>NW_006203419.1:952115-986991 GCF_000334495.1 Tupaia belangeri chinensis | reverse complement strand
GCGTGCATGCCCAAGATCCCGAGAGGAGGGTGGAGGAGAAGGGATTGCAGTGTGACCATCCCCCCTGGGGGGTGATTTCTCGCTTTCTGTCTCTAATGTCTCTCTTTGTCTGTCTGGCGAGCGCACGCGCCCTATAGCGAAAAACCTCTCAAAAAAAAAAAAAAAAAGAAAAAAACCAACAACATAGTTTATGTTAAACAGCTACAGGAAAGAAGTTGAGAAAATACTCAGTATAACCTGAAGTGGAAACTGCTAAGATGTGTGCTGATGATGGTAAAACTCCATGTAGAGAAGTTAAAAAAAAAAAAAAAAAGAAGCAGCAGCAGCAGCAGCGGCTTAGTTGGACAACTTACAGATCCTGTAAAGATGTAAGGGAGTTATTATATTTTTCATCAGCAGGTACTCTGTGGAAAATATCTGAGTTTATAACATGTTATTAAACCAGCATGTCAATCGTGAACTTCATTCTTCATTCTGAACTTTGCTTTTTAACTTGACCACTGTCAGAAATAGAAGCTGGGGGTGCCAGCAGGTGGTGGGTGTGGTGGTTAAAGGTGCTGGATTCTCACATGGCCAACTGCAGTTTGAGTCCCAGATCTCGTGACTGGCTTTCCCACTTTTCCTTTCTCTGTCTCAGTCTGGTCAAATTAAAAAATAATAACAACAAATGGAATTAAATTTTAAAAAATTATTTATAAAAAAAAAACAAAAAACCAAAAAAACAGGGACCAGCAGTTGGTGTAATGGCTATGTCGCTGGACTCCCATGTAGTTGATCATGGTTCAAGTTCCAGACCCGGTAGCTTAAACTCATGCCAGGCACGTGTGCGTGCATGCCCAAGATCTTGAGAGGACATTGGAGGAGAAAGGACTGCAGCGTGGCCATCCCCCCTGAGGAGTGATTTCTCGCTTTCTGTCTCTCTGTCTCTCTCTGTCTTTCTGGCAAGCATACACACCCTATAGCAAAAACCTCTCAAAATATAAAAAAAGTAAAAAGTAAAATAAATAAATAAATAAAATAGAAACTGGAGACCACCAGATAGTGTAATGGTTACATCGCTGGACTCCCACGTAGTCAACTATGATTTGAGTCCTGGAACCGGCAGCTTTAAGTTCACACCTGCTGTGTGTGCATGCATGCCCAGTATCCCAAGAGGAAAATGGAGGAGAAAGGATATTGGTGTTGCCATCTCCCATGAGGGGTGATTTCTCACTTTCTGTAAATCTGTCTCTGTCTCTCTGGCAAGCACACACACCCTATAGCAAAAACCTCTCTTAAAGAAAAAATAGAAGCTGAATAACCTGGCTTACCTAACCACATAGAAGTCTGGTGCTTGAGACAGATGATGTAATGGTTACATCACTGGACTCCTATGTAGACAACCATGGTTCAAGTCCCAGACCCGGTAGCTTAAAACTCATGCCAGGCAACCGTGCATGCATGCCCAAAATCCCGAGAGGAGAATGTAGAAGAAGAGATTGCGGCATGTCTATCCCCCCTGAAGGGGTGATTTCTCACTTGCTGTGTTTCTGTTTCTCTGGCGAACACATGCGCTCTATAACAAAAATCTCTCTCTTAAAAAACTCTCTTAAAAAAAAAAAAAAAAAAAAAAAAAAAAAAAAACTCTGGTGGCTTAAAGGGAGTAAAAAAAGCTTCATTGTGATTTTCCCCCCCTTTCAGAGCTAAGATTGAAATTTTTCAGCATTTCAATGCTGAAAATATTGCTTTTAGCCACTATTATCAAACAATGAATGGCTTTGGAAATTATCTTTTGCTGCAGACTTTAGAATATTTAATAAATTCAACCTAAAATTACAAGATGGAACAGCACTTCTGCATGAAACTTAAACTATGGTTATGTCATTTCAACAACTAATTTACAAATCACTAGCAACACTGAACTGCTTTATATGCTTCTGTGTTATCAAAAGTTAAGGGACCAGCAGTTAGCGTATTGGCTATGTCGCTGGACTCCCACGTAGTCGACTGCAGTTAGCGTCCTGACCCCAGTGGCTTAAACTCACGCCGGGTGCATGTGGGTGCGTGCCCAAGATCCCGAGAGAGAATGGAGGAGAAGGACTGCAGAGTGGCCGTCCCCCCGGGGGGTGATTTCTCCCTTTCTGTCTCTCTCTGTCTGTCTGGCAAGCGCACGCGCCCTACAGCAAAAACCACCCCCCGCCCCCCAAAAAAAAACCTTTTCAAAAAAAAAAAAAAAAAAAGTGGGAATCAGCAGTTAGCGTAATGGCTATATCGCTGGACTCCCACGTAGTCGACCGCAGTTCGCGTCCTGGACCCGGTGGCTTAAAACTCACGCGTGTGCACGTGTGTGCATGCGTGCCCAAGATCCCGAGAGGAGAATGGAGGAGAAGGGATTGTGGCGTGCCCATCCCCCCTGGGGGGTGATTTCTCGCTTTTTGTCTCTATGTCTCTCTCTGTCTGTCTGGCGAGCGCACGTGCCCTATAGCGAAAAAATCTCTCCAAAAAAAGAAAAAAAAGTTAAAACAAGAAGTGAGATTTCCATTCTCAAACAAATTTGCAATAGGTACAGCAGGTGGTGTGGTGGTTAAGACAACTGGATCCCACACAACTGACCCCAGTTAGTGTCCTGGAGCTGGCAGCTTGAAAATCATGCTTGGTGTGTGTGCATGCATGCCCAAAATCTCAGGAGAAGGTATTATGGTGTGTTCATCCCCTCACGGGTGATGTCTCACTTTCTTTCTCATTGTCTCTCTCTGTCTTTCTGGCAAATGCAAGTAGCCTATGGCAAAAACCTTGGAAAAAAAAAAAAAAAGAAAAACCTGCAGTATATACAGTTCCTTAGTTCAAACTGCTTTTCTAGAAGTAGAACTTCAATGCAACTATGAAGTAAATTTCCATATTTTGAAATCTTTCTAACAGTACAACTCTGGAGCTTTCACTTAACCTTCAATTGTAAGTAATTAATCTGTAATGTAGTGAGATGCTAAAAGGCAAACATTAAAAGAAAAAATCTAACATAATTCTATAAATGTTTCCCAAGTTTTAATATGCACAATTAAAATCATATGCCTGTGGGCTGATATTAATATTTGGCAGTACATCTGTGTGAAGACATTTTCAAAAATAAAATATGTAAAATCTCGTTACAGATCAGCACTAATAGATGAACACTTGCAATCAGTTCTGATGATTATTTATTTATTTATTGAATAGGAAACACTAACTCTGAATCCTAATTAAGCACTTCAAAAAAGATGTCCCCATTCTTCTTATTAGTATACCTATATTATAAAAAAATCATGTTCCCCTCCCTTCTTGGGAGCTATTTTTCCTTTCTTTCTCTTTGATAAACTTTCTGCTTTGTTAATAGATTCCCCACTTTACTAATAAACTCTCTCTTTACTATACCAAAAAAAAAAAATCATTTTCAATTATTTTGAATTTCATCATATAAGATTTATGAAAATATATTTTCTCTCATTATAAAGTAGCTACTTAACATTCTTTGTTTTGCTTCTTCTTTTTGGAGAGGTTTTCGCTATAGGGCACGTGCGCTTGCCAGACAGACAGAGACATAGAGACAGAAAGCGAGAAATCACCCCCTGGGGGGATGGCCACACCGCAATCCCTTCTCCTTCATTCTCCTCTCGGGATCTTGGGCACACACGCACACGCACACGCGCCCGACATGAGTTTTAAGCCACCGGGTCCGGGATGCGAACCATGGTCGACTATGTAAGTCCTGCGACATAGCCATTACGCTAACTGCTGGTCCCTTGTTTTGCTTCTTGACCTGCAAAGCCTAAAATACCTACTATTTGGCCCTTTACTGAAAGGCCAGATGACTCCTGCTTCAAAGAAAGGTTTTCTTCAGCTTAAGCCTATAAAAGCATCTTCTAAGTATACTTCTGGAATTGATTTAAAAAAAAAAAAAAAAAACCTTACCCAACACAAATATGACTCAGTGCTGGCTAGTTACATAAAAAAAACTACAGTATTCAGCTAATCAAAAATACATACATAATTTAAGTATTTGATTTTTTAATTAAAACAAATACATGTATTACACATTCATCTGCCAATATTTTGGTAGAATGCCAGCACCTCTTCTTTGAGTAAGGATTTGCTAATTAATGTGTCATGTGTTCTTTCTTGTATATGTCATAACCATAATACACATCTGTAATGACAGATTTATTTATTTTTTTCACAATTTACAAATACTTTATTTACTTGATTGAGAGCTTTCCTATTGTACATAAAATATTGTATGTAATTAATCTCAGCTTTGTTCACACTGACTTCAGGGAGTTGTGTGTTGGTTCTCTATATTCAAGATTGCTTAATTGGTGCTTTTATATAGTATCATATTTTCAATTCCTTCTCTGGTAATTCTTTTCTGGATTCTTTGCTTTGCATTATTATACCTACAATGGAACTGGCATCCTAAAGTCACTAAGATAAATCCTCCTACTCCAACATCACATGATCTTTTTTTTAACATTTATTAATTAATTTATTTATCTATTTATTTGTTGTGATTTTCAAGCTGCCAGGGACTCTAATACTACCTCCCTTGCCTCCTTTTTTAACTAAAAGAGTTGACAATTTTATTATTTTCACATTTCACAATACAAATAAAAATCGCACTTTTTTGTCTCACTTCTCTCCTCCAAAACTGCTCTTATTTTTCATTTTTTTTTAATAGGAAGGGGAAGAAAGTCTTCTTTGACATGCTGTTAGAAAACACCCAGAGTCACAGCACCATGATCTTCCGGTGAAGTAGAACAACTTAATATAAAACTGACATAAAGAAGCCTCCCTCCATCCTTATCTGTCTGCCGAGTCATCCCTGGCCAAGTGGGCACCATCATGGGCTGGGCAGGAGGTCTCATCATTGGGGGCCCAGGCATCACGGGCATGTGGCCTCCCATGGGTGGCCTCATTCCAGGAGCAGGTCCCACTGGGATCATCCCAGGAGGAGGAGGGCCCATCACTGGCATCATGGGAGGGGCCCCCCATGTGGGGTGCTGGCATCATGCCAGGGTGAGGAGGACCTGGGAGACTGAGGGGAGGTGGGATCATCACCCCTGCAAAGGAGAAGCAGAGAACGGAGTGGGAGGTATCTTCCCTTGGTGAAAGGCAGCAGTTGTTTTGTCACAGATACTGCCCTGGGAGAGGATCAGACAAGGAAACTGAGGGACAGAAATGTTAAATACCTCACAAATAGCACATTGGATAATCTAAGTTAGAAATCTTTATTTTTCTCCTAACAGCCCCTGCTACAGGACTGTTTATCAAATAGTCAATATTTTGCTCTCCCAGATTTTTAAATATCACTTTCCTTCTATTCTAAATTCCTATACATATCCAGGTCTATTTGTAGACTTTCTATTCTGCTCTAATTACTTATCTGTTTATTCTAATAAAAATGCTGAACTGTCTTAAAGACCTTTAATTTTCTGATATATTTTACTATCTGAAGGTTCAAGTATTACATACTCTAACCACATACTCTTAACTCCTTCTACCGTCCACAAATTATTTTCAGATTTTAAAAAAATCTTCGCAGTGCTCGCTTCGGCAGCACATATACTAAAATTGGAATGATACAGAGAAGATTAGCATGGCCCCTACGCAAGGATGACACGCAAATTCGTGAAGCGTTCCATATTTTTTGCACAGTGTATTTTGGATGGAAAATTCATTTGTGTGTTGTGATGGTGTATAGTGAATTAATAAAAAAAAAAATCGTATGACCTCAGGCAAATATTTAAAAAAAAAAATCTTCGCAACTACTGACTGTATTCTTAAATGAATTACATATGTGACTTATCACTCTCTCAAATAGGTTCATCCCACTGGATGAACAAATCAATTTACATTAAATCTGTAGAATAATACGGGGTATATTTAGATTTGTGCAGACTCTTCATAATATTTGCATCTTCTTAAAAAGCTTTGGTAAATACTTTAGTTTTCTTTATATTAGTCTTGTATATTTCTTAAGTTAATTTTTGTTTTTTCCTCCCTGTATCATATTTAAAATTTTTAAAATTTTGCTAGTATAGCAGTTAACACAAATAAGTTTTTTAAGAAGAGGTCCTCCTTACCTCTTCACCCTTCTCTACTCACATTTCTCCAAAATATAGGAAGCTGCTGAGGGAAGAAGATGTGTTCTATTCACCTTTGCAATCTTTTTTTTTTTTTTTATTTCTGAGTGTGTACTCATTGGAGAAGAAAGACAGACACAGTGAAATGGAAAGTGAGAAATCATCCCCCAGGAGGAATAGTCATCCTCAATCCCTTCTCCTTATGGGATCTTTGGGCACTCTCATACAAGTGCCCGGCATGATTTTAAAGCCACCAGGTCCAGGACTCGAACTGTGATTGGCCACGTGGGAGTCCAGTGACATAACTGCTATGCCATCTGCTAGTCCATGACCTTTGCAATCTTAACACCTAGCATGTTGTGGTTAATGTTTACCAAACTGACAAAAACCTTGCTGAGTTACAGGATCCCACTACTGAATCTAAAAGGAACAGGAAAACAATTTTTTTTTTTTTTTTTGGAGAGATTTTCGCTATAGGGCGCGTGCGCTCGCCAGACAGACAGAGAGAGACAGAGAGACAGAAAGCGAGAAATCACGCCCCCAGAGGGGATGGTCACACCGCAATCCCTTCTCCTCCATTCTCCTCTCGGGATCTTGGGCACGCACGCACACACACGCGTCCGACGTGAGTTTTAAGCCACCGGGTCCGGACCTTGAACCGCAGTTGACTACGTGGGAGTCCAGCGACATAGCCATTACGCTAACTGCTGGTTCCCAACAATTGGTTTATTAATTTGGATTAAGGAGGGGCTTCCTAAATCCTCCACCACCCTTGTTAACCTAAAAAAAAGAACATTTATCAAACACACTTTACTTCCTTTAAAGGTGTTTCACAAATGAACTCAGTACAACCTTTTCTTAATTTATCTTTACAACCTCATCAATAATTCTATTTCTTATATATAAATGAAACAGCCATTTGCTGAGAGCTCCCTATAATTAGGCACATTACATAACAGCTCATTTGCTACATACCCCAACCCCATGAAGTAAATGCTGTTATTTCCTCCCACCATACAGAAGAATAGTTCGACAAAACACTACTCCAGTATTCAATTAACAATTTTCAAACTGGTATTTTCTAACAAAATGCTACATCTCCATCTTTCTTTTCCCCTCCATCCTGGGCAACCTGGCCCAACCACATGGGGGGGAGGGGCGCAGGTAGTCGGTCTGCATCATGTCTGCCATTCACATGGTGGCAGCCCCAGCTCATACACAGATGCTGCCCTGGGAGAAGATCAGACAAGGAAACTGAGGGACAGAAATGTCAAGTAACTCACCCAAGGTTAAATACAGCAGAGATGACATCTAAATCCAGGCAATACAGCCTCAGATTTGACAAAACATTTTCAAAAGCTCGTTATTTCATATTCTCATTTCATTAGTGGAGTGGCTCTAGTGAGCAGTTGCAAACCTTCATTGTGCTGGCTGTGCTAATCTACATCTCTTGGCACATCTACAACTCTCAGCCATCTGAATCCTTAAAGTTGAAAACAAAACATAGAACCCTCAAATTACAATTAGGAATGTCTTTAAATATTTTTAAAAAGGGCTTAACATGAATTACTCTTTATTTTATAGGCCCTTCTGTTTAAATTAGACATTAATATCTTTAGTTAAATCACTGCAGTTTTGCTTAGCAACCTGTTAATACTTCCCTGAATCACTTAAACCTATTCAACAATGTTCCCAACCACCCCCTAAGATGAGTTGGAATCACTGGCACCGACCTTCCCCAAATGTATTACTAAAGAATCTCATGCTTTTAAAATAAAGAATCACACAAGTGCAGGCAGCTGCCAAGAATGAGTTTACTGCCTGGTTTCCATGACTGCATCAATCTGAGACCAGCGTAAGAGAGGTGTATCCTTGGAAACCAACTCTTTGCTCCCTCTATCAAGAAAGGGAATAGGGAAAAAAAGAGAAAAATCTTCAGAATAACTTGTGTTCAGCGTGCCCATAGCATGTGATAATCATGGACGAAAGTCCTGTCCCCAACAAAGTTGTGAGAAAGTTTTGTTGATGCTGGTAAAAAAAACCTCAAATTGGCTTTACTAGGCATTTAATTAAACCTGTACTTTGGTTTCATTCTTTAAAGAATTATAATAAAATATTTCTGTTTCAATATTTTAAGAATTACCATAGAAGTGCTAATAATAAAAATGTTATGAATAAAATCTGCTGGGGAAGAATACATAACACCCCCTCAGCATCTTCACTGTTCAACTGCATGCTAACACCTGAACTCTCCATAAACATCCTGTGTGTTCGAAAAGCATCTTTTGTTTTAGGTGTGTAGAGTGTGAAATTTCAAAATGGAAGATTTTTCCAAATTCAGAAACAAATTCAATATATTTACAAAAATATCTACTCATTATAACATTAGTTACAGAACCATCCATCTCAACTACATTCTAAGGCAAGAACTTACAAGGAAGTAAAATAAAACGAGTTTAATGATATAATTAAGTATAGCCTCTCTGGTTTTCTTAAACCAGGAATCATACTACCCCTCCTTCCCTGGACCTATAAATATACTTCCTGCCATCAATAGCAATGGCTAGAGCAACCCCTCTGTTCAAAAGAACTAAAAATACATTATTGTACGTATCCTCCCTTCTGCTACCACCCACCATTCCAAGAGGAACTGACAGAGGGAAATGCAGAGCTATGTGAAGTTCAGCAGAGAGAAAAGCAGAAACTGTAATTTTCTTTAACAAAAAAAAAAAAAAATGCTAGCTCCAACCAAATGATATCTAGGGAGATGTTAATCCGTTATTACAGAGTCACAGTAAATTTAAACATTTTTGGAAAAGCTGTTTGTGATCACAAGTTATTATTGTGTATTTCATTAACTATTATTTGGGGACCAGTATTATTTCACTAAAACACAGTAACAGAAATTTGCACATATTATAGTCACACAAAGTGAGGACTGTCTGAATGTAAAAATGGCTCACGGAACCTATGGGGGTGTTCAACCAGTGCATTCAGAGACGCTGGGGCCAGAGATGGCCCTCATGGTCAGGAGATTGGTACCTACAGAGGGAAAGAATTAAAGGGTAATAATAGCCAGATTTTTCAATGTCTGAGAAGAGATACAAATACAGAAGGAGAAAAAACTAGGAAAAACCCCATGGTGTTGGACTGAAATTAGGGGTAGCAATGTGAAATCATGGCTTTCAACATTTATAGGCAGCTACAGATGTTTGTGTATGCTTACATACATATGCAGCCATAGACGTGCATACATATCTGAAATAATCATTGTTGATATTCTGTAACTGATGATTTAACATCTTGAAAGCATGGATCAAACTAATGACTAAAGTTGTCTACATTCACACAATTGTGTGGTTTTTTGTTTTGAGAGGTTTTTGCTATAGGGCATGTGCATTTCCCACAAAGACAGAGAGAGACAGAAAATGAGAAATCACCCCCCAGGGGGGATGGCCACGCTACAATCCCTTCTCCTCCAGTCTCTTCTTGGGATCTTGGACACGCGCGCACACACACGCGCCTGGTCTGAGTTTAAGTCACCGGGTCCAGAACTCAAACTGCAGTCGACTACATGGGAGTCCAGAGACACAGCCATTACACCAATTGCTGGTCCCACAATTGTGTTTTTGATGGTGTACAACCATACTACTACAATACAAATCCTCTAACCATGAACACCAACATCTGTATTTGATTTTCTACCCCTTAAGAGGCATCCTCCCCTAACAACTTCTCACAGTACAGTAAAAGGGCTCTCACCCATGCTTTCCTCTGGTCCCTTCTCCCTTCAGACTCACCCTGATGCTTCCCCATGTGATCCTGCATAGCCAAATGTACCTCCTGTTCCTTAGTAAAAGTGAGTAATGAATTTTCTCAGCTGTACTGACTTCTCCAAATTAAATCCCAGATATATCTGAAGACATTATCCTTGGAGCAAAAACTCCCTAACACCAAGTAATATATCTAATGCCCAGATCTTTTTCTAAATACATTTTCTAATAAAGGAATGACAGTCCCTTGATAAAATGGTTGATTCCAGGCTGAAGTAATGCAAGTATAAAATGAACATGGCGGGAAACAGCAGTTAATGTAATGGCTATGTCACTGGACTCCCACGTAGTCTACTGCGGTTCACGTCCCGAACCCGGTGGCTTAAAACTCATACCGGGTGCATGGGCGTGCGTGCCCAAGATCCCGAGAGGAGAATGGAGGAGAAGGGATTGTGGCGTGACCATCCCCCCTGGGGGGTGATTTCTCGCTTTCTGTCTCTCTGTCTCTGGCTGTCTGTCCAGCAAGTGCACGCCCCCTATAGGGAAAAAACCCTCTCCAAAAAAAAAAAAAAAAGATGAACATGGAAAATCTTGCTGTGAAAAAAAGAAAAAATTGATCAAAGAATGATGAGGGCATGAAAAAAGGACACAGGGGCCAGCTTGAAAGGGTTCCCACTGGCCAAATCTGGGACAACACAAACATCAATATAAGTGAAAAATGAATAAAATTGGAATCCATGCCATGCTGATATGTTTAAAAGATTCTTTAAAAAAAAAAAAAAAAAAAAAAACAGAGAAAGAACATTTTTCTTTACAGGGAAATGCCAAATAATGAGTGCAAGAGGAATGATGAAATTTTCAAAATTCACCATCTGACAACTACTACAGTAATAACTAATTCAGGCACAAATCATCAATGGATGGTAAAACTGGTAGGTGAAAGTATGATAGGAAATTGGCTATTTACAAAGTATCGCCCCACAAAATGCATATTATCTATTTATTAATTAGTAAGTACAAAATACTTCCAAACTAACTTTACAGAAACCTGTGAGGCAACATCATAACCAAATGATAAAACTGAACATAACCAGTAACAGGACAATTGGCATGAGCCTCCTGATATGATGCAGTGAGAACACAACATCATTTAGTATTCCTGCCACAAAGGTATAACCTAAATCTAGTCATGAAGAAACATTAAGACTAAGCCAAACTGAGAGACAATCTACAGAGAAACTGGCCTACTCTTCAAAAATGTCACGGAAAACAAAGAAACATTGAGGAACTATTCCAGATTGAAGGAAATTGGAGAGACAAGACAATTAAATAAATACAAGATAGGATCATGAATAGTCCCTGAATGAAAAATACAGGAAGGAGAAAGGAAGTTTTTCTATTCTTGTTTTTGGAGGAGGGAGCTGGTTTTTTGTTGTTCCTTCTTGTTTTGTTTTGACTACAAAGGACATAACTGGAGATGAGTGAAATGTCAATACGGTATGTAAACTAGATTTTAATTTTTTTTTTTTTTACTTAAAGTACATCAATTTTTTTAGAGAGGTTTTTGCTATAGAGCACATGTGCTCACCAGAAAGACAGAGACAGAGTCAGAAAATCACCCCCCAGGGGGATGGCCACACCGTAATCCCTTCTCCTCCATTCTCCTCTCAGGATCTTGGGCGCACACACACGGACCCAGCTTGAGTTTAAGCCACCGAGTCCGGGAAAGCCACCGAGTCCAGGATTTGAATCACGGTCAACTAAATGGGAGTCCAATAACATAGCCATAACGCCAACTGCTGGTCCCCTAAATTTTGATAGTCTTAAGAGACTTAAGACATAGTTTTCACCTTCAGTGAATTAACATTATTTTTGAGAGGTTTTTGCTATAGATAGGGCTCATGCACTCACCAGAAAGACAGAGAGAAACAGAGAGAAAGCGAAAAATCACCCCCCCAGGGGGGATGGCCACACCACAGTCCCTTCTCCTCCATTCTCCTCTTGGGATCTTGGGCACCCATGCACGAACACCCGGCTTGAATTTAAGCTACCAGGTCCAGGGCTTGAACCACAGTTGACTACATGGGAGTCCAGCAACATAGCCATTATGCCAACTGCTGGTCCCTAAAATACATCAAATTTAATGAATTTTTCTATATACACACATTTATTTGCTACTAAGAAGCAAAATATATCCTTTCCCCATAAATCATTTTGCTCAAAATTTGATGCTGGGTTTCATCTCATACACCAGGCTTCTAAAACACACATATCTGAGAACTACTGGTGCTTCCTGGGTCAGATCAGGAAGTGCAAACACAGTACTGTACTTTTAACTCATTCCACTATATTAAAACTACACACATTTCTTATAAATTGCTGGTTACCAAGATAGAGATGTAAGAAGAAAAATATGCTACAAAACTCAGAGGTTATCACAAGTAGCTTTTTCAATCAGCTGCATACAATTACCAGCAGGAAAGAATAACATTCATGTCTAAATCAACTCTGGGTCATAACTATTCCCTATTTTAGCATTTTCAGAGGGATCTCATCCATTATACAGGAAATAAGTGCAGCAACATTTGAATGGTTCACTCCTTGGTTCATTCCGAGAAAATTTGCTGATTAAAAGGTATCGCAGTTTTTTCATCCTTTCTTTCCTCACAGAAAACAACTTACTGCTTTCCTTCTGCAAAGGAAGCCACCTCTAATCTCCTGAAAGATCTCTTCTCTTCTGTCCTGCTATTGGGATGGACCTTCTGATCGAGGGAAAAGAAGTCCGGTACCAGGACTGAGAGTCTAGTTACTAAGTTCATTTATCAACGTTTCTGAGCAGATGGGAGGAGAGGCCATGAGAGGACCGGCCTCTGTTGCCAAATCCGGAATTGGGTGCTGCTGCGGCAAATGAGTTCTGCCCCGGGGAAATATCAGGAAGACCGCACCTGAATGTCCCTGGGAATTTTCTTCAGTGGACATCAGTGAAGACCCCGGGGTCAAGGTTGGGTCCATCACCTGTCTGGTCAGCCCTCTGAGCTCTCACTGGGGTACCAGTGGAAGCCGATACTAGACTCACATAGCTCTGAAGTAGCCTGGGAGGAACTGAAGACCCAGACACCAACAAATGGTGGAGAAAGAAACTCAGTTATTTCTTTTTTTTTTTTAATTTTTAAAAAATTGTTTATTTTATTTATTCATTCAATTATTTTCATTTGACCAGAGAGAGACAGAAAGAGAAAGAGTGAGAAAGCAAGCTGCGAGGTCCGGGACTCGAACCGTGGTCAGCCATGTGGGAATGTCCAGTGCCGTAACCACCACGCCACCTGCCGTTCATATTATTTTTTTTTAATTTATTGTCAGAGGAAACAAGAATAATCTTATAAATGGTGTCTACAGTCAAAGTACCCTAAGAATCACATGAATAGATTCAACAGAATCCTGCCAGATTGATAATAGCACATGGAATTTAAGACCTTGTACCTCTTTCATTTTTTTTTTAAGGTTTTTGCCATCAGGTGTATGTACTACCAGAGAAAGACAGACAGAAGGAAAGTAAGAAATCACGCCCTAACACACACAGGGGATGGCCACATTGCAATTGCAATTTTGGGCACATGAGCACACATGCTCAACATCTCTCAAGCTATTGGGTCCGAGACTTGAATCATGGAGTTGCCTTAACCACCAGACCACCTGCTGGCTCTCCTTTTAAAACTTTATTGCAATTATTTGAAATGTAAAAGGCAGAAAAAGTTGAACTCTTCTACACTGATAAATATTGTTTCAGGAATAGCAGATGGCAAGGAGGTTAAGGCAGCTACAGCTCATATGGCTGACTTTGTGGTTCAAGTTCCCCAACCTGACAGCATGAAAAAACATACCCAGTGCATGTGTTTGCACGCCCAAAATCCTGAGAGGAGAACGGAGGAAAAGGGATTATAGTGTGGCCATCCTCTCCTGAAGAGTGATTTTTCTCTCTCTCTCTGTTTCTGGTGAATACATGCACCCTATACCAAACTAAAAAATAACTAAATAAATAAATTGTTGTGATGTAAAAAGAACTATGGCCCCAACAGAAAAATGGTCTTTTCAGTTACTATTTTTTTTAAGTCTTAAAATTAACAAAAGTAAAAAATCAAAAACCTTAATTTTGGCATGAAGTTAATATCTAACAGAACAATTTTTGGGGTGGCTAGGTGGTGTGGTGGTTAAAAGCATTGGATTCCCACATGGCCAACAACAGTTCAAGTCCGGGACCTGGCAGCTTGCTTTCTCACTTTCCCTTTCTCTCTCTCTCTCTCTCTCTCTGGTCAAATTAAAAAATAATAACAAATGGAATCAAATAAATATTTAAAAATATATATCTAACAGTTTTCTTTAAATACTACAATTCTGTTTTCTGTAATTATCTTTTCCAAAAGACTTGGATTCACCAGGAAATTAGGCTGTTTGGTATTAGGTATTTCATAGGCACATTACTGATATCTTTCTTTAGCTATGATGAATAAGTGTGTACTGAACTGACTTTTCTTCAGGCTGAACACAAGGAAGTCATGCTCTATTCAACTGTAGAGAGGTTGAAGCCTGGTCTATTCATTCGATTGTAGGTTGAAGGAATGGAACTCTGTTCTGATAACCATCTGGTCCTTCCTGCAGTTGCTCCATATAGAAATGGAGCAGGCCACCTGTTCAAGAGAGCGTTGTCGTTAGATTCCTTCATTTCCAAAGTAAGTTGAATTTGTCATTAATCAGTGACTGTACTCATAACTTCAAAGTTTCTTTATCTAACTTAACAAAATTCAGTATGAGAAATGACATAATAGAAAACTGCATATCATTTGCATTGTGGGACATGTTTCAAGTGAGTGATGCTATGCAAAATCTACAAAAATATAATTAGTGTAGGGTATTTTTTTTTTAAGATTTAATTTTATTTATTATTATTCTTCAATTTTGACCAGAGAATGACAGATGGAGAGAAAGGGAGAGTAAGAAAGCAAGTCACCAGGTCCAAGACTCAAACTATGGTTGGTCATGTGGGGAGTCCAGTGCCTAAATCACTACATCACTTCTAGCTCCTGGTGTAGGGTTTCTAAAATTTGAGAAATAATACAGATCCCTTTGGAAAAAAAAAAAAAAAACTCTTACATACCTCCAATACTAAGTTAATTATCTTTATAATGAACATATATAAACATAAAAAATATGCCATGTTAAAAACATAACATAAAAACAACTATAGAACCAAGACAAATGTACAAGTTAAATATAAAACATCTTCCTTCTTTGTCTCTCTCCTGCAAACACATGTGCTCTCTGGCAAAGTTTTAAAAAAGGAAAACCTGAGCCCGGCAGGTGGCATGGTGGTTAAAGGTGCTGGATTCCCACATGGCCAACTGTTGTTCAAGTCCTGGACCTGGCGGCTTGCTTTCTCACTTTCTCTCTCTCTGTCCCTCTCTGGTCAAATTGAAATAAACAAATGAATAAATAGTAAATAAGATTAAATAAAATAATTCTTTTTTTAAAAAAAATAAAAAAAGGAAAAACCTTCAAAAGCAGGGAACCATGGTTTCACATTTTCATTAGTCACTGGGTTGGACAGTAAAGAACAATGGAGGAAAAGGTTCAAAAGGCAGGATGAGGGCCAGTCCTGCAGTGCAGTGGTCAAGAGAGCTGGATCCCACATGACCAACTGTGGTTCAATTCCAGACTGGTGGCTTGAAAAACACACCAGGCACATGTGTGTGCATGCCCTGCTGGGGAGTACTTTCTCTCTCTGTCTCTGGTGAGCACCAGGAAGGAAATGCTCACTGGAGAAGCTGATTTCCATTTAAGAAATTATAATGCCAGGTATCAGAGGGAGGTAGGCACTGCAGCGAAAGGCAGAGATCTCCAAGAACACATCAGTCAAAGAGCAGGGGGCTCAGGAAAAAAGTAAGGCTAGAAAGGTTAAGAGGTATCAATTCATGAAAACTTGCTCTCTTATGTAGTCTGGGTTTCACCCAGAGAAGTTTTAACCTGGGAAGTGCTATGATTAGACCAGAAGTCAAAAAAAAAAAATCACTCTTGGCAGCAATGTAGTCAATGACTTGGAATAAGAAAGTAGTAATAAGGAGACAACTAAGAAAACAAAAGTTATCCAGGTGAAAAGCCTAAACCAAAGGAACAGGAAAGATGATGGAAAGCAGGCAAATTTGAGAAATACTAACAGTATAAGACAGACAGGAATGCATCACCAACCAGATGAACAACATCCAAGTTTCTGGTTTGCATTACTGGGTTGTGCTATTCATCAAGATAGAAATGACAAAAATAACACATCTAAAGAGAAGATAAGGTCAGTTCTGAGTCCACTGTAAGTGCATGGGAAATAGACCAGTAGAGAACAATAAGCTGTATCCAGATCTGTTCTGAGAACAAATTTTTTCTATATCAGTAAGGAAGCCGCAACTATAGACACAGGCTGGCGCTTTCAGAAAGAATGTACAGGTTGAGACACAAAAGGGCTGAAGATGGACTCTGATAAGTCAAAAGAAGTGGTGGAGCTGGATGGTGCTGCTAAAACAAGACACTCTGGGAGCTGATCCGCAAAGGAAAGTTGCCAGCTCACATCAGACCTCCTTGAGTAGGGCAGGCACACGAGGCCATGGTTCGGGCTGGCTAAGGGTGTCAGAATCCTGTTCTGGGTGCTACCTCTTTCTCTCTAATAAAACAAATAAGTGAATTAAAAAATAACAACAATGAGTGGTCAAGGAAGAGGGGTCTGAGAAAACTAAAGGAGTGGCCATAGAGTTAGAGAAAAATCAAAGAATTATGTCATAGAACTTGGAGGACAGTAATTCATAGGGTAAAGGCTCTACGGTTTATTGCACTTTATCATTTTTTCTCTGACCCCTATCCTTTCTATATTTTCTCGTTAAAATCAAGAAGGTAAAAGGTTATTCTGTGATCAAAGAGCTACACTGTAAACCAAATAAAATACTATGGAGTAAAGATAGATATAATTAAGATCATTATAATATTTTCTAACAATTATTAAGAGTGCTGGGACCAACACATGGCATAATGGTTACATCACTGGACTCCCATGTAGTCTACTGTGGTTCCAGTTCTGGACCTAGCAGCTAAAACTCACACCAGGTGTGTACGTGTGTGCCCAAGATCCTAAGAGAATGGAAGAAAAAGGAATGTGGTATGGCCATACCTCCAGGAGTGATTTTTCACTTCCTGTCTGTCTGTCTCTCCAGCAAGTACAGATGCCCTATAGAAAAAATCTGTCTCTCTTTAAAAAAAAAAAAAAAAAAGAAAAGAAAAGAAAATCATTGAGTGCTTACTATGTGCCGAAAACTGTGTTAAACACTTGACATGGACTTAAAACATATGTGGTTGCCTTTCCATAGGCCCTGGTGGTTGCTGTCGAAATCGACAAGTTCATGAAACCCGGAAAAGTGGTGCTGGTGCTGGCCAGATGCTACTCTGGACGTAAAGCCATCATCGTGAAGAACATGATGATGGCACCTCAGATCGCCCCTACAGCCATGCTCTTGTGGCTGGAATTGACCGCTATCCCCGCAAAGTGACAGCTGCCATGGGCAAGAAGAAAATCGCCAAGAGGTTAAAGATCAAGTCTTTTGTGAAGGTTTATAACTACAATCACCTCATGCCCACAAGGTACTCTGTGAATATTCCCTTGGACAAAAGTGTGGTCAACAAGGATGTCTTCAGAGACCCTGCTCTTAAACGCAAGGCCCAGTGGGAGACAAAGGTCAAGTTCAAAGAGAGGTACAGGACAGGCAAGAATAAGTGGTTCTTCCAGAAGCTGCGGTTTTAGATGTTTTATGTTTCAGTCATTAAAAGGGTGAGAAAAAAAAAAAATGTGGTTAAAAAAATAGTATTTTTTTTTATAGCCAACTGCTGGTTCCAAAAAACACTACTGTTGAATCCATTTACCGGGTATGGAAACTGAGTCTCAAAAGGGATCAGTATCCCATCCAAATTCACAAAGCAGAACAGGCAAGGGATGTGGGACCAGCAGATGGTGTAATGGTTACATCACTGGACTCCCACATAGTCAACGGCAGTTTGACTCCAGACCCAGTGGCTTAAACTCATGCCAGGTGAGTGTGAGTGCATGCCCAACATCTCAAGAGGAGAATGGAAGAGAAGAGATTGCAGTGCGGCCAAACCCACGAGGGATGATTTCTCACTTTCTGTCTCTCTGGCAACCGCATGTGCCCTAATAGCCAAAATCTCTCTTAAAAAAAAAAAAAGAAAGATAGAAAGAAAGAAAAGGCAAGGGATATGAACTCTACTCAACTCCCAAAATTAAATTTAAAAAGACTATATTTTAAAAACCTCAAAATCCAATATTTTGGGGAAAAATAAACAAAGGGTTGGGAAACAAACTCTGCACATGGATTTCCCCAATGATGTCACATCCGATATTCAAGTGAAAGGAAGGGCACTTCCTAAATAGAATTATCCTAAACACTGAGCCCTTGGTTCACTTTTCTCAGTCTCAAAATTCTGGCCAATAAATCAACGTATCATGGTCTTCTATTTTCAATCTAATAACTTTGTTTCTCTAAGATGGTAAAACTGTCCTCCTCAACTGGGTGACATTATAACCAATCCCAGAAAGAAAAGACATAAACATTAAAGAAGTACATAAAATCTATGGTACTTACATATCTGAGTTAAGTTTAGGATACATGCTTCTTAATTTTTGTTTTAATTGGCAGAGGGCATGAGTACTCACCAGAGAGAGTGGAGGCATGAAGCAACCCCTCAATGGGGCATGGTCACACCACAATTCCTTCTCCATTTCTCCATCCTGTTGAATTTTTGAGGCACATGCACATGCCCAGTATGTTTTCAAGCCACCAGGGCTGGGATACAAACCACGAAGTCAGCCATGTGGGATCTATTCACTTAACCAGTAGGCCATGGGGGCGGCCCCAGGGAGTTCTTTTTTTTTTTTAAGTTTTATAATAGAGAGCATGCGCACATGAGTGTGTGAGATAAAGAGGGAGGGAGGAATGGAAAAAGGGAGAAACAAAGGGAGAGGAAAAGAGAAAACACCCCTGACAGGGTCTCACCACATTGTGATCCCCGTTCTTGGTTTTCTAGCTAAGGCAGATACCAGGCACATATACATGCATTCAGCCAGCTTTCAAGCCAACGTAGAGGTCCAAACCTGCGGTTGGTCAAGTGGCCTCCAGCACTGCAACTTAGCCCAATACTGACTGTGCCACTAGGGTGGGCCCATCCAGGGAACTTTTTTTTGAAAACACCAGTGTCTGGACCCCAAATGCAGACCAATTGCATCAAAATCTTGGGAAGTAAGGCCCAGAAAGGATTTTTCTTTTCTTTTTTTAATTGCTAGAGTGCACTTGTGCTTGCCAGAGATGGGAGGTGGGGGAAGCACCCCTACATGGGGCATAGTCATGCTCCAATCCCTTCTCTCCCATTTCTCCATCTTGATGCAACTTTGGAATGCATACATATGTGCCAGCCATGTTTTAAAGCCACCAGGGCCAGGGTTCAAACTGCAGTTGATGTGTGTAATCCAGCTCTCTTCTCCACTAAACAATGGGGTTAGCTCAGGGTACATGTTTTTTAAATTTTGCTAATTCAGATTTAGTTAATGGAAAGCACTGGAGAGCTTGAGAAAACCTGATTTGCTGTATTTACAAGTTAAATTTCTTGGTATCACAGATTGCTCAAGCAGTCCTTAAGGAGCTAGTGTTTGTTAAAATGATAACTGTGACCTGTCAAGGATTGACTTCGATTGACAGACTGATTGTAAAAATGCACTTAAACATCTAAAGAAAGGGTTTGAAAAAATTTAATCTGTTAAGCTTTAATTAACATTAATTTAAAAACGTGTGAAAGTTATGTTATTATTTCCATATAAAATTACTAGGCTTACATAGTACAATACGAAGACTAAAGTAAAACTGAGGGGGTGGGTTGGTTGGTTGTTTTTAGTTTTCTCTACAGGGTGTGTGCTCTCTACCAGAGACAGAGAGAGAAGAAAGGTGAGAAATCACCCTCCCTGACGAGATGGCCAGATTGCAATCCCTTCTCTATTCTCCTTTTGGGATTTTGGGCAAGCATACACACACACACACACACACACACCAGCAGGATTTTCTCTCTCTCTCATTTTTTTTAGTTTTTTTTTTTTTTTTTTTTTTTTTTTTGCTATATGGCATATGTGCTTGCCAAAAAGACAGAGAGACAGAAATCAAGAAAGCACCCCCCCAGGGGGGATGGCCACACCATAATCCCATCTCCTCCATTCTCCTCTTAGAATTTTGGGCACACACACATATGCACCCAGAGTGAGTTTTAAGCCACCAGTCCAGACTAGAACTGCAGTCAACTACATGGGAGTCCAGCAACATAACCATTATTCCATCTACTGGTCCACTCAGCATGATTTTCAAGCCACTAGGTCCAGGACTCAAACTGCTCAGTTGGCCATGTGTGTGTCCAGCGCCATAACCACCATGCCACCTGCTGACACAAATTATCTTTTACTATACATACTTTTAGTACTATCCACATATTTTAACATGCATACAGATTAATTATTCACATACACATTTTCAATTAAGCAAAAATTTTAAAATACTAACATTAGATAAAAGACATATCAAAATCATGTTTTTTCCAAAAATGCTTTTCAAACTGATCTCCTCCCCACAACAGTTACTCACTAGTGAGAATCACTGCCTAACAGGCTCACCTCTGCTGCCAAGAGCACTACTGCTAGCTGGTTATGAACCACAGAGAGACAAAGGATTTTTTATAACTTCCATCAACTAATAGCAAGATCCAAGACAGGCACTGTCTGCATGGGCCTCTTCTGCTTCTCATCTGTAATGTTTTTAGACTTGAGGATTTCAGAGGACCCATCTAACTAAGACCAAGACTAGGGAGAGAGAACCACCAGCTGAAAATCTCTGTGAATTCAACCCCTGTTAACAAGGTGGGTAGGCCTACTCAGAACATCAGGAGCAGTGAAGAGCAGAGGTCTCACAGAGAGCTTGGGCAGAGGCACTGATAGGGACTGGCCTCACTCCCTGCAAAGTGGGAGAAGCATTCACATAGCTGGAGCCATGGAAAGATCAAGCAGAACAATCCCTGTAAAAGCTGAGGTCCCTCAGTTCCTTTCAGAAGGACAGTGGAAGTCCTAAATTACCCCACACTACTCTGGTACAATGCCACTGATACATTAATGGAAGACATTCTCTTTATTAATGGGTAGTATCAATGCATTTACAATATCGTATTATAACACCTGTCAACCAGTGTTTGAAAACTAATTGCTGGTTATGTTGTCAATCAATATTTAATAACTATCTGTACAACTCACAGCAGCCAGATTTCAACTTTTCCCCCACACACAAAAGCTTGTTCACTAACAGTCATCTCTTCCAACAAGCCAGAAATCTAGAACTCTATTAACACTTTTACTGCTTAAGTGATACCAGTCCACAGATCTCTACCCCATCACTACTCCCCACCACCCTAAAACACCACAGAACACCATTAGCACTAGCTAAATTTGCTCTATCAGTCATTAAATAAGTCACTGCACTCCACCTGGTCCATTCTTCACAGTAGTGACAAACCCTTTGACTGCACACCTACCAATAGATAAATAAGACTACACACCCCCAACATATATTTGCCTATAAATGATACTAATACAAAATATTCATTTTTAAGTGAAATGAAACAATTATCACAATGAAGGTACTAATATTACTAAATATCAATGGAAAAAGCAAACTCATATTTTAAATATTTTAGTGTGATCCAGATGATTAATATGTTTGAAAAATCTCATTGTAATACTTTGTGATAAAGCAGTTTGAAACTCCGATTTTGAAAGTCTGATTTCAAGTTTTGACTCGTTTTATTTTTTGCCAGGGGACATATGAGCTTGTAGGAGAAAAGCAGAGAATGAGAGAGTGAGAGAGTGAGTGAGTAAGGGAGAAAGAACTCCCCATGGGTAATGGTAATGTCACAACTTCCTCTCCTCCACCTCTCCCTGTTTAGGATTTTGGGTACACATGCACACACATCCAGTGTTTCTCAAGCCACAGGGTCCAGGACCCGAACCATGCAGTTGGCCATGTGAGATACAGCCACTTTAACCGCCACACTGCTGGCTGGCCCTCACTACTTAGTCTTAATGGCTATCGCAGCTGCAAAAAAACATGGAGAAAAACGGGGTCAGCTAGTGGTGTGGTGGTTAAGGGTGCTGGACTCCCACATAGCCAACCACAGTTCAAGTCCCAGACCTGGTGGCTGGCTTTCTCACTTTCTCTCTCTCCCTCTGTCCCTCTCTGGTCAAATTAAAATAAAATACATAAAGTTAAATAAAAAAAATTCAAAAAAAAAAAAAAAGAAAGAAAAATAAACATGGAGAAAAACACCACTACTGTGCTTACTAAACTGACATTTTTTCCATCCCATCCATTAATACAAACATTTTCCTTTAAATATGTCTAACAAATGTCCATCTTCCCAGACAGTGTAATTCTTCTAATCAGACGTTACTTTTTTTATATCTAACAAGCAGGTTTGAAATCCAAGAAAACTCTATATTTGGAGTATTTTCATTTTTAACTTTACTACGGGAATTTTGAAATGCAACAGTAGAGAGAATACAATAAAACCCATTATATACCTATTATCAAACTTCAATAATTATCAACATGTGGCAATTCTTGCCTCATCTATAATCCTCCAAATACACTGAATTATTTATTTAAAAGTAACTTCCAGACTTATCATTTCATCCACAAATACTTTAGTACTTAACTCTGAGAAAAGGATGTTTGTTTGTTTTTAATATAACCACAATACTATTTTCATATCTAAAAAAATTAAAATTATTTTAAAATCATCTAATATATAAATTACATTCAGATTATGCTCAATGGTCTCATATCTTTTCTTTTTACAGTAGGCTGAGATCTAAACAAGGTCTACACATTTACTTATTTAGTATGTCTCAATTCTTTCTTATTTCTTTAAATAATTATTTACTTACTTTTATTAGTTATTTTTTTATTTTTAATTTAGACAAAGAGAAAGACCAAAGGGAAATTGAGAAAGCAAGCCACCAGGTCTGTGACTTTAACTGCAATCAGCCATGTGGGAGTCCAGTGCCTTAATCACCATGCCACCTGCTGGTCCCTGTCTCAAGTCTTTTTAATCTATAACTTGTTTTCCTTGCCATTCATTTTAAGTAACTGGGTTCATCTGTCCTATAGTAGTTCTCACATTCTAAATTTGCTAATTATTACATCCTGTAAACTAGTAGTTAGACCTAAAGCTAAATCAGTTAGGTCTAATTTGCCTTGCTGGGTAGAGTGAGAATATCACATGAATGATGTTTTATTCTTCCTATTGTGCCAAATAGAAGGAACATGAGGTTTGGTTGTCCCCATTTTAGAGATGCTATGATCCATCTGAAGATTGTCAGCCTGATTCTTCTATTATAAAATTCTCTAATTGTTTTGACATCTACTGATGATCAATGTCTTGGTCCTGTGTTTCACTGGATCATCTGGTCATTTTTTTAGAAATACATTTGATATTTTTATCAGGTTAGTAAAGTATGTTTCTCCGTTTTTCATGTGTAAAATTATGAGAATTTTAATAGATATAATAAAAATCACAATGAGGGGGCCAGCCCATGGCCTAGTAGTTAAGGCAGCTGGATACCATATAGCCAACTGTATACTTTGAGCACTGGATCTGGAGATTTAAAAACCATGCTGGGCTAGGACCAGCAGTTAGCCTAATGGCTATGTCGCTGGACTCCCATGTAGCCAACCACGGTTCACATCCTGGACCTGGTGGCTTAAAACTCACGCCGGGCACGTGTGCGTGCATGCCCAAGATCCCAAGAGGAGAACGGAGGAGAAGGGACTGCGGCATGGCCATCCCCCCTGGGGGGTGATTTCTAGCTTTCTGTCTCTCTGTCTTGGGGAAGTGTACCCCCCCTATAGAAAAAAGTTCTCAAAAAAAAAAAAAAAAGAAAAGAAAATTATGCCAGGCATGTGTGCGTGCATGCCCAAAATCCCATGAGGAGAATGGAGGGGAAGGTATCATGGTGTGGCCAGCCCCTGGGGGAGGAGAGGGTGATTTCTCACTTTCCCTCGCGCACTCTCTCTCCTGTGAGTACACGTGCTTATGACAAAAACCTTAGAAAATAATATTAAAAAATTTTAAACAATATATTATCACTTCACATCCACGAAGATGGCTAAAATTAAAAAGACAAACTACCAAGTGTTGATAAGGATATGAACAAGTTGGTACTCTCACACATTGTGCTGCTAGGACTGTAAAGTAGAGCAGCTTTTCTGGAACTCTGTCTAGCAGTTTCTGAAAAAGTTAAATGTAGAATTATCGTATGACTCAGCAATTTCACTCCTAGATATATATCCAAGCAGGTATATCCACACAAAAAACTGAATGTGCAACTCAAAAATGGGAGAAAATATCGACAAATCATGTAGCATACAAGGAACTTGAATTTAGAATATATAAATAACCAAATTAAAAAAAAAAAACAGGGACCAGCAGATGGCATAATGGTTACGTCACTGGACTCCCACATAGTCAACTGCGGTTTAGTACGGGACCTGGAGGCTTAAAATTCACACTGGACATGTGTACGTGCAAGCCCCAAATCCCGAGAGTAGAATGGAGAAGATGGGGTTGTGGCATGGCAATACTCCCTGGGGTGATTTCTCACTTTCTTTTTCTCTGTCTCTCCAGCAAGCTCATGTGCCCTACAGCAAAAATCCCTCTCCAAAAAACAAAAAAAGAAAGACAAATTTTAAAACGGGCAAAGGATCTGAACAGATACATCGCAAAAAAAAAAAAAAAAAAAAAAAATCCAAATAGCCAATAAGCACATGAAAAGATGCTCAATATCACTAATCATCAAGGAAATGCACACAAAAACGACAATATATGACTTCACAATTACTAAAATGATTATGATGAAAGATAAAGAATAAGGGCCAGCAGGTGGCGTGGTGGTTAAGGTCCCACATGGCTGACCGCGGTTAGAGTGCCAGACATGGCAACTTGAAAATCACATTGGTTGCATGTGCATGCATGCCTAAAATCCCAGGAGAAGAATGGAGGACAAGGAATTATGGTGTGGAAAGCGATTTCTCACTTTCCATCTCACTGTCTCTTTCTCCTCTTTAGTAGGTACATGCTCTCTATGGCAAAAACCTAAAAAATAAATAATAAATAACAAAAAGAAGAGACAGAGAATAACAAATGTTGACAAGGATATAAAGAAACGAACTTGTGCATTGCTGTTAGGAATGCAAAATGGCAGTCACTTTGGAAAACATGTTGACACCTGCTCAAAAACAGTTACCTTTTAATCTATCAATCCACTCCTACATATGTACCTGAGAAATTAAAACATAAGGGCACATGAAAACTTGTACTGTACGTGAATGTTCATAGCAGCATTATTTGTAGTAGCAAAAAAAAAAAAAAAAAACCAGCTGAATTGTCTATTAACTGATGAATGAAGACACAAAATATGGTATATCCATATAATGAAATATTATTATTCAGCTGTAAAAAGGATGAAGTGCTGATATACAGTACAACATGGATGAAACTCCAAAACATTATGCTATATAGTCACAAATGATCACATATTGCATAATGCCATTTATAGGAAATGTCCAGAACAGACAAATCCATAGAAAAGAAAGATTATTGGTTGCCAGGAGCTAAGGAAGGGCAGAATGGGGAGTAAAGCTAATAAGAACAGGGTTTCTTGGGGGGTGATGAAATGTTACTAAATTAAAAAGTGGTGGAGGTTACACAACTCTGTGAATATAATAAAGACCACTGAATTGTATATGTTAAAAGGAGGAATTTTATGATATGTAAATGATATCTCAATGAAGTTCATTACTTTTTTTTTTTAATTACAAGGAGAAAAATGCTCCCCCATGGTACATTTCTAAGAAAAAAAAAACAGTTACTTTCTCATGCACTGTTAAAACAACACCTGTACTTGAAGAAACAGGTTAAGGACATTAATTTTTCAGTTCAGTTGTGGTGGTACATGCAGTGGGACACTACTTTGTAATGCTCCAGGCCACATGGGCTCACATCCCAGGTCTGAGCATGCTGGGCGCCTGTGACCCAGGATGCAGGGCTGGGGAAAGAATAACATGAAGGCCCTGTTGAGGGTTTCTATGCATTTTCATGCATTTTCAACAGTACTGGCTGACCAAGGAATCTAATTGGTTTCTTGACATATTATCTTTCCATTATATCAGTATTTTTGTCTGTTTGTTTAAGCAGACCTCTGGAGAAGGGAAAGGTAGACAGGAAGAACTTCCTACAGTATGTGCCTTTGGTCTTTCACAAGAAAGAGAAACCTCAACATAAACTTTATAATTATTAAGGATAGTAAAATTGTCTAAAGCATTTGACTGAACAGCCTATAATTTTAAACATCATTGAAAAGAATGTATAGGATCTTTTTATGTTCCATATGCTTAGTTTTTAAATGTCATGTTACTGGTAATTAGCTCATATTTTATTATTTAATATCCCAAGTTTCTACATACTCTTAAAGCAAGAATTTCATTAATGACAGGATGTAAATCCATGTTTCATATAAGCTTCTTGATACTTTCTAGTTTAATAAAAGCTGATTTATTTAATCTGACTAAATAGCTCACCAGCTATTTAATCTGATTTAATAGTTGCACAAAGAGTACACAGCGGGGCCAGCCACTATGGTGCAGTGGTACTGCAGGGCCCTGCAAGGCTAGAAGTCACATGGCCAACTGCAGGTTCAGATCTTCAGGTTGGCCTGAAAACACGCTGGGTACATGTACTGAAGCAATAGAGGGCCAGGAAAAAAAGATAATGGCATAAGACTCTGTTGAGGGTACTTCTCTCTTGTGCACACAGGCACACCATGAGCATGTGCTATTATTTAAAAAAAGAGAGTACATAATAGAAGTTAAACAAGTGTCAGTCTACCATCTTGTTTGTTTGCTTTTGACTGTATTATTAGTACTTTCCTCAATCTCTGGTTTCCTTTCAGGTCTATTTTATAAAGGATAATGTAAACTGTTGGGGTCTTTGAATTATTTTATTTAACTTTATTTATTTATTTTATTTTAATTTGACCAGAAAGGGCCAGACTGAATGAGAGAGAAAGAGAAGCAAGTCACCAGGTCCGGGACTCGAACCACGATCAGCCATGTGGGAGTCTAGCACCCTTAACCACCATGCCATCTGCCAGCCCCTAAATAAAATAATTCTTTTTAAAAAAGAAAAAAGGATAATGTAAACTGTTAACAATACGTTGTTGGGACCAGCAGATGACGTAATAGTTACATTGCTGGACTCCCACATAGTTGACCACATTTCAAGTCCTGGACCCAGTGGCTTAAACTCATATCCGGAGGTGACCTAAACTCACACCAGGCAGGTGTGTGCATGTGCCCAAGATCCTAAGAGGAGAATGGAGAAGGGGTTGTGGCATGGCCACCCCCCCGGGGGAGTGATTTCTGTCTATCTGTCTGCCTATCTGTCTCTCTGTCTCTCGGACCAGCGCATGTGCTTTAGAGCAAAAATCTCTCTCTTTAAAAAAAAAAAAGTTGTTGGGGCCAGCAGGTGGAGTGGTGGTTAAGGTGCTGGCATTCCCACAGGACTGACCATGGTTCAAGTCCTGGACCTGGTAACTTGCTTTCTCACTCTCCCTCCCTCTCTCTCTTTAAAGGAAAAAAAAAAAAAAAAAAAAAAGTTGTAATATACTAAAAGCAAATGCATAAAATGGCTTTGATTTCCAAATGAAAAACTCCCTCTCTTCCTTCAGGACCCAAGGATCTGAAGTTAACACATAAACACTCTGACTTTACAATGGTAGAACCTGAAAGAAAGAATCCCTAAATTAAATGTTTTATCTTGTTTTTTAGATTAAAAATAATAAGTTCTGGATTTTCTTTTTCTTTTTAAGTTTATTTATTTCAGAGAGAGAGAGAAAGAGATCCCTAACAGGGTCTTCACACTGCAATCCGCCCTCAGCTTCAGTCAGCCCAGATCAAGGGCACACATGTACATACCCAGCATATATAAGAAGGTGAGGACCCAGGGCAGGAATTGGGACTTTCTTATGTGGATCCAGTTGCATTACCACTATACCACTATCTGTCCCCAAAATTTCTAAATTTTCTTTCAATACACCAGTGAGTCGTCTTACCTCATGTAGAAAACTACTGCTCTAGAATATAGTCACAGTGAACTTTATACAACTGCAAATCAAATCAGTTCACTCTCCGGCTTAAAATCCTTCAATGGCTTAGCTCTGCCTTAAAGGCCCAAATGCCTGCATGGCACTTAGGGCCTTCGACTGTGGCCCCTGCCTCTTTTTTATCCAGTGGTTCTAAACCCTACCTACCTATTAGAATCACCTGGGGAGTCAAACTATACCAAATACAAAAACTCAAAATGCCTGAGGGTGGAATATTTGCATCTCTGATTTTTTTTAATTCTTAAATTTGCTAGAGAGTATGCATGCTTGCCGGAAAGACAGAGAAAGTGAGAAAGCATCCTTCATGGAAGATAAGTCATGCTGTAATCCCTTCTCCTCCATTTCTCCTTTTGGGATTTTGGGTGGGCATATACATGTACCCAGTGTGTTTTTCAAGCTACCAGATCCAGAACTTGAACCACACAGTCAGCAATATGGGATTCTGCCTTATCACCACACCACCAGCTGGCCTATCCCTTTTGTTAAGTTCCCAGGTGAATGTAAAAGCAGCCAGGGCACAGAACTACTGCTCTAATGCCACTCTAATGCTACCTTCTCCTTCCTGCTCACTACGGTCAGACAACTTCAGGTGCTCACCAAGCTCCCAATCAGCCCTTGCTATTGCCAATTGTGGTCCACCCACCAGCAGCATCTGTCTCACCCAAGAGCTGGTTAGTAATACAGAATCCCAAGTCCCACCCAACCTATTGAATCAGGACTTGGCATTTTAACAAGATTTCCAGATGGTTCATGTGCACATTCAAGTTAGAGAAGTGCTGCCCTGAGCTACCAAATCCCTTCTAAGATCAGGGCCTTTGCAAGTGTCTGACTGCAAACATTAATTGCTAAACTGCTCTGACACTCCTAGACACACTATTCTCCTTTGGTCACTTCCATCACATCTGTAATTACAATAAGGTGATTAAGGTCTATTTACTACACTCACCCCTAAGTGCCATGAGGATAGACATTATATCTATGTTATTTGGGGGTATCCCCAGCTCCTGGCACAATGCCTGGCATTTTCAACTGAACAGAATCTAGTCTTGTATTTCATAACAATATGATCCTGTTCTTAACTTCTGTAATATTTATGTCTCATCAACCATGCCTCTCAACCACAAATAAGTTGGCTTTAGCCACATAACTCTAAGATATGAAATACACCACAGCACTGTACTTATTTCAAAATCTAAATGAGCTACCTGCCTCTTTTTCTAAGTACCATTACTTTTTTAATTAATAAAATTATCAAATATTATATTTTGTTCTAACAGCACTGGAAGGGTTGTCAGGAAACAGGATGATATAAGTTGCTGACAGCTGGTCAGCTCAATGGTACAGTGATTAGGGGAAGCTGGATTCCACATGGCGATCAGGGCTTGAATCCCCAGCCTAGTCTACCTGAAACACATTGAGCATGCAGGTGCGTGCCTAAGATCCAACAAGATAGAGAATTGGAAAAAGGGGATCACTGCCTGACCAGACCTCATGGAGAGTAGCTCTTTTCTCTCTTTCATTTTCACGTGTGCATGAATGCACTCTATCATGAATAAAGGAAAAACTAACAACAGAAACTTACTGGTGGTGCTATAAACTCATTCAACTTTTTCAGATTGTAATTTGGTGATAAAACTACGTACTACGTCTTCTGACTCAATGAACCTGCTTTAAGGGTAAGATCAAAGAACATAATCCAAAAGTATTTAAGCAAGAGTGTTCAGGCTTATAAAAGTGCCATTTATAACAGTAAAATGGGAAAGAACAAATAAGATTGAACAACGGCTATTAGTGCATGGAATACTATACTGTGATTTAAATGCTTATGCTATACAAGAATTCAAAATATCGTATTCTGCATGTACGTTTGCAGTTATAAAAATCTACACAGACACAGATATGAATTTAAAGTAAATATAGTTTTACATCTAATGGATTATCTTTTTCCATAAAGAATGTATTAAAATAAATTTTTATGTTGGGTTATTTCTAGGTTACTCAGTTTTAAGTTAGTGTTACATTATTGCTATTTTTTGTTGCACTCAAGACTCATTAAAAAAGAAAACCTCCCTTCAGCTTTTAGAAACATTAGTTATTGCACTAGAAATGAAAAGACAAGACTCTATATTTTGCCAACTTCCGTAGCTCAAACTTCACCTGCAGCTTATTTTTTTCCATTTGAAAATGAAGAAAATTAATGCAACAATGTTTACAAATTGACCCTAAGGGCCTCCAGTGAAAGCTGCTGAGCAAGTACAAATATCAGAACTACAAAAAAACCATCACTACCTACATTGATCATTCTGCACAAATTACTGGGTTGTCGGAAAAGTCATGGTGCATTAAAATTCGTCATGACTTTTCTGACAACCCAGTATCTTGATCCTTCTTAATTTCAGTAGCTCCCTCTGTAAATTGAAAGGACAGAATAACATTGAGAAGGGGCGTGGCAGGACAAAGTAGGTGAATGGTAGCTGAAAAAACATCCCAGATTATCCAACCTGCTGGTGAAGATCTGTTGAGTCACAGTCACATTTTGAAGAAGAGGAAAAATCAGTACAGCCCCCTCTAAGGGGTACTAATCTCACTATAAATCTGGAAATAAAAAATGTACATATATCCCTTGGTCCAATAATTCCACTTCTAAAAGCATATCGTTCAGATAATTTTACACACAAGCACATAACAAAGAACTGTATGTACAAGGACATTCATTGCATTGTTGTAAAAGAAAAATCTGGAAAACAACTTAAATATCATTTAATTTAAAGACTAGTGACCAATTACAATACAGTCATAAAATGAAATAACGGAATGTCAATACCAAGAATGAACATTATATGTACTAATATGAAATTATTTCCTAAATAAGTACAAGAATAAGGTGTGACTGGTATGTACCATGATATGAAGAGTATAGACAGATACGTGGTCACATTTATACAGGAACAGTGATCACAGAATAATAAGATCACAGAAACTGGAAACGCTAGCCATCTCTGGAGAGAAAGGCAGGGAGATAGGAGACTTGGGGTCCAGATAGAAGGGAAACTTTTTTTCCATACTCTTTTGGATTGCTGGAATCCTTCTCTCACATGCAAAACTGAAAAGGATTCTCTCTACACCATCCTCCAGATCTAGGAGACTGTGATATGACCTGTGTGGAGTCTGGCCACTGCCTGCTAAATTGCAGGGGTATCAGCATCTGGCCTCACACTGGCCTCGAATGACCTTTCCAAAGCCCTGACAGTCCAATTCCCTGACCTCCTTTAAATCCTTCAGTGGCTCTCCACTGCTCAAACTCAACAAAGAACATACAGCTCTTTGAGCTGACCCTAATCTCATCTCCCACTCTCTCTCCCCTACCTAATCCAGCTATGCTTAACCTCTTCCCTTCTCCCTAAGGACAGTAGATTCTTTCCACCTCCAAACCTGCTTGTGCTGCTCCCTCTTTGCACCACACACAATCCCTATGCATCCTTCATGATCCAAAGTCCCCCTCCCCTTCCCAGGGAAGTGTTCTTTTTAAAAATCATTTATTGGGGGACCAGCAGTTAGCGTAATGGCTATGTCGCTGGACTCCCACGTAGTCGACCGTGGTTCGAGTCCTAGACCCGGTGACTTAAACTCACGTCGGGTGCTTGTGCATACGTGCCCAAGATCCCGAGAGGAGAATGGAGGAGAAGGGATTGAGGCGTGGCCATCCCCCCCTAGGGGGTGATTTCTGGCTTTCTATCTCTCTGTCTCTCTCTGTCTGTCTGGTGAGCGCACGCGCCCTATAGCAAAAACCTCTCCCCCCAAAAATTATTATTATTACCTTTGTTAAATCTGCTACAGAATACATGTGCTCACCAGAGAGAGATGGGGGTGGGGAGGGGGAAGTTACCACATGCAGGGCTTGAACCACGGTAAACCATGTAGAGTCCAGCACCTTAACCACCACATCATCTACTGGCCCAAGAAAGTTTTTTAAACCATCCAAAGAGGGAGTGCTCCTTGCACAGCCTGGCAGAGGCTCTGGAAATAGACTAAAAGAACTTAAAATCCTGACTATTCCCTCATCTGCCTATTGTATGAATAAGTCTCTATACTACTGCTGAAAGCAATAAATGAAAGAATTCATGGAAAACATTTATTGATAGCCTGCTGCAAGGCAAATAAAGGATAATGGCTATTGGGTCAGCAGGTGGCATGGTGATTAAGGCTCTGGATCCCACATGGTCGACTCCATGGTTCAAGTCCCAGACCTGGTAGCTTAAAAAATCCACCAAGCACATATGTGTGCATGCCCAAAATTCTGAGAGGAGAACAGAGGAGAAGGCAGCATGGCCATCCCCCTGGGGGGATTTCTCACTTTCCCTCTCACTGTCTCTCTCCGGCACACACATTTGCGCTGTGGCAAAAATATAAAATTAAAAGAAAAAAAGATAGTGACTATCATTACATTTTCATAACACCTGTGGCACAATTATTTATACCTCCTGTTTTGCATTAGACTATAAGTTCTCTGAAGGTAAGTACGTGCCTTCCTCATTTTTATTTTGTATCCCAAGTACTTTGCTTGGCAGAAGGAAGACGAACAAACAGAAGATGAACAAACAGAAGTCAAAGCAGTGGTTTTCCTGGTTCTGTATGTTACCCAGATGCTGATGCCCCTGCAATTTAGGAGGCAGTGGCCAGGCTCCCCAGAGGTCATATCACATCCTCCAAGATCTGGAGGATGGCACAGAGAGAATCCTTTTCAATTTTGCATATGAAAGACTCCAGCAATAGAAAAAAATATACGGAAACAAAGGGTACCCAGTAAACAGCTTCCTCGATCTCACCATGCCTTATAGTGCTCATAGAGGCGAGGGCACAAGCCAGCCAGTGTTGTGGTGGTGAAGGTGGCTAGATCCCGCAGGGTTGGCTTCACAGTTCAAGTCTCAGACCCAGTGACTTGGAGAACACACCGGACATCTATGCACGTATGTCCAAAATCCCAAGAGGATACTGTAGAAGGGACAACAGTATGGTCATCCCCCCTGGAGGGGGGGTTTCTCACTTTCCTCACCTGTCTCTCTCTGTCTCTCTGCTGAGCATATGCATTTTACTGCAAATATGAAAAACAAAGCGAGAGCAGCAGCCAGGCTACTCTGGGTAAGCAGAGGTAAAAACAGACCAAGAGGCTGATTGAAGGCCAGTGGGATGTGAGACCTACTAGTTACTGGTTACTACTTATGGGGACTGGGTGGGATGGCCCTGGAGATTCAGAGCTACCACAAATCTTGGGTATGCACTCCAAGTAAGCCTTAAGAAAACATATAGAAACGAATTTCTCTTGAGAAGTGGATACCTGTAAGTAAAGAGAGCCGAGGCATAGAGAAGAAGCGATGGGAAGGAATGCACCTGACAACTGGCTGGAAGAATTCTTCTGGCATTGGGGAACGGTGAAGACACAGCACCTGCTCTGAAGGAGCTCAAGTGCCAAGAGCTTTAATGGAAGGGGGAAGCTTGGCAGGAAAAGGTGAGGAGGAAGGAGGATCACATAAAGCAAAACCATCCCAACATGGGAAGGGGCAATTAAGCAGCTCTAAATGGCTGGGAAGAAAATGAAACTTAAAGAATTAAGCTAAAAGTAAAACAGTAAATTGAGGCAAGGTTGTCAGGGGCCTTGTATGACTTGATCAGACAATGTGGGGCTTCGTTCATCCCATGGGAAAAGGAAAGCAAGGGAATTAAATTTTAAGTAAACAAGTGACAGCATCAGATCTATGTTTGTGAAAGGAGTGGCCAGGCAGGAAGATTCTCGCCCTTCCCTAGGCAGTCCTCTCGCCCACCATCTTTTGGTTCTCAAGCTGCCTGAACACTAGCAGGTGGCAAGAGGAGCGCTCTCCGGGGAGTTGTGACTTGCTTCGGAGGCAGGAAGCCCTATCCCCGGCAAAGGCATCTGCCGGCATTCACCCTGCCTAAGGTTTTCAACATTCCTCTTTTCCTTTCTTACAAATGTCATCACTAGCCTGAAAAAAAAAAAATCAGTATCAACTCAGCTCTGCCATTACTTTTACCTTGAGACAATACAATTACTGTAGAAACTAATTTAAAAAAAAAACATTTTTCATGCTATTTATCGAAACGGGATCTGCATTCTCAATTGGGTGATTTCGAATTCTGGGCAGCTCTGAGCCCCTATTTCCCTTCTTAAGCAGCCTCAACAGTTGGGAGTGGGCGGCAGACAGAGGAGCCTGGGAGACCCGCCAGGGGGTGGAGGGGCTTTAAGAGAAAGAAAAGTTGGTCGCTGCAAGAGCGGAATTTCTCATCCCAGTTTTCCTCTTTCCTCCCATTAAATGGACCTGAGCAAATTCTCTTCTCGCTGCTCCAAGTTTCTTCTTTCAGAATGAACTACGGCAGCGCCCTGACCTGGCCCGGGAGGACGCAAGCAAAGTTCTCGCGCAGTCGAGAGGGGTCGGTGCCCTGTCCGGCGCGTTTCCGGGGACCCCCTCCCTCCTGCGGACCGCGCAAGGCTGCAGGATCAGACTGCAGAAACCAATGGATTCCACCCTGAGAGAGGGACCCGAGCTCCCGCGGGGGACCCCTCCCACCCGCGCCCGGGAGCCGCCCCCACTTCCGGAGCCCACCGGGCGGCGGCGGCCGCGGCGGGCGCGGACACCCACCCGGGCCGGCGT
>NW_006203419.1:933412-951330 GCF_000334495.1 Tupaia belangeri chinensis | reverse complement strand
CCGCCCCCGCAAGCGAATTGCTGCTGTATTTACAAGACGAAGGCTCTCAGTGGGGAGAGAGAGGAACCTGCCAAGTCCCTAGAACTGTGAGTCTGGCTCGATTGAGGCCGTCTTACAAGTCAGCCAATGCTTTCCCCACCCGAGCCCGGGGGAAATCGCCCCCGCTTTCCAGATGCGCATACTGGGGCCTGGCTCGTCACCGAGCTGGTGAAGCACGACACATAGTGTGCTGCCGTGGGGTGCCTTTTGCTATAGCCCTGGCAGCGGAAGAGGAGGGATTCAAAGCGGAGAGGACCCGGAGATTCGTCTCCCAAGGGCCTTGGCGGGGCGCGGAACTTTTCCTGGTGCGTCCTGCACCGCATCCAGCGTTTGGCGCCGTGAAACTGTATGACAGTGCGTCCGGCGCCAGCGAATTCCCAGGCAGAGCTTCTCTGAGGCTGCAGAACCCGGGCGTCTTCGGCTAAAAGCCGATTGGTTACACATTCACGATGGACAAGAGACGCACTTCTCCGAGTTGTGGCCCCCAGTGGGGTCTCTCTCGGAACCCGGGCAGGACTATATAGACTGGGCGTCTGAAGGCTAGAGAGACAGACTGCATAGCCGAGTGGAAGAGGAGCTGGGGGCCCAGGGAGGTGAACCTTCATTCCAGACCTAGAGATTGCGCTACCCGGTTGGGTAGTCGCGAGCAGACCCTGAACCAAGTCGCCTACATTTTCGCCTGAAAGTTGCGCATTGGGTGCGCCCAGAGAAAGGGTCTGTGGCCTGTGACAGCTCTTCGTGGCAAAGAGTACTACGGGAACATTTTGGCTCAGAAGGAACCCACCACATCTGCTGCAATTTCCACAAGGTTGGTTGTTCCAACCACCTGCAGTCCCGCTGCCACCAGCTACTGGGGCACAACTTAGGATTCTACGCACCATCCCCTTCCCTCATACTTGTGGAATAAGTTCATGAGTGTATGCTAAGCAGAGCCAGGGCCTGGGGATACAGGATACAGGGGACCTCTCTTAGGCCATCTTCTTCCTAGAACGGAAATCCCTCTGTGAATGGGGAAGTCCTGGCTCTCGCTATCAGCAGGGCCATCCCAGAGGTGTCAGTGAAATGGCTGAACCAAGGTACTTCTGCCCGTGGGCCCAACGGCTCAGAAGCCATGTGCCTAGTACTAGTCAGGTCCCTGGAGCAGGCAGTGAAGACAGGTCCTTCCACATGTCCCACATGCACATTTTCCTGGAAGTCCAAACTCAATTTATGCACATACATAAATGGAAAAGTGAAAAACCGGGGCCAGCAGGTGGCATAGTGGTTAAGGAACTACCACATGTCTGACTAGGATTCATGTCCCAGACCTGGCAACTTGAACTCACCCTGGATGTGGTGCACGTGGGTGCCCAATCCCTAGAGGAGAATGGAGAAGGGATTGAGGCCTGGCCATCCACCCTGAGGTGGTGATTTCTCACTTTCTGTCTCTCTGGTGAGCGCATAGGCCCTATAGCACAAAATAAATAAATAAATAAATAAATAAAAAGAAAAGAAGAAGAAAGTGAAAAGCCAGAACTTACACAGAAACGTGAGGGAAAAAAACAAACAAACCTCGGGAAAATTACTGTGGTCAAGCGGTACCCAGGTACCTAGGCTGGCCCACCAGCTGTAGGACCAAATCCCACCAGCTTAGTTTTGCCTTATCTACACCCGACTGATGTTATTACTTCCTAGTTTTTTTTTTTTTTTTATTTTTTTATTTACTACAAAACATGGGACCAGCAGATGGCGTAATAACTGTGTCACTGGATTCCCATGTAGTGGACCACGGTTTGAGTCCTAGACCCGTGGCTTAAACTCATGCCAGGTGCATGTGCGTGCATGCCCAGATCCCAAGAGGAGAATGAAGAAGGGATTGTGATGTAGCCATCCCATCTAGGGAGTGATTTATTGCTTTCTGTCTCTCTGTCTCTCTGGAGAGCACACACGGCCTATAGCAAAAACCTCTCAAAAAAAAAAAAATTGCTATAAGGCACATGAATTTGCAGGGGTAGGAGGTGGGCAGAGAGAGAAAAGGAAAGCGAGAAAGCACTCCCTAGGGGGATGGCCACACTACAATCTCTTCATCCATTCTCCTCTTGGGATTTTGGGCACATACACATGCCCTGCATGCTTTTCAAGCTACCAGATTCTGGGATTCAAACTGCACAGTTGGCCATGTGGGAGCCAGCTGCCTTAACCACCACACTACTGGCTGATTCCACCAACTATGTTTATTTTTTTTTTGGAAAGGTTTTTGTTATTGGGCACATGCACTCGCCAGAAAGACAGAGCGAGACAGAGAGAGAGGGAGAAATCACCACCTCCCAGGGGGATGGCCACACTGCAATCCCTTCTCCTCCATTTTCCTCTCAGAATTTTGGGCACGCATGCATACGTGCCTGGTGTGAGTTTAAGGTACTGGGTCCAGGACATAAACCACAGTCTACTACATGGGAGTCCAGTGACATAGCCATTATGGTATCTGTGGCCCTGACCTACTATGTTTCTTTTGGTGGATTTTTTATTTTGTAATTGCCAGAGGGTGTGTGCACTAACCAGAGACATAGAGAAAGAAAGCAACCCTAGTCGAGTGTGGTCATGCTGCAATCCCTCTATTTCTCCATTCCAATGAGATCTGGGGTACACATGTACATGTGCCTAGCATGCTTTCCAAACAATTTAAACTGTTTGGCCAAAAGGGATCTGAAATCTTTAATCACTAGGCTATAGGCTACCACTGTAGTATAGTTATATTTCCATAAAAGGGTTTGACTTACTACTTACATATTTTTTACAGTAATTATTTTATTTAACTTTATTTACTTATTTATTTTAATTTGACCAGAGAGGGACAGAGTGGAAGAAAGAGAGAGAGAGAGAGAGAGCAAGCTGCCAGGGCCAGGACTCGAACCACAGTCAGCCATGTGGGAGTCCAGCATCCTTAACCACCATTCCAACCTGCCAACCCCATTACTTATATTTTGTAGCATAATTAAATAGCTGTTAAAACAAGTGTTCATCCTTGAGACAATCTGAAGGACCCACCCTATCTGACCACATTTGGGAAAATGCTGCTTTTGGGTGTGGTCAACAGAGAACCCTGGGTTTCCAGCCCTTCCTTCTGCTGGCTGAGCTGAGCCTCCCTCTGCTACTTTTCCTGGAACCTCCCAGGGCTGTACTGAGAATTACAGGCACATACAGCTTGGCAAGAGACCCATTCTTAGGAAATGCAAGTTTTCTCTCTCCACCAGACAGCTGCACTGTGGTCAGAGCCTTTGTGGTCTGTTTGCAGGGGTGACATAGAACTTCAGACCAAGAAGAGGTAGACTCTCAGGTGACCTACCCTGGGAATCCTGGCAAGAGGGGTTCAGCTCAGCAACCAGAAACCCTGTTCCCACTGGAAGAGGACAGAATTCCATCCTCAGTTGTCGCCCATGGAAACATACTCCTGCCCCCACATCTTACTTGACTCTGGAGTATCCAGCACTCCCCCATCCTCATCATCAATACAGGGTAAAAGTCTGTCTCAGGACAGCCCATGGACTAATGGATAGAAGAACAGACAACTGTGTGATGAAGGAGAAAGAATAAAAAAAAAAAAAAAAAAAAAAAACCGAGAGGAAGGGAAGACTGCTTCCTGTACGCAGGCCCATTTAGGTGCAAGGCTGCAGCCCTCAACCCTGTGTACACTTACAGGTAGGCACTCATCTACTTCTCTGCCACCCCACAGGGGCCCCAGTAGTCACAGGGTTCATCAGCAAAAGGACCGGACTGGGAGGAGAGCTGGAGGCTGGGGATAAAGGACTGCTGGGTTTTTAGGCAAACCACTTCCCCTTGCAGGGCCTCCTTTCTCCATCTAGTAAACGGAATAATGAGTCATTCTCTCAACAAATACTTACTGAGTGCAAACCATGTGCTGGACACAACGGGGAATAAGACAGAAGAGGCCTCTGCCCTGGGGAGCTTACATTCTGGATAGAGAGCAGACAATAAACAAACAAATGAACAAGAAAATTTCCTGAGTGCCATAATGAAAATAAAGCAAGGTAATAAGACAAGTACAAGAAAATCAGAGTCAGATGCCTTTCCAGACTACTGGTCAATTCCGGTCGTTTGCCAGAAACCTGCACATAAAAGAGACACACCTGCAGCCCCCTTACCTTGAGGTGTTTCATAGGACCCTCTGCCCTCACTCCATGGCTACCACTGACATCCTAGACTAGCAGAAGAAATGCCTCCAGATTCTCTGCTCCTAACCCCATAATTCTGGCCCTACCCTCAATCCTAGTTTTAACCATTGGACAAGACTTGCCCTGTCCCCCAGTGTTGTAAACATAGGCCGAAATCTTTAATCAGTAGGCTACAGGCCAGCTGTGCATATTGCTCAGGGTAGAAGATAGTTTACACTCCTTTCAATTACCAATTAGGATTTAACAAAAAGAAAGTCTGGGCCAACAGATGGTATGAAGGTTAAGGTGGCTGGATTCCATATGGCCAACTGAGCAGTCCTGAACCTGGTGGCTTGAAAACACACTGGGCGTGTGTGTGTGCATGCCCAAAATCCCAGCGAGGAGAACGGAGGAAAACAGAAAAAGAGAAAAATAAAAAAGACGTTCCTTGGTCTAACTTTTTAGAAAATAACTGTTTATCTAACTTTATTTATTATTATGTTTTAATTTGACCAGAGAAAAACAGAGAGAGGAAGTGAGAAAGCAAACTGCCAGGTCTAAGACTTGAACTATGGTCAGCCATCTGCGAGTCCAGTCTTTAACTAACACGCCACCTACAGGCCCCTCCTAGGTCTAACTTGAATATCACTGGGGGGGTTTTTTGTTTGTTTATTTGTATTTTGTCTTGTTCCAGCTTTGCCAGAGTGTGTGACCACTCACCAGAAAACACCCCTCCCCATGGGGCATGGGGCCACACCACAATCCCTTCTCCTATAGCTCTCCATCATGTTGGCACCCTGGACATATACACACATGGGCCTGGCGTGTATATTTACAAACTGCCTGGGCCAGGATTACAACCACATGGCAGGCCATGTGAGACCCAGTTCCTTTAACCACCAGGCCATGGGACTGGCCCAGTATCTCTACTTAAAGGCACATGCATTTGTTAAAAACCACCAAAGTACACTTAATATTTGTGCATTTCATTGTAGATTTTGCCTGAAAAGGAAAAAAAAAAATTGAAGCAAATAATAAAATCTAATAAAATGCATTCTGAAATATTTAGGGGGCAATACACCAATATCTGTACTATCTGTATCAAAATCAATATGGATTAATAAAGGAATGGATAAACTGATAGATGGGTGATAAAGCAAATACAGTAAAATGTTAATGGTAGAGGGCCAGCAGATGGTGTGGTGGTTAAGGCACTGGACTCCCATATGGAGGACCACAATTCAAGTCCCATACCTGGCGGCTTGCTTTCTCACTCTCTCTCTCTCTCTCTCTCTCTCTCTCTGGCTCTGGTCAAACTGAAGAAAAAGGATAAACAAACAAAATTAAATAAGTAATTTTTTTTGAGAGGATTTCGCTATAGGGCGCACACGCTCGCCAGACAGAGAGAGACATAGAAACAGAAAACGAGAAATCACCCCCCAGGGAGGATGGTCACGCCGCAATCCCTTCTCCTCCATTCTCCTCTCGGGATCTTGGGCACGCACGCACACACGCCCGGTGTGAGTTTTAAGCCACTGGGTCCAGGACGCGAACTGCGGCCGACTACGTGGGAATCCAGCGACATAGCCATTACGCTAACTGCTGGTTCCCTTAAATAAGTAATTTTTAAAATGTTAATGGTAGAATCCAGGTGGTGTTCAGGTGTTCACTGTAAAATTCTTTCAACTTGGCTGTTTGAAAGTCTTCACAATAAAATGTTGAGGGGTGTGGGAAATCAATAATTAACTTTACAGAACAGACCACAAAACTGCCTTCAGTTTCAAAGAACTCTCCCCATGGGCAACTCTAACACTTCTCCAATACATACACACTTTTCATGAGGTTGAAATCACTGTTTGTATGAATTCACAATCACTGTTAATGGTTATTTCTCACCTATTTCTCTTTTAAAAAATGTATAATTTGCATTTTATGTTTTCCCAAAGGACAGTTCTTCAATTCTTAAAGACATAGCCTCTGGAGATAGCAGGTGGCATAGTGGTTAGGGCACTGGACTCCCACATGACTGAGTGTGGTTTGAGTCCCAGACCTGGAGGCTGGAAACTCAAGCTGGGTGCATGTGTATGCACGCCTGAAATCCTGAGAGAGAATAGACGAGACGGGGTTGCAGTGTGGCCACACCCCCAAAGGGGGTGATTTCTCACTCTCTCTCTGTGTCTGTGGTGAGCACACACACCTTATAGTAAAAATCTCTCTCTTAAAAAAAAAAAATAAAAGACAGCTCCTTACATGGGCTTTGGTGGAGAGTGTGGGGTAGTACCTGCAGGTCTCAATGAGGGTTAGGGACGTTCAGTCCTTCTGAGCTTCAGGAGATTGGATTCACTACCTTGCTATGGCACAACACACAGTGATGTAGTTTCACACACAGGCATTGAAAACACGTGCTTCAGAGATGTCCCTGACGTCTGCAGCCTGTTTCGGATGAACTCGATAGCCCTGCCCCTGAGCACACATCAGGCAGTTAGCACAGTGTACAGACTGCATGTGGCCGCTCCCCCTTGTGGCATGGCCATTGGTCATTATTTTCTTCATCTTGGAAGGGGGACTGTGGGAGATCTCACATAATTTCCTTTTTTAAAAAAAGAATATTTTATTTAACTTTATGTATTTACTTAAACTTGACCAGAGACGGACAGAGTAAGAGAGAGGGCAAGTGAGAAAGGAAGCCACCAGATCTGGGACTTGAACCGTGGTGAGCCACATGGGAGTCCAGCACTCTTAATCACCACATGCCAGCCCCACTCTCACGTAATTCTAAAATTTTATTTGTACTGTACTTAATGTTTGCATAGCACAAGACTAAATATGCTGAGTGTTTGGGAGTTATGGATCTTTTTCTTATTGTGTCCCCCTTTTTTTTTCCCCAGTTTATTTCAAGGAGAAAGATATCTTTGATAGGGTCATGCCAAACCCTTCCAGTCAGCTAGGATCATAGATGCACCTGTAGGCATACTGACATGTTCAGATCAGCCTGGGATCCAAAGCCAGGGCCTCCCATATGGCTTTGGTATCATGCAGCAGGGTCCTACCACCTGTGCAACCATGGCTGGGCCGCCTTATGCATATTCTGAGCGCACTGGACAGAAAAAAAAAAACCCCACTGGATTGTTTGGTATCAACCCCTTTTCACTGAAAACTAGAGAAACGTCTTTTAAAAGCATAGAAGAGCTACCAGGGCAGTGAGGCATTGTGCAGCCACAACAAGGCTGGCAAAAAGCCCAGAAGGTTGAATCCAGGATTGGGGATCATTTTATTTCCTGTGAGGTGTCTTATTCCCCAAGGGAAGGCTGATAGATTGTGCTAAATGTGATTGCAAAAACTAACCACAACCTCACCAGTTCCCAATCAAGAAGTGTTTGGGCCAGCAGAGACATGGTTGTTAAGGCAGCTGGATCCCACATGGCCAACTCTGTGGTTCAAGTTCCAGACCCAGCAACTTAAAAAACACACCGGACCCATGAGTGTGCGCACCCAGAACCCCAAGAGAATGGAGAAGGAATTCCAGCACGACCATCTCCTCTGAAGGATGTTTATGATTTTTCACTTTCTCTCTCACTGGCCAGCTCGTGTACTCTACAGCAAAACTCTAAAAAAAGGAGAGAGAAAGAAAAACAGGAGGTCTATTTCCCATGAAATTGGTGAGGTGAGTCTATGCGATTCCCTTGGCAAACAGAACATGGCAGGTGAGACACCAGTTGACTTCCAAAGGCTAGGTTAGGAAAGGTAGCACAGTTCTGCCCACCTCCCTCTTGAAATGCTTGCCCTTGGGACCCAGCCACCATGTCAAGGTACCCCAGGTTCTAAGTGTTCTGGCCAACAGCCCTAACTAAGATCCTGGTCAAAAAACAGCTTCAACTCGGAACCAGCAGGTGGCGTGGTGGTTAAGGTGCTGGAAACTCCCACACGGCCAACCATGGTTTGAGTCCCAGACATGGTGGCTTGTTTTCTCAATCTCTCTGGCCAAATTAAAATAAATGAATGAATGAATAAATAAAATTAAATAAAGGATTTAAAAAAAAAACAGCTTCAACTGTCAGACACGTGACTAATCCTGCCTTCAGATGGTTTCTGCCCTCAGCTGTTAGACGTTTGAGTCTTCCAGCTGATGCCCTAGGCATTGTAAAGCAGACACAAACCATCCTGTTGTATGTCTCCTGTCCAAATTCTTCGCTCACATTAATTGGCTGTTTTACATTTGATCTATATACCTATGGAGGAATTCCACAAACTTTTATTTACAAATCACATAAGAGAAAAAAAGAGAAATACTTTACCAGAACCTGAGTCTCTCCCCGTTTTTTTGTTTTGTTTTGCTTTGCTTTCTGAGAGATTTTTTGCTATAGGAAGCCTGCGCTCGGCAGAGACAGAAAATGAGAAATCACTTCCCAGCAGGGATGGCCACACTGCAATCCCTTCTCCATTCTCCTCTTGCAATTCTGGGCACAAACACATGCCTGTCATGTTTCAAGCCACCAGGTCCAATACTTGAACTGTAGTCAGCCATGTGGGAGTCCAGCACCTTAACCAGTACGCCACCTGCTGTCTCCATTTTTAAGTCTCTCTTCTGGATGATGCTGTGTTGGATGGGATGCTGGGGCATGAAGTCAAGGTGCACTGGAATGCAGGCTGAAAGCTACAGGTGGCAAAAGCAGAGGGTGAAGAAGGTGCTCCTACTGACTGGAGCAATGCCTCCATTGGGGAACAGGTGGAGCCAAGGCTCTCTAGTTTGTACTTTCTCTTTGGCAGAACTGAGATCTTGTTTTTGGCCCAGAGATGATCTGTACCTTGCTTTCTCACTTTCCCCATCTCTCTGTCTGGCCAAATCAAAAAATAAATAACAACAACAAATAAAATTAAATAAATAAATCTTAAAAAAAAAAAAAAAAGATTTGCTCACCACTGTTTGCTGAGCAGTTTCCCACCCACAGCTTTTCCTCCGACCCCCAACTGGCTGGTCACATGCCTCTCCTTAGTTCTTCAATACTCATGGAAGTACCAATTGGGGGTATTGCCTCAGGCTCTCCTGCTCATAGTAGGCTCTCATTCCAGTTCCAGCTCGAAGTCAGCCTGGCTTTCAACTTTATCTTGCCACATATTTGCTGTCACCAACCTCCCTAGTCCTTAATTTCTTCTTCTGTAAAATGGGATGCTGCTCCCTATCTCGCAGGGCTGTCATGAGGAATAAGTGAAGTAACAGTAAAGCGTTTAGCATGGTTCTTTTATGTGTGCATGTGCATGTGTGCATGTGTATCACGCTTGTGTGGTTCTTGACGAGTTGATGCTTAGGTTCTATGCCATCTCTCCTGAGACTCTTTCCAAAGGGTGAGCCTGAACGAGCTTTCCTTGGTAACTTTGTGCAAAAGAACAGGTCTCTTATAATATAGCTGGACAAGTCCCTACCAGCAGCCCCCACATAATCAGACATACGGAGCTCTGCTGTAGTGTCTGGATGATTCTTCTTCCAGCTTGATTTTGCTTAGGCTGGACTGCATAAGATGAGCACTCTAAAATATTCAAACTTTATTTACAAGCAGACCTCCCACCCTATCCCACTCCCCCCACCAGCTCCTCAGCTTTGTGCTGGGGGAGGAGCTGGATGACAGAGACCCTTCTGCCAAGCCTAGGGCTTGGAGAGAAGCTGTTCTGTGTAGGATGGGCTCCTCACTTCTTCTGGGCTTGTGCTCGGGCCCGTTGAATCTTGTCAGCTGTGGCCCCATCTGTGGCTCCCGTGCAGTGTGACAACACCAGGCTCAGTTCAGCCTCGTTCCGGTGCTCAATGGCCACGTCTGCAGCCTGAGCCACATCCCTATGTTTTGAACAGAAAGGAAGATGGTGTCGGTGCCCAAAGGCACAGCTCCTGCCTCTCATCCAACAGCCCCCTGGTTCAACCACCCAACACCCACAGGGGCCCTCAGATGACGTACCCAACAAGAAGCAAAGCCTTGACCTTCTGCTCAGGACCCACACGGGAGGCATACTTCTTGGCCTCATATTTGTTGTGTTGTTTCATGCAGATCTCTACAAAGGGCTTAGTGGAAGATGGAAGGGGTAGAGGGAGAAGTCATAGTCCTGTCCTCTTTCTTATCAGCAAAAGTCCAACAGATACATTGCCCATGTTTGTTTTATACATGTATAACCCCCACATATGCAGACAGTAGTGATCTTTTTTTTTTTTAAAGAGTTTTTTGTCTTGGGGTTATGTGCTGGCAGGAGAAAGAGACAGTGATAGCAAGAGGGAAAGTGAGAAATCACCCCCAGAGGGAATGGCCACACCACAATCCCTTCTCCTCCATTCTCATGGGATCTTGGGCATGCATGCACATGCATCCAGCATGAGTTTCAAGTCACCAGGTCCAGGGCTCAAACTGCAGTTGGCCATGTGGGAGTCCAGTGACATAACTGCTATGCCATCTGCAGGCCCTGACAGTTGTGATCTTAATGAACATTCTTAGGGCAGAACAAACTAAACCAGGATCTGTTAGAGCCTTCAGATCAACTATTCCCATGCTTCATCCATCCACTACTACCCCTCACAATAGGTGCTTCCTGCCCTCTCAGGTCCTGTGTGTTCACTCCTGACTACCATTATCAGTCCTATTCTCCTAACCTTTGAACCCCTCAGTACCCTTCAGTGCCTCACAGAAGTGTCCTCCCTGCCCCCCCCACCATCTCTGACAACAGGATTTTCACTCAGCTACCTGGTATACCCTGTATCCTCAGGAAAAGCAGGTCATTCTTCCTCCCTTCAACATTTGCAGGCAGACCCAGGCCCTTCCTACAGGGCACACACCACAGTAGCTAGTGTCTGCCTGAATGTGTGTACACAGGAAGCACTAACTACTTGAGACAGTGGAACAAGGGTGTGACAAGGCCAACCCATCTGTCCCTGCCTGGTCACCTCCCCAGGACAAACTTCAACAGGGTGGGCTGGAGGAAGGACCCCTGCCTTACCAGGTAGCCAATGGGTGACTTCTTGCTCTTGGAAAACTTCTCTAGCTCCTCCCAGTCTTCCAAGTCTGCCAAGGCAGTCAACTTCAGCCACCAGAGCCTGTGGAGAGCTGGGCTTGGAGGTGTTGCAGGAGAGGCAGGTGGTCCCCAACTTACATGCAACCCAGGCCCTCACCTACCTCTTGTCTGGGATGCGGAAGTCACGAGCCAGCTGCTCTGCTCGCTTGTTGTGGCCACCAAGGATGAGGGTGGTGACCGTGTCATGCAGAGACTGGTCTAGGAAGTGGCCTCCTAGTTCATCTTCTAGGCGCCGCTGCAGCCGCAGGAGTCGCATTTGATCTTCTGTGGCCTGGGGACCCAGGTGAGCCAGGTCAGGAATGAGAGGGTTGAGTGGAGAAGACCAGGAGGAGAGGAGGTGGCTCTTAAAAAAGGGTGGGCCAAACCTTGGCTGCAAACTCATTCTTGGCTTTGTAGAAGGCATCGGCGGCTGTCTGCAGAGCTGCTACTCGCCCCTCGATACGCTACAACAATGAGGGAGGTCTAAGCTCACAGCACGCAGGACCCTGGCTCTCCCCATCCAAGTCTTCTTTCCAGTCCCCATGCTCAAAGTCACCAGAGTCAGCCTTTCCTGCTAGGTGCACCGCTCTGGTGTTCTAGCAGGATGGCTACTCCTCTGAGAACAAGCCCATCCTGGCCTATGTCCTCAGACTCTCCCTCAACAGAGGGATCAGATGGGGTGTATACCAAATATAACGCCCAGATTCCCGGAGAAGGTGCCAGACCAAGAGCCCCCACCCATGGGCCCCACCGCCTCGTGGACCTCAGACCTCTTCTGTAGCATAGCTGGCTCGGATATGGAAGCTGCCCAACTCCTGGTGATTGTCATCCTGATTGTAAAGGTCCTTCAGCGTCTCTAGCTCCTGATGCTTACAGAACTGGGGTCACAGGCACGTGATCAGCCAGAAAGGCCAACTCCAGGGCCCAGAAGGCTCGGCCCCTCCCTCTGCCCACCACACACACCTGCCGGTACAAACTCAGGGCCATGGGCTGGTTCCGAAGGGTCATGAAAAAATCTCCTCGGTTCAGCTCGTTCTTCAGGTGCAGCAACACAGTGAACACTGCACACCAATAAGGTGGTGTGTGCAGTAAGGGCTCCGGGCCAGGCCCCTGCTCAGCCTGGGCACCCCAGCCTTGCCCGCCCCCAAACCCTGCTCACCCAGATCAGTGTCCCCACTCTCAATGGCCTTGCTCAGTGCCAGTTTGCTTCTCTTCATCTTTAGGAGAAGAGGGACCTGCTCCCCTGAGCGTGGCTCATACTCCAGCAGCTGTGGGGTGAGAGGAAGGCAGATAGAGAAGGAGCTGGTGTGTGCATCTCAGACACCCACATTGGAGTGTCTGAGGAGGGCTGGGCACCCACACCTTGATGGCCAGCTCTGTGCGGCCACAGCCATAGGCCCGCGCAGCAATGTCAGAGTAAGAGACACCAGGCGTGTCCCCCAGCTTCTGGTTAATGGCCCGAGCAACATCTTCATCTGACACGTCCTTCTGCTGCACCTGCAAGTTGGGCAGGGGTGGGGGTTGTATCACACACACCTGGGAAATGTTATCCCAACCCCATAGGCCCTTGTCAGGACCCACCCCTTCGGGTCTACACTTTATATTTCCTACACCTCAGAAGGATCTAGAAGCCCTAAACACCCTCAGACCCCATCCACATCCTTGCCTTGTAGCAGGCCCAGTGGGCCAGGATCCTGCTGACGCCCTGCACTTCAGGAAGGCGCAGGTACTCGCAGATCTGGATGGCCAGGGGGTACAGCCTCCGCAGCACAAGCCTGGCAACCAAGGAGGATAAAGGGTGCAAGGGCGAGGGTGGGGGAGAGAGGGGAAGCTCGACCCCAGCTTATGCCTTAGGCCTTCCAACTCCTAGAGAGATGGGTCAGGAGCAGACCCCAAGACTCCAGCAAAGGCTGTAATGCCCACCCACCTACAGCCCTCCTACAGCACCCTGGGCTTGCCATACCTGTCCAGCAGCACCTGGATGGTCAGCTGCTTAAATCTGTGTTTTCCACAGTTAAGGATCCAGCTGAGGACGAAGCCAAGGACCTACTGACCGCATCTCCACCCCCTCCCCTGCCATCCGTCTGTAACCCTCTTCCAGTATGCACGGGGATACTGGCTGTAGGTGAGAGGGATCCCGATGTGATAGTCCCGAACGGCATTGAGCACACGTAGGTCCTGACACATGTGCACAAAACTGTCAGGTGGAAATCTGTCCAAGAAGCACTTTCCAAAAGAGGCCGCCTGAGAAGAGCAGAAGGCAATAGAGAAGAGCTTCCTTCACTGCCCGTCCCACCACCTTCCCACACCCCTCCTGTGGTCCCCACCCTCCAGGCCAACCCTGAGCAGGCTCTTCTGCATGTCTGGCTGGTGTTCGTGTCCTGCAGCCTCAATGCACTGCTGCACGGCCTGGGTCAGCTGCCCCAACTCCTGGATCTCCCGCAGGTACTCATCTGCCTTCTGGCTCTCTTTCTGGGGGGAAAGGGGTAGTGAAGGGCCCAGAAACAGAGTGTCACAACAGAGGACACCCCCATATCTCACACCAAGCCCCTCAGTCTGTGGTTCAAATGGGCTAGTTGGGAGACGCTACAGAGACCAAACCCCGAGTCTACTCAATCCACCAAAGATGCCCACAGACATCACCCACATCAGCCAGCAAGTGCCTGTGGGGGGCTTAGAGATCTCCCAATAGTAGCCCTGACTAAGCCCGGTTAGGGACAGTTGGGATTTCCCTCTCCTTCCCATCACCACATGGAGGACACCCTTTAGTCCTCCTGAGCCAGCCCTCCCCAGCCCAGACCACTGTCCTGCCTGGACCTCTCTCCTACAGGTGGCAACTGGCTGTGTCTACACATGTCTAGGCAAGGGAAGGGGCTGAAGAACATTCCAGGGCTCAGGAAGTTGCCCAGGGCTTTACCTCATACTCCTTCTGAGCCTCCAAAAGCAGGGCTCCAGGTGCCATCGAGGCAATTTTGAAGATCTCCTCACTGGCCGCTGTGGGAGGAAGTTTGTGAGCGAGGGAGGGGAGCACAGAGACTCTTGACCCTGCTTCAGCACCCTGATCCTGCACTGAGGCACTGGCCCAGAGTAGCTGGGGTGCTCAGGAGCACACCCACCTGGGTTAGGTGGTACGTTTGGGAGAGCCTCACCTGGAACCTCGTGTAGGAACTCATGGGTGCTGCGGGAGAAGATGCGGACCCCGTCGAGCTCAGGCACCAGGTAGGAGTCCTCATCCAGCACAAACCTGAGCTCAGTCAAGGCTCCGAAAACACCCAGAGATGGGATGGGGCAGATGACCCCCCTCGCTTTCTCCCTCCCGCCCCACAAGGACTGCCCTCCAAGGATACTGGATGCTCTCGGGTGCATCGCCCACCACCATCAGCCGCCTCTCCCAGGCCACCACGACGGCCCTCTCCTTGCTGCGAGGACGGCTGCACCTGGAAGCAGCATCACACACAGGTCTGGGACACACAGGGAACAGCAGCCCACGGCCATGCCCCCACACCACTGCTTACGGCCCTGCACATGTTTGGACCCCTTATCTCATTCCTCTGCCCACGGGCTGGCCTGTTTCCCTCTGAGCCCTGCGCCATCACCTGCCGAGGACAGCTGTGGCCCACAGAGGACAATGGCTTCCTTCAAGTGTGTACTGGCAGAGAAGACAAGACAAGATCCAAGCTCCACATGGCTTGGCCAGTAGGCAGGATGACTCAAAGTGTCCCAAGAAACATGGCTACGTCCCATCCTCAGCCCCAGAATAATACCCCCATCCTCACCAGACCATCTGCTTCGGGGGTGCCCGGATGTTGCAGTTGAACTCACACAGCTTCTCCTGAAAGGTGCAGGGAATGTCAGCGCCATTCCAGCCCACATAGGTCTGGCTGAAGGGCCTCTCCCCATGCCCTCCTTGGACAAGGCATGGTGCCCTTGTGTCGTCCCAGAATCATACCTTGAGTGATGCTGTCCCCATCCAGATATAGCCTGTGTCTGTGAAGAGTGCCAGGTGTCGGTAAGTGAAGGAGACAGCCATCTGCAGGAAGCTGCTCACTCCTGGGGCCAGGCCGGGAGGTGTCTGAGGTAGGGTCAGAAGGACATCTGCTCTATTGGCTTCCCAGAGCCTTCCCATTGCCGCCCCAGCCGCTCCACTGCATTCTCATTCAGGGCCTCACCACTGCAGAGCAGGCCGCATGGTCTAGGAGGTAAAGATCGGGCCCCACAGCCAGCAGAATGTGGGTCACTCGATCCTGGCACAGTGTGGTCCAGCAAGAGGGGGCACTTTGCAGACCTGCAACCCGGGAAAGGGACAATCTCAGGTTGACCAGAACCCACAACTTCTGCTTCTGTTAGTCCCACACTCTGGAGGCCCATCTGTGGGTGCCGAATGGGTGTCAGAGCTCACCTGGCACCTCTGGCATCCGACGGAGTTTGAGGTCACCCACATTGGCACTGAGGGTGAAGCGGTGGGCCCCTGTGAGGATGGCCACCCCGGAACCAAACTCAGTATGAAAGATCCGAGCATCCAGAACCCGATTCTGGAGCACCTCCTGAGGGAGAAGGACCATGGGTTGAGGGAGCATGGGGTCATGAACTCTATCCCCTTTCCACAGTCCCCTGTGGCCCCTACATTGCCCATGCTGAAGTGTCTTCGGAAGTCGCCATGAAGCCCGTAAACCAGTACTGCACCATCTTCCTGCACGCAGAGCAGCTCCTCCTCTGCTGACCAGCCCAGGGACACGACGGGCCCACTCTTCCACTGCAGAGGAGAGGCGGGTTTCTGAGGCCATCCTCAGGACAAGGAAGCCCAACCTCAGCCCAGACCAGCCCCAGGGCTGTTCCAAGGGCTCACCAGCAAGCTGGCCAGAGACATGCCAGAGGCAGAGTAGATCTCGAGCACTGGCCGCACACTGGCGGCTTTCTCCTTCCGCCAGGGGTTCCTCAGCAATGCTGCAGTGTGAGAAGAGCCCTCCTGTCCTAGCTCCCCAGGCCCACCTCATGTGACGCAGCCCCCATGACAACCGGAATTAAATGTACATCAGCAGAGTGAGCAGGGGGTGGCAGCAAGAACAACCTGTAGCGAGGCCCCAGGAGTGAAAGATCTTGAGTTTATCACAGGGGCAGAGGGGCAACATACCAATGGGGCCTCCATAGGGTGCAGCGGCGACCAGGCAGTCCCTGAGCTCCTCCTTCAGGTCCCAGTCCATGCTGTATAGCTCATATTTCCTGCCCACAGGGAGGAGCAGAGATTAGCCTCCTCATGTCCTGGATGAAGTGGCTCCAGAGGGCCTCCGTTTGTCCTCCACAGAGCAGGCAAGGAGGTTCCCCCTCCCCTACAGGGGCCAACTGACCCCTGTCTAGATATTAGGTAGGGAGCAGAGGGTGCTGGCAGGGAAGGATGTGGTTTCTGGGGCAAATGACCAAAGATGACAGGAGACCCTGAGAGAGGCAGGCTGCATGGCCAACACCTAAGGTACAAGCTGAGACAGAACTAAGGTAAAGTGGCTGGCTTAGGCCAGCAATGGCAGGAAATAAGACACTTAGAGAGGGTCTTTCAGGGGAAGGGGCCTTCCTTCTATTTCTGGTCCTTAACACTGAACTGGGTTGTGGCTTTATACTCAGGACTCCGGCTTGATGCCTACTGATGATAAACTCTAAGTTTTAGAGGCATGAGTTAACAGTGCCGGAAAGAAATCCAAGAGGAGCTCTTCAGTGAGAGGGAGCTCTGGAGGGAGTTCTTGGTTGAGAGGTAAACCTATGAATGACTGGCTTCCGGGAGGTAACAAAATCACAAACAGACACGAGACGACTGCAATCTGAGATGTGAATGGATCACTGAGGCGTGTTGCATGAGAAGCTGGAGTAGGCTGCTTGAGGTACGCCATCATCAATGCTCAGAGGTGGGGAAAAGTGAACAAAGGGACAGAGTAGGAGCAGGCCCTAATCCAGGATACCAAGAGAAGACAGCATTTAAGATGGAGAGAATTGGGGGCCAGCAGGTGATATGGTGGCTAAGGCATTAGACTCCAACATGGTTGACTATGGTTCAAGTACTGGACCCAGACGTTTGAAAAATCATGCACCCAAACTCCCAAAAGGAGAATGGAGGCAAAGTTATTACAGCATGCCCACTCCCTTTGGGGGTGATTTCTCACTTTCCCTCTCTCTGCCTCTGTCTGGCAAGCTCATGAGCCCTAGAGCAAAAAACAAAACCTGAAAAAAAAAAAGGGAGGGGTATTTGGCCAGTGGGCAGTGTAGAGGCTAGGATGGATGGATCCCGACTGAATGATTTGAGTCTTGAGTCTTGTTAAAAAACACACCAGGCAGATGTGCACTTTCCATCCCTCTCTCCCTCTCTGACAAGCACTTGCACCTATAGCCCAAAAAAAAAAAAAAAAAAAACTAACTAAAAAAAAAAAAACAAAACCCAACAACCCAGGGCCGGCAGGTGGCATGGTGGTTAAGGGTGCTGGTACTCCCACATGGCTGACCATGGTTCGAGGGCTGGTCTTTGCAGTTTGCTTTCTCACTCTGTCTCTCACTTTCTCATTCTGTCCCTCTCTAGTCAAATCAAAATAAATAAGGTTAAATAATAAAAAATAATTCTTAAAAAAAAAACTTAAAAAAAGAAAAGAAGATATTTTGGCTAGTATTACTTCAAGGGTTTCCCATTAATAAACCGGAATGTACCTATCACTAACAAACATT
>NW_006203419.1:918472-933381 GCF_000334495.1 Tupaia belangeri chinensis | reverse complement strand
TCATTAACAACCATTTGACATTCTTCTTGGGGTTCTAGCCAAAATAATTTAAGAAAAAGTAAGAGGTTTGTATTTTGTGGAAGGAATAAGAGAATTACTACCAATATTTGAATATAATGTGGTTGTCTTCTTAGATAATTCACACCAAACTAAGGAACAGTGAATAAGAGTGCTCAACAAAAAATTAATCACTTTTTCATACCTAGAAACTTTTTATACTATAGCAAGAATCAACGAGAAACATAACTTTTAAAAGATCCGAATCATGGGACCACGAGTTAGTGTAATGGCTATGTCGCTGGACTCCCATGTAGTCGACCTTGGTTTGCGTCCCGGACCTGGTGGCTTAAAACTCACGCTGGGCACATGTGCGTACGTGCCCAAGATCCTGAGAGGAGAATGAAGGAGAAGGGATTGTGGCGTGACCATCCCCCCTGTGGGGTGATTTCTTACTTTCTGTCTCTCTGTCTCTCTGTCTTTCTGGTGAGCACACGCCCTATAGCAAAAACCTCTCAAAAAAAAAAAAAAGTTCCGAATCATGACAGCAATAAAATAACCAAGAATAAACCTAATGAAAAGTTTGACAAAATCAAAACAAAGTTTCCAATATAAATCACCCTCAATTTTTTTATGCGAATAGACAAACTGATTTTAAAGTTCATTTGGAAGCAAAAAGACCACCTGAAAGAGAAAATACTGAAAAATATTTAAGAAAACTCTGTTTTTTTTTTTTTTTTTGAAGAGGTTTTGCTATAGGGCACATGCGCTCACCAGAAAGACAGAGAGACAGAGAGACAGAAAGCAAGAAATCACCCCCCAGGGGAGATGGCCACACCGCAATCCCTTCTCCTCCATTCTCCTCTTGGGATCTTGGGCACGCACACACACGCGCCTGGCGTGAGTTTAAGCCACCGGGTCTGGGACTCGAACCACGGTCGACTACATGGGAGTCTAGCGACATAGCCATTATGCTAACTGCTGGCCCCAAGAAAATTCTTAAAAATATGAGAACAGATACATACCAAAAACACTACATAAAACATCCTATATAAACTAAAGCTCATTAAAACTATTGTTTGGGCAGAGGAATAAAAAAATTCAATAGATCAATGGAAAAAGAATCCAGAAAAACACCTGGGAATTGAGCATATAATAAAGATGAAATTTCAAATTGGTGCAAATTGATATGTGAAATGAAACAATGGGTCATACAGAAGAACTACAATAAATGTTATTCCTTTTTTAAAAAAAAGAATTATTTTATTGGGGGGCCAGCAGTTAGCATAATGGCTATGTCACTGGACTCCCATGTAGTAGACCGCGATTCAGGACGCAGTGGCTTAAACTCGCACTGGGCATGTGTGCATGCATGCCTCAGATCCCAAGAGGAGAACAGAGGAGAAAGGATTATGGCATGGTCATCCCCCCTGGGGGGTGATTTCTTGCTTTCTGTCTCCCTGTCTCTCTCTGTCTTTCTGGCGAGCACATGTGCCCTTATAGCAAAAAAAATCAAAAAAAAAAAAAGTATTTTATTAACTTTATTTATTTATTTATTTTATTTTATTTTATTTTGACCAGAGGGAGACAGATTGAGAGAGAGAGGGAAAGTGAGAAAGCAAGCTGCCAGTTTGGTACTTGAACCACGGTATCCCATGTGGGAATTCAGTGCCCTTAACCACCACACCACCTGCCGGCCCCATTCCTTACTTAATCTCTACAATAAAACATTTGGTCTAAGTAAAAATTAAAGGACTTCTGTATTACATCTAAAGAAAATGGAGTGAAAGTAATACACATTCATACTTGCTTCTATTTGAAAAAAGCAAGTCTAGAAAGAGTTACAGCAATCTCTTAACAGCGGTTACTTGTAGGTAAGGAGTGGAATCGATTGAATGGAGACAGAGATGGCAGGAGACTTTGGTCTTTTTAAACCACATTATGGTTATTATTATTTTTAATTGCCAGAGGGCACATACACTCATGGGAGAGACAGAGACAGAGGAAGAGGAAGAAAGCACCCCCTTCCATTGGGAAATGGTCCCCTCTCCTTCATTTCTCCATACTATCGGGATTCTGGCCACGTGCACACATGAACCTGGCATGTTTCCCAAGCTGCTTGGGTGATTGATTTGAACCACAATCCACTGTATAGGATCTGGTTCTTTTAATTACTAGGCTACAGGATCAACCCCGCATTATAGTTATTTATTAAAATAAGTAACATTAAAAACTTGTGGGAGTCCAGTGCCCTTAACCACCATGCCACTTGCCGCCCCCCCCTTTATTTATTTTAATCTGACCAGAGAGGGACAGAGAGCGTGTGCGAGAGAGAGAGAGAGTGAGTGAGAGAGAAAGTGAGAAAGCAAGCTGCCAGGTCCAGGACTTAAACTGTGACTGGCCAAGTGAGAGTTTAGCACCCTCTATCACCACACCACCTGCAGGACCCCAGGCTTTAAATTTTTTAATGAAAATAAAACTAAATGAAAAATGGTCAGGGGCTATATCTTGCTACTTTATGGAATAGTTTTTTGCTTTAGAGCACGCACACTCACCAGAGAGAAAGAGAGACATGGAGAGAAGGAAAGTGAGAAATCACCCTCCTCTGCCCCCCCCCCAGGGGCTGGTCATACTGAAATACCTTCTCCTCCATTTTCCTCTTGGGGATTTTTGGCACACATGCATGCACATATGACCAAAATATTTTGCAAGCTGCTGGGCTGGTGACTCAAACTACAGATCCAGCACCTTAACGACCACCTCACCTGCTGACCTGAATTTATGCTAATATATTCTAAAACTAAATCAAAAAATTTTTAAAAATGGGTTAATACTTTCATAATGTTGAGATATGGACAGATATTTCAGAACAAGACATAAAACCCAGAAGTTATCAAGGAAAAGGCTGATGGAGAACATAAAAAACCTAAACTTGGGGACCAGCAGTTAGCATAATGGCTATGTCGTTGGACTCCCATGTGGTCGACCATGGTTCGAATCCCAGACCCAGTGGCTTAAACTCATGCTGGGTGCGTGTGCATGCGTGCCATGGATCCTGAGAGGAGATGGAGGAGAAGGGATTGCGATGTGGCCATCCCTCCTGGGGGTGGGGGTGATTTCTCACTTTCTGTCTCTCTTGTCTTTCCGGCGAGCACACGCGTCCTATAGGGAAAACCTCAAAAAAAAAAATTTTTAAATCTGTACATTGAAAATACATAAAAGCCAAGTGACCACTGTGAAAAAACATTTGTAAGATTTGTAACAAAGGATAATATAAAGAACATGTGAAAGGCTCCTTTAAAAATCAAAAGATACAGCACAATTGAGGAAAAATCAAAGAATATGAATAGAAGAATTTAAAAATACTTTTTTTTGGTCATCTGAATGGAAAACGTTAACGAGGCTAATACGGAGTATTGCTGAAGATGTGGAAAGACGAACACTTTCACACATATTGGTGGAAGTATAAATTGGTTCAGCCTTTGTGGAAGAAAATGAAGAACTATATATCCAACCTTTAAATGTGTACACCCTTAGACTTAGCCCAAACCTGGAAAAATGTCTTTAAGTGTCCATTGAAGCTGGACTAGTTCAATGAATCGTGGTCTGCCCTTTTTGGGGAATACTACATGGCCATGAATAAAGTGACTCTGTTTGTACTGACACGTGATGACCTCTAAGGCACATTATTAAGTAAAACAAGCAAGCTGCATTTTAATATGGACCACTTGAAACAGTTTATAGAACGACGACAACAAAAACTGAGCATGTTTTTGACAAGCATATTTACATACAAGAGACTTCAAAAAGTTTGTGGAAAAATGAAATTAAAGTGCAAGTCTATTTTGGTGCAGAATGGTTTGAAATCCTGGGGACAGCAGGTAGTATGGTGGTTAAGATGCTGGATTTCCACATGGCCAACTACTGCTTGAGTCCTGGAACTGGTGGCTTGAAAATCACTCCAGGTGTGTGTGTGTGTGTGTGTGTGTGTGTGTGTGTGTGCCCAAAATTTCAAGAGAAGAATGGAGAAGGGATTGCATGTGGACCTTGCCCCTGGGGGGTGATTTCTTGCTCTCTCTCTCTCTCTCTCTCTCTCTCTCTGGTGAGTGCACACGCTCTATAGCAAAAATTTAAAAAAAATTTTTTTGAACTTTTTTAAGACCACACACATAAACACATTTGTGTATAAATATATAGGAAAATGCTCAAAGGCTTCCACTATAAGCTAGAGATGGAGGTTACCTTTGGGGAGGAGAGTGGACAGGGAAACCATATGGATGTGGACTGTCCATTTTTATACTGGATTCTTCTGCATTGTTTTTTTTTTTTGAGAGTTTTTTTCACTCTAGGGTGCATGCGCTCGCCAGACAGACAGAGAGAGACATAGAGACAGAAAGCGAGAAATCACCCCCCAGGGGGGATGGCCACGCCGCAATCCCTTCTCCTCCATTCTCCTCTCGGGATCTTGGGCACGCACGCACACACGCCCAGCGTGAGTTTTAAGCCACCGGGTCCGGGACGCAAACCGCGGTCAACTACGTGGGAGTCCAGCGACATAGTCATTATGCTAACTGCTGGTTCCCTGCGTTGTTTTATTTTTTTACAACTCATATGTATTTCCTTTTTGATTTTCCTTTGAGTAAAAAAAAAAATGATAGACAGGTACCTCCAACAGGATAGTGACACTGTGCTCCACCCCCAAGCTCAGCTGGGCCGGATCACAGGCATGCATGTGTGTCCAGCATGTTCACAGTGGTACCATGGCATGAACCCAAGACATTCCCCATGTGGGTCCTGTTGCACTACCACTGTGCCACCACCTGAACTGCCATGTGCATTTCTTCTGACATTTTGTTACTAAAACCATTAGGCAAAAAAAAAAAAAAAATGACGGGAAAATCGATATTCACACAGACCTAGTATTCAGCTGTCACACTGCCCTACAGCTCCAAATTTACCCTTCATTTCCTGCTCTGTGATTTAAGTATTTTTCCTTTACAGTGAGCATGCTACTCAGCTGTCTCAGTAGAGGGCGCTGGAGGGACACTGCATGACGGTCCTCCTGTCAGTCAGCAGGGCGGGTGTGAGGACATCTGGTGGTGCTCCGCTCCAGCCATCCATGCAGGAAGTGCCTCACAGTCTGCCGGGATCACCTCCTCATAGCTCTCTGGACAGACCTGTACCCCAGGCTTCCTGCCCACCCGAGGATACCACTTCCTCTGCACATCAAGATGCCTGGCCCGGGAGTCTGCCCTGCCTGTGCCCTGAAGTGTTTCCATCGACTTCCACTGCCGACCGGGACCCCTAGCCACGGACTGTGGCTCCCCTCACAGACAATCCCCTGCCTGTACCAACGTCCTCATTTCCACCGCATGTGCATTCCCCAGGCCACAGTTGCAGCTTGCTGGCACCCCTACCTCCTGCACTCCAGAGGGTTGCTTCTTGGTTGCCCGATACTGTGGACTAGCCCTGACCTGGGCAAACCAGTGAACTCCTCTGCCTTCAAGTTTGTCATTCCTTGGGTACTTTCCTTCAGTCCCAGGCTATCATTTAAGATTTATTCTTCCCTTACACTCTTTTACCACTGCTTAATAATCTTTTTCTTTAAAGTTTATTCATTTATTTCTTCCATAACTAAAAAAGATGATGGACAGAAAGAGATAAAGAGGGCACTCCCAACAGGGTCTGGATCCCAGGCACCTGCAGATCCAGCATAACCAACTCTGTGGCTTACTGTGAAGTGCCGATTGAAACATGCGCTTTGAGAGTGACTTCTACGTTTCACTGGATGGCAGTACTGACTATAAAGCCTGTGGGATGGCATGGCTTCTTTAATACACACTTGAACATTTACAGAGAGAAAAAGGACAAGCTCAGGCCAACTTCCAGCTCACATCATGGTCTGAGAAGCAGAAATCTTCTATAACAGCCCTAAAGAAATCTCTTATTTCTTATAGCCACACAGCTGCCATTGCTGAAAATCCAACACAAAATTTACTTGTGTAGGTTACTGAATTACAGCAGTTGAATTCACCAACATACCATTTCGCATATGAAAGTTAGGGTACTGATCTGGCAACACTGGGATTCTGACACTTGAAAGGGTCTAATCTGGTTAGACACGGATTAAAAGACATTTTTAAAAAGGTTTTTGCCATAGGGAATGTGTGGCTGCTGGAGAGAGACAAAGTGATTGTGGTGTGGCCATCTCCCCCCCTGAGGATCCCTTCTCCTCAGTTCTCTCAGGATTCTGGGCATGTATGCACACATGCCAGGCTTGATTTTCAACCTGCCAGGTCTGGGGCTTGAATCACTATCAATGATGTGGAAGTCCAGCACCTTAGCCACCCCACAACACCTGCTGGCCCTGATAAAAAAAAAAAAAAAAAATCTTAACCCCCCCAAGTCATTTTGAGTCTCCTTTAACAGTGGAAATAATTTGCCTTCCTGTTTCTAAGATGAGTTGTCGTCTGTTTGAAAACCTGTGATAACCTCACCTGGGGTAGTAGATGTCTTGGAAGCCTCCCTATGTAAGGCTGCCCTGGTTACCACTGCTGACTGCCTTATCTACTAAGAGCAAAGACCAAAACTTCCTGGGAGCCTGCAAGTGGATTACACCGGGCTTCTTCTATTATGGAGGCAAAGGATTTGTCCTCACTGGAACAGATTCATATTCTGGATGTGGATTTGCCTTACATGCCTGTAACGTGGTGGCCAGCACCCACCTTCTGTGGATTTACAGAATGCGTTATCTTCTGTCATGCCATCCTGCAAAGCACTGCCTCTAATCACGGGACTCATTTCATAGCAAAGAAAGTGCAGCAACTGCTTAGGACCATGGCATCAACTGGCTTTACCATACATGCCCTCGCCCACAGGCAGCTGACCTAAATTTACTGACGACTCAGTTAAAGCACCAACTGGAGATAACACTCTCAAGAGGATGGGGCTCTTTCTCACAGGACACAGTTTATGCTTTTAGAGGCCACTATACAGCGTTGTCTCCTCCACAGTCAGAACACAAGGCACCTAGAAGCAAGGGGTGGCAGTGATAACGGCTCCTCTCACTTCCATACCTAGTAACCATCCTACAAAAGTGTTGCTGCTAGCCCTAATAACTTCGAGTTTGTTGACTTGAGGGTTTAGAAGAGAATATATCTACCAGAAGACACAGAATGGATTCACTAAAATATAAAACTACCACCTTGCTATTTTGGGCTCCTTATACCCCTGAATCAACAGACATAAAAATGGGGTTAATCGACTAGATGAAGCAATTATTCTAATTATAAAGGAGAAATGAGTTGCTGCTACAGAATGGAAGTAAGGAAATCTACGCAAAACTTTTCCAATGACCCAATATATATTGGATAGTCTCTCTCCTTCACATTTATTTTATACACAAATTATTGGAGGTGAACATTACTATTTAGTTTTTATGTAGCAGTGACTCAGTTTGAGGAGTAATTGATATAGTGATGCACACAATGACTGTTGAGGTTGCATGTCTTCTCATTTCCAGAAAGAGCAGTTCTTGTAAGCATAGTAGTTTCTTGTTGAGCAGAAATAAGTTATTTTGTTATGGTAAAGAAGTCCAAAAGTGTGTAGCTGGATGCATGTAGAGGCTGGGCTGAGTAGCCAAAGGGCAAACTATGCCAATTATCAATTTATTGTCTCTCAGCAACACGTTCACCCTTCAGTACACACTCTGCAGTGAGCTGGTGTTAAGCTCCGTCAGTAGAAAGTCCTGTAAGCACACTGCAGGAAGAAGCAGCTCTCCTGATGCTTCTAGAAGCTGCATGGTCACTCAGCTGGTTTTCAGGGTACCTGATGGTGTTCCACTCCAACTGGATGCCCAGCACACACAATTTCTTAATGACCTCACAGTCAGCCTTGACCCACGTCCACCTCCACATGACTCTCTACACAGACTCTGCATGTTCTGGCCTCCACTCACACTGCTTCACCCACTTCTTGGCAAGTCTGTGTACCTGGCCACCAGTTATGTCTCACCTGGGCCCCAACTGGGCCTAGGAGGGTTGCTTCCTATTGCAGTGATTGTGTTCTAACTCTGGCCAATGCTGCAGGGAGTCAAGCTCAAGTGAGTCCTGAGGTGTGTCCACTGCGGTGATAGGACTCACTGAGAACATGGTCAGACCAAAGTAGTCAGTGGGAAGCAAGTATAGGGACGGGTCTCGAGGCCTGTGGCTGTGGGGAGAGAGCATTGAAAGATGGGCTCGCAGGAGGGAACTGTGGCATGGAGAAGTTTATCCTTTCGTTAGGATGGGAGATTTGAATATACTTGAAGTCTCCTAAGTGGCATTTGGGGGCAAGAATGGTGGAAAATAATATAGATAGTGGTCTTTAAATTTTTCAGCAGCAAAGAAAGAATGCAAGCTTGTATAGATCTAATTCCCAAGACTCACCCTTGAGATAAGGGAGGTCTGGCCTAGGAATCTGCATGTAACCTACATCTAAGTGACCTCGATGCAGGGGTCCTAGGAACACTGTGGCTGAGGGTGGATATGGGGATTGGCATGGTTTCTGAAGAGGCAGGGAGATAGGGACATGGCTGCAGAGGGGCATATCTCAGTGGGTTAGGAAAGACAGCAGGCAGGTTTAGAAGGGAGAAGCTTAGGCCCTCCCATGTGGTGACTTCCAATTATCTGCATGAAGTGAATACATGAGGAAGCATGAGGTGAAGTCAGCTGTGGGAAGAGGAGGGCAAGGAGATTTCAATAACTAGTACAAGCTGAATATCCCTCCTTCAAAATACTTGGGAGCAGAGGTGTTTCAGATTTTGCACTGTGGACTATTTGCTTATAATACATAATGAGGTATCTTGAGGATGGGACCTGAGTCTAAACAATATTCATTCATTCATTCATTCATTCATTACATTTTAAAAGTTTTGCTCAAGTGTGCATGTGCTTGCCAGAGAAAGAGTGAAAGGGAAAGTGAGAAAGCACCTCCTGTGGGGGATGGTCACACTTCAATCCCTTTTCTTTCATTTCTCCTTTCAGGATTTTGGGCACACACACCTGTGCCTGGTGCATTTCCCGAGTTGTGAGGCCAGGACTCAAACTATGCAGCTGACTATGTGGGATCCACTAGGCCACTTAGCCACTAGGCTATGTGCTGGCCAACTTATTTTCTTTATTCGTGATAGAGAGCATGCATATGCACAGACACGAGTGAGAAAGGGAGGAGAGCACCCTCCACAGGGTCTGGTCACACAGCAGTCCCCTTCCTCTGGTCCTCCTGCCCATCAGATCTTGGGTATTTGTCCCCTGTATGTTTCAGGCCAATGGAAACTGTGGTTGCTATGTAGGATCCAGCTTGCGTAGTGCATTGCCACTGTACCACCAGCTGATCCCTTTCTCATAATTTGAAGCCTAAACCCCACATCACCCTTGATTCCTTGCTCTTCCTCCTTCCCACCAATGGCAATCATTTCAGCTTCCTTTCATTTTACCTCCTAAATCTCTGACCAGCCCTTTCTCTCCACCCTCATCATCACCACTTCAGAGTTTACCACGCTCAACTTATCCCTGGTCCGTTCCATCAGGCTCCTAACCAGTTTCCCCTGCTTCCATTCTTGCTTGCCCCTTCCAACTTGTTCTCCCTATTACTTCCAATTTTCTCAGGGTGTGACCCCTAAGAGAAGGGCATCAACTTCATCTCGTGTCCTCCCCATCATGCCCGTGGCACTCCGTCACTCTGGCTCTCTTAATTTAGGTCACAGGGAGTGCCTCAGTCTTTCCTGCCTTAGGACTGGCATATGCTCGTCTCCTTACCACTCCTTACACCTGAGTCTTCTCAGCCCCTCGATGAGGGCTGTGATATACTCCCTGAGGTTATATATTCCTCTCTCTCCTTTATAGTGATTACGATCAAATAAATTCTAAGCGGTTATCACTGTTTAGCTTGCTGGCTGTAAGCTCTAGGGAGGCAGGCAGAGTCCATGTCTGATTTATTGGTTGATACATGCTTACCCTGGCAAAAGATTGGGCCAAATTAATTCATAAGATTAACTCCAGTTGCCTTTTTAGTATAAAAATGGCTAGATATCTGATGTCCCATAAAACGTGCTCATGGTTCCTCTCCTTGCCTTCCCAAATTCAGTGAGTTCTCTAGAACACTACTTCCAATGTAAAAATATCCTGTCCTGCAGAAAGGAGTCAGAATGCAATGTCTGACAACTACTTATCATTCATTCACTTACTCGAACACGTATTAAGTCCTGGCTTTCCGTAAGGCTATGTATGCATATAACTAAAATCAAGCACCTTGGGACCAACAGATAGTATAATGATTACATCACTGGACTCCCATGTAGTTGATCATGGTCTGAGTCCTGGACCCAGCAGCTTAAAACTCAAGCTGGTTGCATGTGTGTGAGTGCCCAAGATCCCAAGAGGAGAATGGAGAAGGGATTGCAGTGTGGCCGTTCTCCCTGGGGGGGAAGGGATGATTTCTCACGTTCTGTCTCTCTGGAGAGCACACATGCCCTATAGTCAAAGCCTTTCTGGGGCCAGCAGGTGGTGTGATGGTTAAGGGTGCTGGACTTCCACATAGTCGACCACAGTTCAAGTACCGGACCTGGCAGCTTGCTTTCTCATTTTCCTCTCTCTCTGGTCAAATTAAAAATTTAAATAAATAAATAAGCAAATAAATAAAGTTAAATCAAATAATTGTTTTAAAAACTCTTTGAAAACAAAACAAAACAAAACAAAAAACCAAGCACCTACCATAAAGCACTTTTACTCTGGTGTAGAAGCTAGGATATACTTTAATATTCTCTCAAAAAAAACCCTATGCTTTAGCACAGGTCTAGAACCAATCATTTGGGTTCAAACACTGGCTCCACCACTTATAAGCTTTGTAACCTGGCTATTAGCTGTGTAAATGGGCCTTTCTATGCCTTAGCTTCCTCATCAGTAAGATGGCGCTAATAAAGACACCTACCTTATGGGGTTGAGAGTACACAAAGTACTTAAAAGAGTGTCTAGTGCATAAGAAAGGCTCAATATCTGTTAACAACTTAGAACATAAATATCCTCTATAGCAAGGCTTAGACACTAATCCTTTCTGTCAGTACAGCACAGGTAAGGTTAGCCATTCAACTCCTGTCTATGGCATTCCCTCAACACATTCTTTTAAAACTGTATTGGTGTCAGGACCAGTGGGTGGCATGATGGTTAATGTGCTGGACACTCGCACATGGCCGACCATGGTTCGAGTCCCAGACCTGGTGTCTTGCTCTCACTTTTCCTCTCTCTCTCTCTCTGTGGTCAAATTAAAATAAATTAATGAATAAATAAAATAATTCTTAAAAAAAAAAAAACTGTATTGATGTACCAACAAAGCTAAGACTTCATATGAAAATAGGAGCTCTGTGATAATGAGGTCACTCTCTGACTTAACAAGCTGGTAGGCAAGATGCTGGCAAGTGGCGTGGAATTTAAAGGCACTGGACTCCCACATGACTGACCATGGTTCAAGTCCCGGACCTGGTGGCTTGCTTTCTCATCTTCCTTATCTCTCTCTAGTCAAATTAAAAAATAACAACAACAAATGGAATTTAAAAAATAATTCTTTTATTTATTTTTTGGAGAGGTTTTTGCTATAGGGCATGTGCACTTGCCAGAAAGAGAGAGACAGAGAGATAAAAAGTGAGAAATCACCCCCTGGGTCGATGGCCACACTGCAATCCCTTCTCCTCCATTCTCCTCTTGGGATCTTGGGCATGCATGCACACACGCCTGGTGTGAGTTTAAGCCACTTGGTCTGGAATTCAAACTGCAATCGACTACATGGGAGTTCAGCAACATAGATATTATGCCATCTGTTGGTCCCAAAAAATGCATTTTCAAAAGCAATACAAGTAAAGTTAGTATTTTAAAAAGTGAATCCTGGAGACCTGGAGATGGTGTAATGGTTACATTGCTGGATAACCGCATGGCTAACTGCAGTTCAAGTCCTGGACCTGGCAGCTTGATAGTCACATCAGGTACGTGGCATGCATCCCCAAAATCCAGAGACGGTAATGGAGGAGAAGGGATTGCGGCGTGGCCATTCCCTCAGAGGTGATTTCTTGCTTTCTGTCTCTCTGTCTCTCTGTCAAGCACATGTGCCCTACAGCAAAAATCTCTCAAGTAAAAATAACTAAATGATATGGTTAGCTTTGTCAGCTGATATCCCTTCTCCAGAGAAACAACTGAAATAATTATTTCTTACTGATTTTTATTTGTTGCAATTTTTCACATTGTATAGGCATAATTCTAAGAGAAGAATCATAAACAACAAATGCAAAAGATCTCTGAAAATTGCCGCAATACATCTGTCCATCTAGAAAGTCATACTATGTATCAAAAATTACATTTACCTTTTTTTTTTTTTTTTGTCATAGGGCACATATGCTCACCAAGAGACAGAGAGAGAAAGAGAGAGAGAAAAAAAGAAATCACTCCCAGGGAGATGATCACACCACAATCCCTTTTCCACCATTCTCCTGCTGGGATTTTGGGCACACATGCACACCTGCCTCGCGTGAGTTTCAAGCCACTGGGTCTGAACTCCAACGGTGGTTGGTCATATGGAATCTAGTGCGGTAACCACAATGCCACCTGCTGGCCCCCACATTTAAGTTTTTTGTTTTTGGTTTTTTTTTTAAGAGGATTTTCGCTATAGGGCGCGTGCGCTCGCCAGACAGAGAGAGACATAGAGACAGAAAGCGAGAAATCCCCCCCCAGGGGGGATGGTCACGCCGCAATCCCTTCTCCTCCCTTCTCTTCTCGGGATCTTGGGCACGCACGCACACACGCCCCGCACACACACGCGCCAAGCGTGAGTTCTAAGCCACCGGGTCCGGGACATGAACGGCGGTCAACTACGTGGGAGTCCAGCGACATAGCCATTAGCTAACTGCTGGTTCCCTACATTTAAGTTTTAATATACCAATGAGAATAGAACATATGCAGACTCCCTAACACAAATGACTCTTATTGAAATAAGACACCAATGCAATGTCTTTGTGATCTTTATCTGAAATCAGTAAAATATTTTTTTAAAAAAACTTTATTAGAAGATTATTACAAAGTAAGCACTGTCCTAAAGATGCACTGAAGACAAAAAGAAACAAAATACATACTCTCAACCCTCAAAGGATCTGGTTTAGCAGAAGAAACGTCTACCAATATTGCCTTACTGTGCCATACACAACAGACCCTAACACTGGGCCTGTGAGGACCAAAGGATTCAATTTGGGGAGCATCAGGGAAGGCTCCAGAGAGAACCCTTGGGCTAAGACCTGAAGGATGAGCAAGAATTCTTCAGTGAAATAAAGATGCAAACACAGCGCCCACAGAAAGAACTGTAGGGTAGGATGGCATAACATAGCAAGTCACGAAATATGCTGTGCTGGGACCCTGTAACTCTGCAGGTGGGAAACGATTTGGGTAGAACAGCAGCAGATGAGGATGGACCAATAGGGGTGAACTTATAGACAGATGTCCCACCAAGAGTATTGTTATACCTAATATTTAGTTTTACATGCTGTGAAGAATTGTTACACTTGATATACTGTTTAATGGCTAAGTTAGTAGTTTGCTGTGAAGAAAATGTTTGATTGTAACACTGCTTGCTGAGAGCATACCTGACTCCATTTTGCAGTATATTCAGCCGGACATTAGTCATGTTCCTGGAAATTCGACATTCAGCCAACACCCTAGTGCTTATCGCTGATAGCAGACTAGCCATATGCTGACCGATAACATGAGGGACATAAGCATGGTCTATGCTTCACCCCTCCTCATGACTGGCAAAAATATCCCACTTTGTTCTGACCCAAATCCCATAGACTTTCATGTGAAAATATTCTGTTTTGTCAAGTCACCATGAGCCTGTCAAAATTAGACATAAAAAGAGGAGCCTGAGCCCAGCTCGCTCTGTCCTCCGCTTGGGCCAGATCCCACCTCGCTGCATCTGAGACCTCTCTGTCAGGTTTGCACACTGACTCCTCCTCGCCCAGACCGCCCTATGCTCAGCTGTCTTTGATGCTCCATTGTCAGCAGCTAGCTCCGACCTCTGTATTCTAGGATCACGGGATGGACTTTTCCTCCTCATTTGGCATGGGTCATCTTGTGACCACCGCCACCATCGTACTCTAAGATCTTGGAGGAGCTCATCTCTGGCTCACAGCCTATACCTCATAGACACCCCGCACTCAGCCTCCCTCTCGCCCTTGCGGACTGCACTCCCCGTCGCAGGGTCAGCATAGGATGCTCTGTGCTACTCATCCCATCGGTGACTTGTAAGTCCCTTTTTTCCCTGTGTGATTAAAGTAACTTGAAAGGCAAACCTGAGCTCTGTCTTTCCGTGGGCTAGAGCACAGATTGGGTGTAAGTGCTTGGGCAGCTGACAAAAGTGAATCGAACCTTTACTAAGTTGTGCTTAAACTCTCCCTCTCTCTCGCTCTCCTTCCAAAACTCCTCCTTGTTGCTGTTCTGCACTGACAAGTATGGACTTTATCCCAAGAAGGGAAGCTACAGAACAAGCTTAATCAGGGTTACAAAGTGATTGGTTGACACTTTAGAAAGATCCGTGGGTTAAGGACTCTATAACCCTCTGAACCAGCGGTCCCTGCTTGCGCTGCCCTGGGATTCACTGACGACTCGCCCCTTCTTCTAGCCTTGGCCAACACTGCTACCGCGCCTGCCATGCGACCCCGCCCCCCTCGGAGCGGCCCTGTGGTCTGACTTCAGCAGCACTTTCCGGCAGGAGACTGGGCACTCGCTGTCACCCGGGGGCGGCCCCCCTCAACGTGATCTGAGCATCCGTCCGGGGGCCGACAGCCCTGGGCTGCAGGGTGACTGTCGTGCTGGCCCCGGCTCCCTGCCCACTGGCGGCTA
>NW_006203419.1:917772-918107 GCF_000334495.1 Tupaia belangeri chinensis | reverse complement strand
GTGAGCATCGCCGCCCCGGGCGCCTAGGCCCGAGGCGGCGTCGGGGCCAGTACGACGCACGCATGGAGAGCGCTGGGCGCCGGGCTGAGCACCGACGGCTAACCCAGACGCTCGGGCTCTGCGGGGCGGGAGCTTTGCAGAACCAACTGGTCTCCCGGGGCGCGGGGACATGAGGCCTGGCCAGGAGCCCGCCGCGGGCGAAGCGCGCTGTGCGCAGCCCGGCCCGGGTCGCAGGTGAACTGCTCGGAGCCCCGGGACTCGGTAATTGGTGCGAACGGGCCCGCGCGCATGCGCTGGGCGGCGGGCACGTGGCGGGGGGCAGGGCGGGGCGGCGC
>NW_006203419.1:861048-916691 GCF_000334495.1 Tupaia belangeri chinensis | reverse complement strand
GAGGGGCTCGCGGGCTCGGCGACCCCCTGCCTCGGTACCAAGTGTGACCAAGGCTGGTGCCACCATGGGTACCTGTGAACAGCTTGGGAGGGGCTGGCTCACGTCTCATTTACCCAGGGGCGGTCCCTGGGGCCGACCTGCCCAGAGTCCCCGCCTTCGAGCTACTTAGTGGCCTCATCCTATAGCCCATCTTCGGTGGCAGCATGGTCTTCTGTCTGGAGAACGAGGAGCTGCACCTCCCGCTTCGAAGCACCATGGTCCACTTCCAGGCCTCGGAAGTCCAGCAGCTGCTTCACAACAAGTTCGTGGTCATCTTGGGGGACTCCAGTGAGTGCCCCTCCTGAAAGACACTTCTCAGTCCCGCACCTGCAGCGTGTTCTGTGTCTGGGCCCTTCGTCTCCCTCTCAGATCTCTTCTGCCCCTTAGTGTGTTCTAATGTAGTCGGCTTTTCTTTCTTTTCCCCGTATACCTTCCACAGGTGTCTTGACAGATACAACCTGTGCACCTTCTAGCCCATCCTCGTTCAGCATTTCTCTCCCTGACAGTCCCCTGGAATCTCCCTCATGGGAGTAGGGGGCTGTGTTGTGTGTATCTTGGGTTCCTTGGTCCACTTAATCTCAGCCTGGTGATCGTGAGTGACTGTATACTAAGCTGGCAGTAAGGGGAGGGGAGTGGGCACAGCCAGAAGGAACAGAGGGAGCATCAGGGCTTTTTAACCTCACCTTTTCTCCTGTCTCTGAGTCAATCCTCCACAGAGCTGGTATGGGACAGCCTGGCCCTGGGAAGATGGGAGGCCTGGGCTTGGAAGGAGCTGGGGTGAAGTGAGGTCTGCCTCAGCTTGGGATCTCTGTCTCCACAGTCCAGAGGTCTGTGTACAAGGACCTGGTGCTCCTGCTCCAGAAAGACTCGCTGCTCACAGCTGCTCAGCTGAAAGCCAAGGTGAGGGAAGCTCGGCAGGTATGCCAGTGGTGGGCGAGTGTGGACCCTGGCAGGGTCCTCCTCCCTGGCATGGGTCTGACCAGTGGGTTGTGGGGGGGCGGGACAGGGGGAGCTGAGCTTTGAACAGGACCAACTGGTGGCTGGGGGCCAGCTGGGTGAGCTGCACAACGGGACGCAGTACCGTGAGGTCCGCCAGTTCTGCTCGGGTTCTGGCCACCACCTTGTGCGCTTCTACTTCCTCACCCGCGTTTACTCCGAGTACCTCGAGGGCATCTTGGAGGAGCTGACATATGGGCCTGCCCCGGACCTGGTGATCATCAACTCCTGCCTCTGGGATCTCTCCAGGTTGGGGCGGGGGAAAGGGACAGACTGATTGAGGGTGGAGGTATGGCTCAGAGGTTTTTACCCCTGTGCTCTTGCCCACTTTGTGCGTTACCCAACAGGTATGGCCGCTTTTCAATGGAGAGCTACCGAGAGAACCTGGAGCGAGTGTTCGTGCGCATGGACCAAGTGTTGCCAGACTCCTGCCTGCTGGTGTGGAACATGGCAATGCCCTTGGGGGAGCGTGTCACCGGAGGGTTCCTCCTGCCAGAGGCAAGTGACCACTCAGGACAGGGTGGGAGGCAGCTGACTAGTAGATTGGGGATGCTCCTTCCCCACCCTGCCTCACTCCGTGTTGCTCAGAGGCTGCACTTTCTCACTAGCTCCAGCCCCTGGCGGGTACTCTGCGGCGTGATGTGGTTGAAGGGAACTTCTACAGTGCTACACTGGCTGGGGGCCACTGCTTTGATGTCTTGGACCTCCACTTTCACTTCCGGCATGCAGTACAGCACCGTCATCGAGACGGTGTCCACTGGGACCAACATGCACACCGCCACCTCTCCCACCTGCTTCTGACCCACGTGGCAGACGCCTGGGGCGTGGAGCTGCCCAAGCGAGACCATCCCACTGGTGAGCCCTACCACAAGGGGAGAGGCTGTTTTCCAGGAGGAGGGAGTAGAGCTTTGAAAGTGTAGACAGCCAGAACCAGGGCAGCCTGGCCCCCAGGCCTACTAAAACCATCATCCCATTCCTAGACCCGTGGATTGAGGACTGGCCAGAGATGGATCATCAGTTCCAGGGAGGCCATGGGCAGTCTCCAGACTTTGGGGAACAGCTGGCCTTGCCGCCACCCCCACCGTCTCCCATACCCCCTCCCATGGCTTTTCCCTATCCCCTTCCTCAACCCTCCCCACCTCCCCTCTTTCCACCCCTGCCCCAGGATGCCCCTTTTTTCCCAAGCCAGCCCTTCCCACCCCCTGAATTCTTCAATTACAATCCAGTGGAGGACTTCTCAGTGCCATCCCACTTAGGTAGGTACCTCTCCCAGCCTTCCCTTCCCGCTCCCTGCCCCCTATGCCCAGGTAAGCTGAGAGGAGTTGGGTTGTCCCTGGTACTCCTGAGATTGAGTTTAGTCCCGGCAGTCCCTGAGTCTGGAACAGCATCTGTAGACTCGTCAGTCCCCTTGTTGATCATTATTTCCTGGTCTGAAGGTAGGGGAAGTGATATGCTGTTTTGCAGAGGGGGAAACTGAAACCCAGAGAAACTCCTCCCAGGCTCCCTCTGCCTGAAGGCAGAGCTGCTCTCACCCTGGCCAGGAGCCCACTCTGACCATGACTGGTTCTTTTGTAGGATGTGGCCCTGGAGTGAACTTTGTGCCTGGCCCTCTGCCACCTCCAGGCCCTGGCCCTATCCCCCATGGTCAGCACCGGGGCCCAGTGGTCCACCGGGGGATACCACGCTGTGTTCCCAGCAGCCCGTACCATGTGCCAAGGATGGGGGGACCCTGTAATAAGCAGCGGCTCAGACACTCAGACAGACTGATCCACACATACAAACTGGACAGGCGGCCTCCTGCCCATTCAGGCACATGGCCTGGTTAGACTGGATCTCGGGCTAGGGCTGGATGTGCTAATGGCTTTACAGGGCTTGGGCCTGCACCCCAGATGGTGGGCCAGGGTATTTGCCATGCCTGGCATTGTCCTTATCCATTGCTGTCACCAATAAAGGCACAGAAGAACAGAATGACATATTCTTGTGTGAAGGAGTGAATCTCCCAAACCATGATCTTGAGAGTTGGAGAAGTTGCCTCTGAGCTCTCTCTAGCCTGGGGCCTTTGGTTCCACACTTTAAAAAATCATTGCCTGTGGCCCTCTGCTGTCTCTCACACGCGTTTCTGCCCTCACTAGAACATGTGTATGTGACAAAGATCCCAGAGGGGTGCCCAGTTGTTGGCCAGTCTTTGGGACTGAGAAGAATTAAGGGCTGACGTGCAGTTGTGGAATTTTATGTAGAATTTTATCTGACTAGTTCTTATCTATACCTTCCAGTCTCGTGCATTCAAGTGTACACGCACTGTTCATCCACTCTGGAGATAGACGCGTCATTTTCGGCACATAGTAGATACTCAGTGATTGGAACTAATCAGAAGCATCCAAGCCCACATGTGAGACAATTAGAAACCCATTGTATCATTTATATTATGTATGATGGGAGCAAAGCTAAAAGAGACCAGCTTATTTGGTGATGCAGAGAGACAGAAGAGACAAAGGAGAAGAAATCCAGAGTGAGTACTGGGCTGGAGGGGAAGGGTAGAGAGGCTACAGTAAAGGCTCCATACAGAAGTGAGGAAAAGCAGAAGAGGTTTTGGATCCTGACTCTGACACATGATGCCCCTACAGAGAACATCAGCCGTGGAGTAAAGGCTAACGTGTAGGGTAGGGTCGGGCGAAGGAGCATGGCAGTGGGCTGCTAACTGATAACAGGGGCAGAAAAATAAGGCAACATGAAGGCGCTTTAAATCATCTTGAAGCAAATGAATGGGAGAGAGGCAGGCAAAATTCTTGTGTCTTCTTTCCATACTTGGTAATGAAATTTTACCTTGGCGAAGGAGTAACAGTCTCACACAAAAGGAGATTGAAATAACAGATCAGAAAAGTGTTGATCTTTGCTAGCAAGCTACTACACTAAATGCAAATCAAAGCAAACTGTTAAATCAACACACAGTGGTGCTGAGGAAACCGAGACAATGTGAGTTAATAAAACCCTTTAGCAGAGTCCAGTAAACTTTGCAAAGGCACCAGCACAGTGCCTGAAACAAAAAAGTTTGGTTTCCTTTGGAAGGGGACAAACAAAACAAAGCTTTTATGAAGATAAGATTTTAAATAACCTCTTTTTGCAACAATTTATTTTCCTTTATTAACAAAAACAGGAGGGGCTGGCAAGTGGTGTGGTTAAGGGCACTGGACTCCCACAGAGCCGACTGTGGTTCAAGTCTCAAACCTGGCAGTTTGCTTTCTAACTCCATCCCTCTCTGTCCCTCTCTGGTCAAATTAAAATAAATAATAAACGTCAATAAAATAATTCTTCAAAAACAAAAACAGGAATCTTTAGAGCAATCCTATTCAGCTGCATCCAGTTTTCCCAATCTTGTCATTCCTTTTTGTCTTTTCTTTTTAAAATCTTCTTCTTTGATGAGATATTCAAATCTCTGATTTTGAGGCTTCTCAGTATTGCCTGAAAAAATGGTATACCTGGACTGATTTGAAGCAAAAAGTAATAGTTCTCCAGCCCCACTGGGCACTCTGCTGCTGCCAGCGTGTTCTTCCAAGAATTCCCTATCACTTTCTCTACTGAGCTTTTCCAAGGCTTTCCTGCTTGCTTCAGACCCCACCCCAGTTCTAGAACCCTGTCTGTAGGCAGCTTTGGGACTGTTGAATATGCTTAATACCCTTGTCATTCCACCTCTATCTTTTAGATACTCTTTTCTTTCTTTGAGAGATTTTTGTTATAGGGCATGTAAGCTTGCCACAGAGACCGAGAAACAGAAAGCAAGAAATCACCTCTGGTGGCGGGGCATGTCACAGTCCCCTCTCCTCCATTTTCCTCTTGGGATTTTGGGCATGCATGCACATGTGCTTAGCGTGAGTTTCAAGCCACCAGATCCAGGACTTGAACAACAATCGACAACATGGAAGCCCAGTGCCTTAACCACTACACCACCTGCTGGCCCCACTACCTGTGTCTTTTTCATTTCTACCCTATTTTGCTCTGTGGCTCACATCACTGAAAGTGAGATTTCAAAACCTTTTCTTGAGTGCCCCAACACCTGTCATCCTGAAAACTGCATTATATTCTGCATAATTTGCAAAAACAGCATTACATTGAAATTTATCACTAGAATAAAGGACATACATTATTTTCTGTTAATGATCACATAAATGTATGGTATAAAACACTTTAAAATTTTTTATTCCTCTGGGGCCAGCAGGTGGAATGGTGATTGAGAGCACTGGACTCATACATGGCTTATTACAGTTAGAGTCCCAGATCTAGTGGCTTTTTTTCTCTCTCTCTTTCTCTCGCTCATCAAATTAAAAATAAATAAATAAATTTAAATAGAATAAATCATTTTTTTTGAGAGATTTTTGCTATAGTGTATGTGCACTCACCAGAAAGAGAGACAGAAAGCGAGAAATCACCTCCCAGGGGTGATGGCCACACTGCAATCCCTTCTCCTCCTTTCTCCTCTCGGGATCTTGGGCATGCATGCACATGCGCCCTGCATGAGTCTAAGCCACCATTTCCGGGACTTGAACCACGGTCGACCACATGGGAGTCCAGTGACATAGCCATTATGCCAACTGCTGGTCCCAGAATAAATAATTCTTTAAAAAAATTTTTTTGATTCCTCTACTAAGTCATGATTGGGAAACAAGAAACTTAAGAATAGCCTGATACAAGTGTCCACTTGAATTTAAATGGTTTCCTGGCCTTTGAGATGTGAAAGTCAAAGTCTTCTGTCGCACCAGCATTAAGGCCCACTACTTGCTGCTAAGAAGGACAGAACTAAAAATGTATTGTCTTGAAAATCATTAGTATTTGCCCATTGGCAAAGCGTTAAGACAATCTTAACAATGAATGACTTTCTTATTCATGGAATCTTGGTTTTTAAAGAATGGACCCAGTATCCATTCTTTGCTATATTAGAGATATTCCCAAAAGGAATAAAAGATGCATAAGCACTCCAATTGTGAAGTCAATCTTTATTTTCCTGGGAATTTTTTTTTTCTTTATAAAAAAACTATTGGAATTTTCCTTCAAACATTTTATTTGAACTGGAAGTTTTCCAACCAAAGATAACTTCCCTTGTGTTATACAGACTCTTGCTTAGATGTTCAGTTCACAGTTTACATCTAAATGTGTACATTAAGGATAATGTTTTAAAGAATTATTTTATTTAACTATTTGTTTGTTTATTTTAATTTGACTAGAGAGAGACAGAAAGAGAGAGAGAGAGAAAGCAAGCTGCCAGGTCTAGGACTTGAACCACAGTCAACCATGTGATAGTCCAGTGCCCTTAACCACTATACCACCTGCTGGCCCCAGAAGATAAATTTTTTTTGATTGCAAGGAAATGACCTCTTTTCTTCTTTCAGTTTAAAAAAAATTATTCCATAAGAGAGAGCGTGCACCTCATCAGGACCCCAACACCATAATTCACACCCCCAGATTCAGCCAGCTTGGGTTATGGGCACACACACACACCCAATTCACTCAGGGAGGTCCCTGGCCCCGAATCAGCAAACTCTCAGTGTGGGTCTGCCTCACAGTGTCACATTCCCACCACTGCACTACCATGTGGCCCCTATTTCTTGGGGGAAAAATTTTTTTTAAGTTTGAGAAAGAGAAACAGACACTGCCAGCAGGGTCTTCATGTAGCGATCCACTTCCAGCCTTAGCCGGCCAGTACCAGACACCTGTGCATGCAAACCCCAGGGCCTTTCCATTTGGCTTTGCATGGCTGAATGCTGCATTACCACTGTGGCACTGCGGCTCACCCTCTTTTGTTTTAAAAATGAACCTGCTTTGGGGCCAGTGGTGGTTGGGGCATTGGACTCCCATATGGCCGACCACAGTTTGATTCCCAGAGATTGCAGCTGTTCTCTCTCTCTCTCTCTCTCTCGGATGTGCAATATAACAAATTAAATAATAATAATACATTTTTAAAATTATTTTAAAATTAAATATGAATAAATTTTAAAATTATTTAAAAATTAAAAATGAGCCTACTTTAATGAAGTCATAATTGACATATGATAAACTGTACTTTTTTTTAAAAGAGATGTTTGCCTTAGCGCACATGCGCTTATCAGAGAGAGAGACTGTGGGGGGGAAAGTGAGAAATCACCCCTTAGGGCGGATGGCTATGCCATAGTCCCTTCCCCATTCTCTTCCCAGGATCTTGGGCACGCATGCACACATGCCTGGTTTGATTTTCAAGCCACCTGGTCTGAGACCCAAACCACAGTCAACAGTGTGGGAGTCTAGTGACATAACTGCTACATCATCTGCTGGTCCTGATAAACTAGCTTTAAAAATATATATTTTTTTTATTTGACTTTATTTATGTATTTATTTATTTAAATGTGACCAGAGAAGGACAGAGTGAGAAAGAGAGAGAGGGAATGTAAGAAAGCAAGCCACTAGGTCCGGGACTCAAACCATGGTCAGTAATGTAGGAGTCCAGCGCCCTTAACTACCACGCCACCTGCCAACCCCTAAACTTCACTTTTTAACTTACTTTTTAAAAAAGTTTGCCATGTACATACTGGAGAGAGACAGAGAGTGAGAGAGCAGTCCCTGGGGGAATGGCTATAATGCAGTCCCTTCTCCATTCTCCTCTTGGGATTTTGGCCACACATGTACATGTGCCCAGCATGTTTCTCAAGCTGCCAGGTCTAGGACTCAAACCATGCACTTGGCCATGTGAGATCCAGCTGCCCCAACCACCATGCCAGCTGGCCCTTAACTGCACATATTTAGAGTGCAATCTGATGTGTATAAATCTGTGAGACTGTCATCACAATTAACATAACCAAAGTTATGCTATGCTTCCTTTTTTTTTTTAGAGGTTTTTGTTATAGGGCTCCTGCGCTCACCAGACAGAGACAGACAGAAAGCGAGAAATCACCCCCCAGGGGGAATGGCCACGCTGCAATCCCTTCTCCTCCGTTCTCCTCTTGGGATTTTGGGCACGCACACACACGCGCCCGGCATGAATTTTAAGCCACCGGGTCCGGGACGCTAACTGCGGTTGACTACATGGGAGTCCAGCGACATAGCCATTACGCTAACTGCTGGTCCCACCAAAGTTATGCTTCTATGAATTCTTTATAATTCCTCCTTCTCAGCCCTCTCCACAACTTCCTCACAACCCCCTTCTTGCTATCCCAACCATTGGTATCTGCTTTCTTTTCCTCCCAGGATCTCGGGCACATGTTACTGCAAGTCAGTTTTCATTTTTTTCTTTTTCATGTGTGCTAGAAGGCACATGCGTTTTTCAGAGACAGACACCAAATAAAAAGAATAAAGCAGAACAACCAATCAGTTCTCATAATAAATGCAGAAAAAGCAGTTTTAGTAGCCATTAATGAATTTAGTAGCCATTAAGGAATTTCCTTAGCTGGTTAAAGGTTAACTACCAAGAACTACAGTAATCTGCATAATGTGTTTTTTTTTTTTTTTAAGTTTGTTATAGGGTGCATGAGCTCTCTTGATAGACAGAGAGCACACTGAAGAAGGAAAGTGAGAAATCACCCACTGGGAGCATGGGCACACCACAATCCCTTCTCTTCTATTCTCTTAGGATTTGGGGAACCCACACACATGCACCCAGCATTATTTTTAAGCCTCCAGGTCCAAGACTCAAACTACAGTCAGCCACATGGGAGTCTAGCCTTAACCAGCTGGCCCCCAATCTGCAGAACTCTTAATAGTGGAAACAATTTATTTTAAATTAAAATCAAGTTAAGGGGCCAGCAGGTGGCATGGTGGTTAAGGCACTGGACTCCCACATAGCTGACTGCAGTTTGAGTCCTGGACCTGGCAGCTTGCTTTCTCATTTTCTCTCTCTTTCTCTCTGTCTCTCTCTGCTCAGATTTTAAAAATAATGATGAATAAGATGAAATACAGTACTTCTGTAAAAAAAAAAAAAAATGAAGTTTGTCCAGAAGAAAAAGGAATTACAGCATGGTCAGCCCCCCAGGGGTAACTTCTCACATTCCCTCTCACTGTCTCTCCATTGAATCCATGCGCCCTATGGCAAAATAGATAAATAGATAAATAAATAAATGCTTTGGAAAGAAAAAAAATGAAGTTGAACGTGCCAATGAACAGCAATTCCTATACATTGGGAGTCCAGCTTATAGTAAGGCACACCTAGGAAGAGGCAGCATCATGATCATGTCTTCTAGATTGATATAGCCTCCTTTGATTTAGAGAGTTTCATAATTTTCATATATATTGCAAATATTTTGCAGCTATATAATATCACATATCAATTTTGGGTTTTTTTAGAGATATTTTTGCTATAGGGCACATCTGCTCACTGGACAGACAGAGACAAGAGACAGAAAGTAAGAAACCACCCCCTGGGGGGATGGCCACGCTGCAATCCCTTCATTTTCCTCTCTGAATCTTGGGCATGCATGCATACATACCCCCCCACCTGAGGTTTAAGCCACTTGATCTGGAACTCGAATCGTGGTTGACTACGTGGGGGTCCAGCAATGTAACTATTATGCTATCTGCTAGTTCCAATTTGTTTTTTTAAGAACTATTTTCATTTGTTATTATTATTTTTTAATTTGACCAGAGAGAGAGAGAGAGAAAGGGAAAGTGAGAAAGCAAGCCACCAGGTCTGGGACTTGAACCTCAGTCGGCCATGTTGGAATGCAGCATCTTTAATCACCATGCCACTTCCTGGCTCCCTAATTTTTTTTTTTTTTTTAATTAGAGGTTTTTGCCTTAAGGTGCATGTGCTCACTGGAGAGAGAGACAGTAGAAAGCACCCCATGGGGGGATGGCGACCCTGCAATTTTTCTCCTCCATTCCCCTCCCCGGATCTTGGGCACACATGTGCTTGTGTCCAGCGCGAGTTTCAAACCAGGTCCAGGACATGAACTGCAGCTGGCTGTATGGAAGTCCAGCAATGTAACTGCTACACTACCTGCTGGCCCCACATAACAATTTTTAAAGTGGGTACTTTGGAGGTTAAATATGTGAAGACAGAAAATAATGGTAGAAACAAATTTTAAATCAAATTTTTTTTATTTTTCAAGATAGAAAATACTTGAAAGAATTGGTGGTATAAGGAAGCATATTCCAGAATACAGGTGGAATTAATTGTTTGTTCACCAGAAGAAAATTACTTGTTCAAAGGTGGTTGTATCCAGATCCTGACCGAATGTCAAAAAAAAAAACCCACAAAACTTATTTCCCCAAGGGCAGTGGGGTATGAGAGCCGGGCTGGGCCAGGAGTTCGAGATAGAGTCCAGCCTTTCTTCACGATTCTCCTGATCTCTGCCATTGGCGCATCTGGGGCCCTGGCTGGGAGACCCAGGCCGGAAACTGGGGTAAGAGGTAAGGAGTCAACACAGCTGCCACTATGACGATGGTAGGCCCGAGACGCCTCTGTGGTCTCAGGCCCTGCCTTCTCGACCCAGTGGTGGTGTTCAAACCGGAGGGATTTGCTCCTTCCTTCCCTCCTCCCCTGCTCTTACCCTCTCTCCAGCCATGTCCAATTTCTTGTTGCCAGAACCGAAGATCTCCGCCAGGGGGCGAGCTTTGCACCGTTGATCGCTCCGTCCATACCTGGGATTGTGGTCAAAGCTTCGAGACCTCTGGCGCCTCTTCGGTGTGGATGCTCACTGCTTCCCGATCCGGGCTGGGCAGGGATTTCCCTCCCAGCCTCAGGCCCTCGCCCGACCCCTTCTGTCCCATGGGCAAAGCTTTCCCCTCAACACCCTCCAGCAGTCGTCCTCCCCTCTCCCGCGCACCTGAGACTGGAAAGGGGAGAGCACAGTGCTCCCCACACACCCACCCCTCCACAGCGCTGTCCAGTCTCATAATACTAGGCACTCCCGCAGCCTCGGTGGCCCCTCTCTCCCCTGTGGGCTCCTGCCTCTGCGGGTGCTCGCAGGCTGCCTCATCTCCGGGATGGCCTCATCTCCTCCGGGATGGCCTCATCTCCTCCGATGTGGCCAGGGGCCGCTAGGCCCATGAGCTGCTCCCCGACCCCCAGCCTTGCATAGCCCCAGCATAGCTTCCCCTTGCTCTGCACCCCTGAGTCTGGGGGAGAGTGCCCTCTCCCAGCTTCCACAACTGGGCCTCGAAGGCCCCCAAGAGCCACAAGGCTTCCTCCTGGCCCACAACCTCTGTCACACACAGCCCAGGTCTTCACTGAGGCACCATCTCCAGGGGTTCCCACCACCAGCAGGCACCCCCTGGTGCCACCCTCTTGAGTCCTCTTACATCCCACCTGCTCCTTCTCTGCTCAGGGTTTCTTGGGATGGAGGGAAATCCTACTGGGCATCCCTGCTCCTAGGAACCCCCCAGTGTGTGCCACTGTGGGTCCCCTCTACTTAGATGCAAGGCCTCTAGCTACTGAGCCTACTCTGCTAGGCTCCAGATCCCCCACCCCCTGACTTGATTATGTTTCTGGTCAGGCCAAGTGGGTTGATGGATCCCTGGCAGCTCCAGCCACCTCAGAGCTGGCTGCAGGGTAGAGTAGGGGAGGGCAGGCAAAAGTAGCACCAGCTACTCAATGCAACAAGCGCTCCCTTGCTGGCCCACACAGAAAAGGCTTAGCACGTCTTCCTTCTAGCATGTCCGCTCTCCTAGGGCTTGCGTTTTAACTGAGTGGATTATTTGGTCTTTAAAGGAACTTCAGGAATTATGTTGACTATCATTTTTTTTTTGTCTCTGCAAGATCCTTGGCTTTATTCCCCTCTATCTCTATCTCCCTCCCATTTGCCTACTCCTAGAGTTGTCCATTTCATTCCATTTATCTTTTTTTTTTTTTACACGTTCTTGTTTTGCTGGCATGCATTTTAAATTTGTGTAAAAAGAACTGTATTATTTTTCACTCAGTTTCCTTCCTCCCAGTGCTAGGATTTGCAGATTGATTCATCAGTGTCTGACCCTCCTGCTACTTTTTCTCCAGGACACTCACCTGCCAAGTTGGCTCTTCCCATTCGCCCGATCCCACCAAGAACAGTGTAATGACCTGCTCAAACATATCCTGTTATGCAGCGCTTCTAAAACGCCAGTGCACACACCTCACCTGGGTATCTTGTTGAAATGCAGGCTCTGACTCAGCAGTCTGGGACAGGGCCCGAGACTCTGCATTTCTAACCACCTCCCAGGGAAAACCTATTCTTTTCTTGCCTTTTTTAAGATTAATTTAATTGTATTTGTTCATTCACTTATTTTAATTTGACCAGAGAAAGACACACAGAGAGAGAAATTGGAAAAGTGAGAAAAGCCAGCCACCAGGTCTGGTACTCAAACTGTAGTCAGCCATATGGGAATGTCCAGTGCCTCAGCCACGTCACTAGCTGCCGGTCCCCGGGAATCCTATTCTGATGGTTCTAGGACCCCACTTTGAGAAGCAAGGCCCTTATGGATCTCTGAGAATTCATTTTGGGTTGCTGGGTCACTGGGTATGTGTTGGTCTAATCTGGCTAAGTACTGCCCTTCTGCTTTCCGGTCTGGCTACCTCACCTTACCCCGTATCAGCAAAGCAAGAGGGTGGAAGGTATTTCTGTAGGGAAGCAAAGGAGGCCTTCTTGCTCCTGCCAGCATCCTGGCCGTCTGGATGGACATCTGGTACATCTGGTCTGAGCCAGAACCTCCTCTGTTCCTCAATTAAATGGCCTCAAGGCTCCAGAGCAATGTCCCTGGCCAGTAATGCATGGCCAAGCCAATGATGGATCTAGGCCAGACATCGTGGTATCTATACCCACTACTAGGATCCTGGCGCTTCAGCCAACCAGTCATCTAGACTGGCTTCACTCACAGCCTCCCTAGGACTGGGCTTTGTCTCTGACAGGAGCTCTCAAAAATTGATGTGGAGGGGCCAGCAGGTGGTGTGGTGGTTGAGGACTCCTACATGGCCAACCGTGGTTCAAGTCCTGGACCTAGTGGGTTGCACTCTCTCTCTGGTCAAATTATAAATTAATTAAACAAATAATTATCTTTAAAAAAAAAAAAGAAGGATAGGTGTGAGGAAGCCCTGGGGTGTTTATCTGGGTGGTTCATATTTCTTCCAGGCCCCTCATATTCCCTTTAGGGAACAATGGACTGTTACAGTGGACTAGGACTCAAACGGCCTGGTCCGGCAAGTGGTCACCTTGAGCCTGACTTCTCTAAAGTGGGTAGTCAGAGCATAGCTGTCATTCGTCATGCTCGGAACTGCTCCAGGTGCCTCACCTGCAGGCCAGGAGCCCCACGGAGTCCTAAGGCAGGTGTTACTGGAAAACACCTTGTGTTACAAGGAAAACAAACTTTATGAGAGTTTAGCAATTTCCACCAAGGCCATGGAGTTTGAAAGCGACGAGTGCTGAGACTTAAACCTGGCTTCAGCTAATACACCAAAGCCCTTGCTAATGACAGAACTCAACCCCCTCCATGTCCTGCCTTGTCCTTGCTACCATATTTCAGGGAGAACTACAAGGACACAGGAAGGAATGAGTGGTCCTTGGATTTCAGGCGCTGGTGCTGGAGGCAAGCAGGGTCACACAACTCTATAGCAAATGGCTTCCGACAAAAATGAACCCAGATCCTAGGAGCTGGCCCTCGGGGCTTGAGAATGAGGAGGAGCAAACCTCAGGTCTGGGCTTCACGAGCAAGGATTTTAGGGCCAGATGCAAAGTTGAGATTAGGACAGGGTAGGAGTTGGGGAAGGTCAGGGAATGAGGGGGGGTCAGGTGGGTGGGTCTTAGCTGTGGGTAAACTTGTCTGTCATGTGCCTTATTTTGTAATAACTGTTCATTCACTGTTTTGTTTGGAGGGGTGAGCAGATGTGCACGTGGCCACCATCCAAGGCATCAAGAGGTGCCACCTCCCAAAGCCTTTCTGGTACTGTAAGCAGCTTGCTGCATCGGATTTAGAAACCCTGGGCTGGGGACCAGCAGGTGGCACGGTGGTTACGGTGCTGGTTGCTCCCACATGGCCAACCGTGGTTCAAGTCCTAAATAATTCTTTAAAAAAAAGAAAAAAAAAAAGAAATCCTGGGCTGTGCTTTCCCCACTCACACAGCTGAGCAAGCATCTCCTGACACCACGTCCCAGGCCCCAGCATTTCACAATCCCAAGAGGTCAACATCTGCACATTTTTTGAGATCTGATGGAATACAACCTTTCACATCTTTTCCACACCCATCCATCCTCTGTTTACCATTTTAGAGCCAAAATCTTATTTATGACAGACCATTTCCCCGAAAGCCTAGGGAAGTTTGCTGGTCTTTTAACAGCCTTTGGGATCGAAAGACCCTTTGATCTTACAGAATGTACTTACAGTTTAAAACAACATCTTACAGTTTTTTGGTCTTTACAAAGTACTTCACAAATAGGTATAACCTTTGACTCATGACACAGGGTTGGGATCCACTTAACACTAAGGTTCAAAGGAATTAACTGGCCAAGAGCATACACTGGGTGAAATGGGACTTCGTGTTCGTTTTTCCATAACAGACCTTGGGGCTGCTGAAGGGTAGGTGGGTAGTCTCTAGGGGACCCGTTTCCCTCAGCCCATTCCCCAGACTCGAGGATGCGGACTAAGTCAGGAGATAGGCAGTCTAGGGAAGGGATTAAGACTTGGTTGACTAGTCTGGGACGTGAGGGCGATTCGATTTCAGGGGACTTTGGCCAGCTCTCTCCCAGCTAGGTTTCTGGCAGTGGAGCCCGTGCTAGAACCTATGGCTCTCCTGGAAGCTGAAAGAGGGGATTGGTGGGAGGAATGGCACGTTCAGGACACCCAGATAGAAGTTCCCAGTGAATCTGAAGCTGAGACGGCTGAGAGAAAACGATGCTGCCAGTTGCCAAGGGGGCGCTGTGGTGTCATTGCATCCACACGGGCACCCTCGGCATCTTGGCCAAGCTCTGCCCTGGCTATGCCATCTGTCCTGTGCCCTCTACTCAAAGCCCCTGGCTCCTCGTGACAGTATCTGCTTGAGGAATGTGCCCAGAGGTCAGGCCAGTCTACGTGCCTGCTCTAGCAAAACCACACACACCCACCTGTGCTAGTTACTGGGTGTTTGGAACCTGCCGAGGCAGGAAGGCCCTGGTCCCACTGCCCCTACCCCTCTGCCCCCTGGGGCCTCAGGTCCTAGGCCAGGGCTCAACACACACAAGCAGCGGGATGGGGTTGCCCTTCTATTGGTCCAAGTCCTGAGCGTGCCCTGGGTGAGTCATGGAGACGAGGAGGCCCACGAGGCTCAGCAGTGTGGAGAAAAGCAGCAGGAAGGAGGCGGTGAAAAGCAGGGTGGGCAGGGCACTGAGCACCAGCAGCAGGATGGCTGGCAGCAGGTGGCTCCATGCCGCGGCCACCACAGGCCACAGGGAGCTCAGCAGGTGGGAGCCGGTGGTGAAGAGCGCGTGGCACAGCATCAGCGCCAGCAGCAGGTAGAGTATCCCCTCCAGCCCCCACAGCAGGCGCTGCAGCGGTTGCCGCCAGCCCGACGTGCTCCACCACTGGGCCCAGCTCCGAGGCACGTGGCATGCCCACCAGCGCACCCAGCCCTGCCGTATGACCCAGGCTGACCAGGGCACCGCCCGCTGTGGCCCCTCGCCGGCCCCGATGGTATCCGTCTCCAGTCGCTGCTGCATCCTGGCTGGTGGTGCACCTGGGGAGAGGGCCAGCCCAGCTGCAGGAGCAACCCTGGAGATGCCTGGGCGGTGGGAGAGGCGGGGTCAGGAGGGCACTGGCGTGGGCAAGTTGGGGCTTTGAGCTGGGGCCTGAGACTCACCTCGGGGCAGAGCCACCTAAGTCATGTTGCTTCCTGCAGTGCCCAGGACGGCCTGGCAGCCAGGTCCAAACCCCCACTCTCACCCAACCCCACCCTCCTAGAGGAGACTCATTATGACCCGGGATTGGGGTGGGGTCCAGCCCAGAAAGGAGTCACTGGAGAATGCCTGGCTCACCTGAAGCCCTCCTGGTGGAACTTCCAGGCCAGCAGATGTAGTTTCTCTGCTTTCTTATGGGAAGCCCTTCCGGGATCCCTCTCCTTTCCCTGCGAGCTGACATCCAGTCTCACTCCACTCTCTTGCAAATCTCTCTAACTCTTGTCCTCTAGAATCACAGAGGAGACCAGAATGACGGCCCCTTACCTGCAGGCTCTGAGATGGCTACCAAACCTGCCCTGAGCTCCCTTAAGTGTCCTGCCTTCTCTTGCTGACCCAGGACTCAGACCAGGTATCCACTGCCCATACTATAGGGCCAGAGAGCTCCTGGCTTGGAATAAAGGGGTGTGCTCTCACCTGCCCAGCTCAGAACAGAGACAAGAAGCCTAAGGGAGCAGGATGGCCAGTGTAGTTCTGGAGGGCACTCGGTGCTTGGGGAAGGGGTGCTCAGGCCCAGAGATGGAGGCAGAGAGCCAGGCCAAATGGAGCTGCGGCCATGCCATGAGCTCCCAGGAGCAGCCCCAGGCCCATAAGCAGCAGCAGCATCACATCCCGGAGGCCAGGTTGTCCTGTGACTGTCCCTGTAGGTAGGAGCAGGGCCGCCCGCTGTCCTGGACCCTCGCCGGCCCCCTGACTCTGGCGCGTTGCGAGCAGTCTGTGTTGTGGCTGGGCAGGAGGCGTGGGCCTGTGGAGAGAGGGCAGTGAATTACAGAAGCTGATCATCCTCCCACTTGCCTACAGCGCCGGGCTGCCAGGCTGCTGCCCACTGACCTGTGGAGCAGGTCGAAGGTGAGGAAACAAACCAGTAGCAGCACCAGCAGCGATAGCAGGGCTGGGCCTGCCACAGAGAAGATCGTCCGGATTGCCAGCCCCAGTACCCCCAGCCCTAGGACACTGTCCAGGAACTGGGCCCGGCTAGGGTCCCAGGGGAACACCCATGGTTGCACTGCACCGCCTGCCCCCTCCCCAGTACCCAGGCCCCTGGGAGGGGCTGGGATGGGATTTGCAAAAGCTTTGTGTCTGGGTGAGCAGAGCTGGGTCATGGAGGTAGGTGGAGGGGACAGAAGAACTAGTGTTAGTAGGGAGAATGGAGTGTGGGGGCCTGGGCCGGGGTGGGGGGGTGTAGGGCCCTGGCAGGCATTCAAGGGTGAGCTCAGTGAGGAACTGGGCTTGTTGGGAATCTCCCCCTCCCCCCAACACCCACCCACAAGCCCCCCCTCACCTCCTCCCCCTTTGGTCAGTCATTCTGGGACTGGGTCCCTGGGGCATTGTGACCTGTTGCTAGGTGGAGCCCTGGAGGGCGGCCTGGCTCATCAGCAGCTAGTAGCCCAGGTGGAGCTCAGCTGGGAAGTCTGCAGTTTCTGAGAACTGAGACTCCTCCTTCTAATTCTCAGCCCCGTGGTTCTCCCATGGGGGAATCTGAGTTATTAAGAAGGCATTCTAACCCCATCCGTACTTGGGCAGCTGTCCAAGGGAGGAAGCGCTGCTTTCTTCCTGAGTGTTCAGAGCTGTGTATCCAGGGGCAGGTCATTCAATCTCTCTGTCTCCAGCTCTCTTCCCTGAGTGGGGTGATGCCTGTGGGCCCTTATGACATGGGGTGTTTCAGGACTGCAGCCCCAGAATGCAGAGATAGGCTCTTCTAGGATGCAACCGGAGGCATCTAGGGCTGGACTGCACTTGACCTGCTCAATGGGGCAGGGACAGGAGGGGACCATTGAGGTGTTCTAAGGACTCATCTGTAGGAGGTGTTATGGAGATAAAGGTTCCAGAAATGGGGTAGAGGATATGGTGGGGGTGGCTATAACATAGCAAACCCCAAATTAAGGTTACCTCAGAATATGATTAAGGAAAATGAATATGTGGTGAAGGACTTCGTCACCTGGAAAGAAACCTATCCTAATGATAATTTGTAAGTGGGTGGTGGCTACAGAGGTTACAGCATATTTCAGTTCAGTGACCTGATGGACAAGAGTGCAAAGGAGGGGGCCAGCAGATGGCGTAGTGGTTATGTCATTGGACTGCCACATGGCCAACTGCAGTTCAAGTCCCGACCAGTGGCTTGAAAATCACTCCAGGTACATAAGCGTGTATGCCCAAGATCCATGGAGGAGAATGGAAGAGAAGGGACTGCAGCATGTCTAACTCCTCTAGGGATGTGATTTCTCACTTTCCCTCTCACTGTCTCTGTCTCTCTCTAAAAACCCTCTAAAAAAAGAGCAGAAATGAGTCATAAATAAGAGAACTTAATCCTTATTTCCAAGGTGAGACCCTGGCAGGTATACTTCTCTCTCTCTCTCTCTCTCTCTCTCTGATTATCCTTTGAAAGGAAACTGGGGACAGGGGAGACGGCAGCCATCTAGCCCTAGGGGAGGAGGATATTGAACAAGAATCAGGCTGCTGGGACTAGCAGTTAGCGTAATGGCCACCTTGCTGGACTCCCACGTAGTTGACCATGATTCGAGTCCCAGACCCAGTGGCTTAAACTCATGCTGGGCACGTGTGTGTGCATGCCCAAGATTCTGAGAGGAGAATGGAGTAGAAGGGATTGCGGTGTGGCCATCCCCCCGGGGGGCGATTTCTCGCTTTCTGTCTCTATGTCTCTCTCTGTCTGTCTGGCGAGCTCACGCACTCTATAGCAAAAACCTCTCCAGAAAAAAAAAAAAAAGAGGGACCAGCAGTTAGCATAATGGCTATGTCGCTGGACTCCCACGTAGTTGACCGTGGTTCGAGTCCCAGACCCGGTGGCTTAAACTCACGCCGGGCACATGTGCGTACATGCCCAAGATCCCGAGAGGAGAATGGAGTAGAAGGGATTGCGGTGTGGCCATCCCCCCGGGGGGCGATTTCTCGCTTTCTGTCTCTATGTCTCTCTCTGTCTGTCTGGCGAGCTCACGCACTCTATAGCATGTGATTTCTTGCTTTCTATCTCTCTGTCTCTCTCTGTCTGGCGAGCGCACGCGCCCTATAGCAAAAACCTCTCCAAAAAGAAAGAAAGAAAGAAAAAAAAACAAAAAATCAGGCTGCATATCTGCTTCCAGCTGGCCCTGCCCAAAGACTCAGACCTGCTGACCTTGATCTCTTCGGTGGTGATGGCCCCGACAGTCTGTAGGCCTAATACCACCAGCCCATGAGATAATTCACTAATTTTTCAAAGTTTATTATTAAGGAAAACAAAAAATCAGGTGGGCATGTGGGAATGAAGACAAAGGAAGGGATGATGATAATCATGCTACATTGTATCTTACAAGGTATTGCAGTGATAAATGATTTAGAAGGAATGAGAACATGCTGGAGTTGTGTTTTGTTTTGTTTTGTTTTGTTTTGTTGTTTTGGAGAGGTTTTCGCTATAGGGAGCATGCGCTCACCAGACAGACAGAGACAGAGAGACAGAGAGCGAGAAATCACCCCCCCAGGGGGGATGGTCACACCACAATCCCTTCTCCTCCATTCTCCTCTCGGGATCTTGGGCATGCACGCACACACGCCCGGCATGAGTTTTAAGCCACCAGGTCCGGGACACGAACTGCGGTCGACTATGTGGGAGTCCAGTGACATAGCCATTACGCTAACTGCTGGTTCCCTCCTGGTGTGTTTTTCAAGCTAGCAGGGTTGGGATTCAAATTGCAGCCAGTCATATGGTATACTGCTCCCCATGTAGGAGATGAACCTGAGGAGGCTATACATAGTGAACCCCTAATTAAGGCACTGTGCTACAGGCATGTCCCCTGGTTCTTCTTGTCTATTTAGTAACTAGTTGTCTTTGCACATAAGCAAATTAAAGGCTTAAGATTGCCAGTCCCCTGAACCTGATCAATTCTGGATGCATCTTCGAGATTGCCATTCAGGACACACAGAACTGAGGGTAACATCATGGTCATTCCACCAAGATAAGGCTACTTCATAGTGCAGGGGGCAGGGGAATGGAAGTGACGATTTTTTTCTCTGGAAGGATTTACCATGCACCATGTGCTCTGCATACATTTACAGGAGAGCTCTATTTTAGGATTTCCTCAGTGTGAGAAAATCAGGGCTTGAAGGTAGGGTGTCATGAAAGATTGAGAAAAGAGACGAGGAAAAGGTTAAAGCAGGGGACTAAAGTTCTCTTGGAGCAGAAGCAAAACCGCTCCAGAGCAGAGCCCGTTTATTCCAAATGAAATCAGATAAGCGGTGGGTGAGTTTAATGATAGAGAACAGTGTACAATATACAAGACATTATTTATAGGCTTATATTCCTGGTACAAGATCAAGAGCTCTCATTAACATAGTATTTAGACAATATCTGGCTTGAGGAATGTCACCCAACATCGTGAGATACAGCCCATGCCTGGAGTTCCATCCAGTTGACTGTGCAGTCCCTGGGGCTTTCCTTCTGGGAATGGGGTTGCTTTCAACTTCCTTCTGTGTTCTTCCCTTCTGGGTTATCTCTCAGGCCTGGGCTGGTTTCTGTCTCCAACTTTCTCAGAGTTTATTTTTCATTTGGCAATAGTTAAGTACTTCCGATGGAACCAGATGCTGGGTTATAATTCCTAGAAGCAGAGCCTGAGATGGGGATTCCTGTCCCTATGAGTTATCAAGGGAGTGCTCTCAGGAAGAAAAATTTCAGGGAAGTGAGGGAAGGGAAGCAGGACAGGGAAGGGAAAAGAGCTAAGCTAGGAAGTGGTCCTGGCTGGAGTGATCTTGGCTGGAGTCTAGCTTAAGCCTAACCCAACAGTTGCTCTGCAAGGGAATTGTACCAGAATTGGTCCCATCATGTATTTCTGTGTCAGTCATAGGCTGTGACTCATCCCTGATGGGAAGAGGAAGGTGGTGGCTGAAGAAATGTCACCTCAGTGAGGCTGTTCCTATCAGCTGAGGGTATTTGGAGAAGAGAGCAGATGGGTATGATCTATGAAACATGAACATATCCTCAGGACAGGGACACAAGTCAGGAAAGGGGATCTCAGTGAGGCACGATACTGCAGTATCACCCAGTAAAAAACTCAGCAAGTCTAGGTTGTCTAAATCTCACCTTGTAGAAACATATTTTTCAGTTCTGAAAGTTTCTTGATATTTAAAAAGTTGCCCCTTCTTTTTCTCTATTCCAGTTTTTTAAGAGAATTATTTTTTATTTAACTTTATTTCTTTATTTCAGTTTAACCAGAGAGGACCAGAGTGAGAGAGAAATTGGGAAAGTGAGAAAGCAAGTCCGCCATGTCCAGGACTTGAGCCACGGTTGACCATGTGGGAGTCCAGTGTCCCCAGCCACCATGCCACCTGCTGGACCATCTATTCCATATTTGAAAGAATGTTTTGGCCCATGGTGGGCTCCTGAAAAATTACCTCTTAAGTCCTTGAAATATACTGCCTAATAATAATGTGTTTGGGGCCAGCAGGTGGCAAAGTGGTTAAGGTACTGGACTTCCAAATGATCGACTTTGGTTTGAGTCCTGGACCCAGAGGATTGAAACTCATGCTGGGTGCGTGTGCATGCGTGCCCAAAATCCTGAGAGGAGAATGGAGGAGAAAGTATTGCAGTGTGGTCATCTCCTTCTAGGGGTGATTTCTTCCTTTCTGTCTCTCTAGGAGCATACACATCCTATAGCAAAAATCTCTAGTTAAAAAGAATAGTGTTTTTGTACATCTGGGAGTCTTGGGCCAGATCAGACAGTCTATGCTAACACTTGATTTATGTCAGGGTCCTTGGATCATGAGGTAGCAGCTTGACCTGTAAAGGGGTTGAACTCAGGTCAGTCCCATGGGCAATTGACCGCTTGTACATAACTGACTCTAATAAAATCCTTGGACACTAAGGTTCCAAGGAACGTCCCTTGTTGGCAGTACTCCGTGCACATTGTCACACGGCATGCTGGGAGAATTTGGTACAAACCACATAACTCCACTTCCAGGGCATAACTAGGAGCTTGTTCTTCGTGTTTCCTGAACTTTGTCCTGTGTACTTTTTTCTATTGTTGCTTTTAATCTGTTTCCTTTCTCTGTAATAAACTGTAACCATGAGTATAACTGCTTTGCTGAGTTCTGTGAGTCTTAGTGAACCATGTTTTTGGTACCCCTAAAAAGTTGGTGTCAGAAGTGGAATCACTAGAACAACCCTGACTCAGTGAAATATGGTGAAAGCATGATTTATGAAAAGAAAGGATGAGGCCCAGCTGCAGTGGTACAGGTGATGGGACACTGCTGCATGGGACACTGGAGCCACATGGAAAGGTCCAGGTCCAAATTCCAGGTTGACTTGAAAACAGTTGGTGTACCCACAGGTGTACCCATGATTCTGGCTGGCTGGAAATCTAGGGAGTGGATCATGGCATAGTAAGACCCTGTCAGGGTCATTGACTCATGTGTGCGCTCTCTGCTATGAAACCTACAGGTAAATACTTTTTTTTTTTGGAGAGATTTTTGCTATAGGGCACGTGCGCTCGCCAGACAGAGAGAGACATAGAGACAGAAAGCAAGAAATCACCCCCCAGGGGGGATGGTCACGCCATAATCCCTTCTCCTCCATTCTCCTCTCGGGATCTTGGGCATGCACACACACATGCCCGGCGTGAGTTTTAAGCCACCGGGTCCGAGACGCGAACCGCGGTCGACTACGTGGGAGTCCAGTGACATAGCCATTACGCTAACTGCTGGCTCCCTAGGTAAATACATTTTTAAAAGCAGCAGAGAGAAAAGGAATGATGAGAAGATGGGAGTTGGTGAGTATTTGATCCCTGGGTGGTCACTTGGTTACCTACAATGTAGGACTGCAGCTGCATTATGATCAGTTGCTGGAAGTAAAAGTTACCAATGGACTTTCTTTTTTTTTTGAGAGAGAGAAGAGAGATCTTTGCTATAGGGCACATGCACTCGCTGTAGAGATAGAGACAGAGAAATAGAAAGTGAGAAATCACCCTTCGTGGGGATGGCCATGCCACAATCCCTTCTCCTCCATTCTCCTCTCGAGATTTTGGGCACACACACACACACACATACACACTGGCGTGAGTTTTAAGTTACTGGGTCTGGGACTCAAACTGTGGTCAACTATATGGGAGTATAGTGACATAACCATTATATCATTGGCTGGTCTCACCAATGGAATTTCTTAATGATGGAGCCAATTCCTGAGGAGTTGTTGAGGACATCTTCCAGAAAGTAAAATAACTGAAGTACACGAAGAAAAAAAAAAAGAAAGAAAAGAAAAAGTCAGTAAAATTAAAGGGCCAGTATTTGAATAATGATAATTTAGAAAATTGGAATAGAGAAAAAGAAGGGGCAACTTTTTAAAAATCAAGAAACTTTGGGGACCAGCAGTTAGCGTAATGGCTATGTCGCTGGACTCTCACGTAGTTGACTGCGGTTCACATCCCAGACCCGGTGGCTTAAAACTCACCACGCCAGGTGCGTGTGCGTGTGTGCCCAAGATCCCGAGAGGAGAATGGAGGAGAAGGGATTGCAGTGTGGCCATCTCCCCTGGGGGGTGATTTCTCGCCTTCTGTCTCTCTGTCTCTCTCTGTCTGTCTGGTGAGCGCACGTGCCCTATAGCAAGAACCTCTCCAAAAAAAAAAAAAAAAAAGGAAACTTTCAGAACTGAAAAATATGTTTCTACATGATAAGATTCCACTAGTTCATAACACAATAAATGAAAAAGAGTCGACACCAAGGTACATAATGAAATTGAAGTTATCATGGGTAAATAGATATTCCTAAGGAGTTTCTAAAAAGAAAAAGATCACATACGTAAGTCTAGAAGTAGGAATATTAGACTTTTAAACACTAACACTATTAGAGTAGCTAGAAGACAATAAAACAATGCCTTCAGAATTCTGAGGGGAAATGATTTCCAAACTAGAAACATGTATCTGTCTAAATAGTTATCAAGTTTGAGGGTAGAATGATGACATTTTCAGCCATACAATTTCTGAAAAATTTGACCTTTCATACACTCTGTCTTAGAGTATGTGCTTTAGCAAAACAAGAAATTAAACTAAGAAATAGGATAATATGGCATTGGAGAAATGAGACTAAACAGAGGAAAGAGATCATGAGAAAGACCTGGATATTAGATGTTGCCGGGACCAGCTCGGCATGAACACATTTTTCTGAGTGGGGAAGCCTGTGGATTAGAAATAGACGCAGTAACAAACACACAAAGACACACAAGTATAGAAAAGCAAGGATTGGGTGGGCACAGCTTCTCTGATGGAGAAGTTGTGCCCAGAGCCAGCCTCAGGTTTATTCTTTTAAAGGGCAGAAAATGGGAGAAGGAGAAAATGGGACGCAAAAGAAATGGGGAAGAAGGAAGTGGAATGCAAGGAGATTAAGGGAGGAGAAGTCGGAATGCAAAGCCGGTGGTTTTTGGATGTAAATCGTCTGAAGATGTGAAAATGACTGGCGCCATATAATCTCTCTGACCTTTTTGGGGGGACAATCTGATAAACGCATGTGATTTCCTTTAGCCTGATACTGGGCAGTATCAGTTATCAACAACAACAGGAAGACAACCATTGACAACAGGTAGATACTGCTTTCGTATGTAGATGTTTCTCAATAGCCCTGCTAGAATAGCTTAGAAGCACATTTCTGCATGTGTCTACAGGCCACATGTTTTAATCACATGTTTTCAGATTGGCTGCTCTCCACAAGATACGTTCCCCCAACCCTCAGTGAAGAAAGCAACCTGGAACCAGGTGACAGGTCCTTAAAGAAGAATGTCTCCAGAGGTAAATGAAATCAATTGATTATCAGCTCTGCTTAAATATAATCAGAATAAATGTTAAGTTCTGTTGAAAACTTTAAGATTGAATAAGTGATTGGTGTCTAAAAAACTAAGCAAATGATATTGTAGTTTGTAACTCTAGGAAGTGCAAGAAGTTGGACAATAACATTGACATGGTCATAATGAAAGCACTAACTATCGATTCCAATGGTGATTTAACTTTATTGGGAGGATGGAAAGAGGGGAAATATATGTTTGTGTACTGGTTGTGTATGTGTGTGGGGGGGTGAGTGGTAGGAAAACTAAATCCCTCATCCCATAGCAGGAAATCAGTGGGTGACATCTAAATAGGAAAAGAAAAAAAAAAAGAAAAAAAAAAGGGCAACACAAGCATAGAGATAAATACAAAGAGAAATAACAAAAAGAATTCAAAGTAGTTGACTTGTGAGTGGGAAAGTATGGAGAAGAGTGTCTTGTTAGAAGCCAAAAGGTGGGGGTACCAGCAGGTGGCGTGGTGGTTAAGGTGCTGGACACTCCCATATGACCAACCACGGTTCAAGTCCCAGACCTGGTGGCTTGCTTTCTCACCTTCTCTCTGTCTCTCTCTCATCAAATTAAAAATGAATGAATAAATAAAGTTAAATAATTAATTCCTTAAAAAAAGAAAATTCATAATCTTTAAAAAAAAAAAAAAGAAGAAGCCAAAGGTGATTTGCCTTTAAAATTACTGTGTAGTATTTTCATGAAAATGATTTAATGACAAAAATCCATAGTGGGCCATGCTGTGGGGCTCAGTCATATACCCTTCCAGAAGGAATGAAAGACAGTTTTCTAGTGATATGTGGACATACTCTTCTTATATCTTACGGTACAATTTCCAGTGACAGCATCAGACACCATCAAACTCAGAGAGTTGTGAATTTCATGTATCTCAGATGCAGGGGTTCTACACCTCCATACAGTGCGTCTTCGCCTTTCATGTGCATATGACTCTCCTGGGGTCAAATCCTCTGGGGATCTTGTTAAAATGCAGATTCCAACTCAGTAGGTCTGGGACAGAAATTCTCAATTTCAAACAAGTTCCCAGGGGATGCCAATGCCTTGGTCCTCAGTGGTACATAGAGGAGCGAGACTCTCAAAGACATTGATGTACCAAAGAGAGACAGCTAGCGGAGGCAGTGGCGAGGGAAGGATGGGCACGTGAGGAGATGCCACCCCGTGCCTCCAGGTGACATGAGTGTCCTTATGAATACTCTCTCAGCTCACAGTGGGAGCACCTCACGGAATGATTCTACCTTAGCACCCGGGACGAGATTAGGCGGCACAGGCAGAAGTAGATTCTGACTTCCTTATTTGCAGTGTGACACGTAGCGTCCTTTTCTTCCCTTAATGTTGCTCTATTCTACCTATATCTGGAGGGCTGTGTTAGACTATTTCTCCACCTTTAATTCACCTGATTAATCTAGGGGTGTCCTAGGATCACATACCTCACTTTATTACCACAGTAACCCTGGGAGAAAGGTATGGTTTCCATTTTACAGATGAGGGAACTGAGTCTCAAAAAGGTAAAACTACAGCCCCAGAATATTCAAACAAAATAAATGGCAGAAGTGGGATGTGAAATACAGGGAGACCAGCCGCTGGCATAATGGCTACGTCGCTGGACTCCCATGTAGTCGACTGCGGTTCGAGTCCCAGACCTGGTGGCTTAAACTCATGCTGGGCATGTGTGTGTACCCACGATCCCAAGAGGAGAATGGAGGAGAAGGGATTGCAGCATGGACATCCCCGCTGGAGGGAGATTTCTTGCTTTCTCTCTATTTCTGTCTTTCTGGCAAGCGCACGCACCCTGTAGGAAAAAAAAACCTCTCAACAAAACAAAACAGAAAACAACAAGTGGGATGTGAAATAAAACCTGCGTGGCACCTTAGATGACCTAAGTCACCTATTCTCTCCACCCTCAGCCGTTTTACTGTATCAGAGTACAGGCATTCCTTAAATTTAAATTCTCTTTGAGAGGCCAGCAGGTAGCGTGATTATAGCACTGGATTCCCCCATGACAAACCGCAGTTCTAGTTCCAGACCTGGTGGTTTGAAAATCACGCTGGGTACATCTCTGTGTGTGCCCAAAATCCTGAGAGGAAAATAGAGGAAAAGGGATTGCAGTGTGGCCATTCACCCTGGAGGGTGATTTCTCACTTTTTTTTTTTCTGTTTCTGTCTCTCTGGCAAGCGCATGTACCTTACAGCAAAAAAAAAATCTCCTTTGAACAGCTATCCCTACCTGTTCCGTTGCACTTTGTAACACACTCTGGTCTCAGCGAGACCATAGACGATCCTGTACCTGGCTCCTGGGGAGACCTGTCCAGATCCTGGGTGTATATATCTGCCACTATCCCTGGAAGCCACTAGAACTTGCTTCAGGACTTTGAACTTGAACTTCTCCAAGTTCTCAGTGCACAGACCAGCGGCTGTGGTTAGGCTGAGTGCAGAGGAGTGAGAGAAGGTGCTGAGGAATGCAGGTGGCATAGTGGGCACAAACGGGCCCTACGGCTTGCAACAGGGCAGAGAGGCGAGAGTGAAGGGAAGGGGTTTCTGGAGCACTGGGGACGCCAGGTCACAAGGTTGAGCATCTTTTTTTTTTTTTTTGAGAAAAATTTTTTTCTATAGGGCGTGTGCACTTGCCAGACAGAGAGACAGAAAGTTAGAAATCACCCCCTAGGGAGATGGCCACACCACAAGCCTTTCTTCATTCTTGGGCACACATGCACATGCGACCGCCGCGAGTTTTTAAACCACAGGGCCCGGAACTCGGAACTCGAGAGAGAGTTCAGTGACATAATCATTGCACTATTTGCTGGTCCTGAAGTCCAACATCCTGAGATTCCTCTTCATAAGGGATTGGCAGGAGGGAGCCAACTGCCCTGCCCCACTCTGATGCCTTTGGGATCCTTTCAGTTCACAACCCGCCATCTCTTCTCCTGAAAAACCTGGTGCTTTGGAAAGGGTCAGCTTCCCTCCAGCCCTGCTTGAACCCCTCTAACTTAGAATATATCTATGTATGTATATACACACATTTAATTTTGCTGTAGGCATCTGCACTCACCAGAGAGAGATAGAGGAGAGTGAGAAATCACCCTGCAGGGGGGGTGGCCATGCTGCAACCCCTGCTCCATCATTCTCCTCTTGGGATTTTGGGCACGCATGCACATGTGCCTGATGTGGTTTTCATGCCACCAGGTCCGGGACTTGAACTATGGAGTCAGCCATATGGGATCTGGCACCTTAACCTCCACGCCACCGGCTGGCCCTTAGAATACATTACACAGTGCCTTTCAAGTACAGACGGGCACTATTCTAGGCCCTTAGGGGCAACTATACACATTTGGGGCCAAAGGCTCTTCTGGAGGTTAGGGCCATGACTGTGAACACATAAATAAAACCAGAGTGCCTTGAAGACAGTAATAAGGCAAAGTGAAAGGAGAGTGTATAGAGTGAAAGAGCTTACTCTAACCAGAGTGGTCAGAAAAATCTTTAGGAGCGAGTGACATTGAAAGGAAATCTGAATGATGAGAACACAAACTTAAGTGCAAAGGCTGGGAGGCTGGTCTGGGCTGGTGCACTGAAGGAACAGCTAGAACGCCAGCAAGGCTGGAGGGGTAGGAGCTGGGGAGATGGCAAAGGTGTGGATAGGAGGGAACTTGGTAATGAAGGGCCTTGTAGGTGAGCCTGCTGGGTGGGGACTTAAACCAGGAGGAACCTGACACAATTTGGCTGCTGGGTGGGGATTGACTGGGAGGGTGTGGAAACCTCAGGAAGCTGAATGTCCTGTGCTGCTTCTGCCCCCTGTGCCTCCTCTTCCCCATCATCTCTCTGGGAGACTTGGATGAGGGTAGGGGCCAGAGAACCAGATTTGGCTAGATTGGGCTTTGGCAGGAGACAGAGGCTTCCCATCCTCTAGAAGCTTCAGCCTGCCATACTGTCCCGCGGCCCCGCCAGCACTCAGGGAACCCCGGCTTTGGAACATGTTCTTTGAATTTTTCTGCTTTCTCTTCTTGTGCCTAGCACATGACCACGCCGTCTAGGCAGGACTCTCCAAGGGAAGATTCCAACGCGTTTGGACCTTATCTGGTTACTCCTTTCCGGGAGGTCTCCTGCCCTCTATCCAGAGCGCTCGGTGTGGACAAGATGCCTCGAGAAGGTCCAGCACCTGCGCCCATAGAGGGCCCTGCGAGCGGTGGACCTCCTTTACAGGAGCTTGGCGGCATTTCTTTTGAGACTTCGAGCGAACGTTGGCGCCACAATGGTACTTACTCACTCACGAATCCGGGGCTATCAAATGGTTTATATAAATAGTGACTTTGCAAAAAATATTTGCTCAGGTCTGCGCACTTCAGAGAACGCCTGGCCACTTCTGGACACGGCCTCTCCTCTCATGAGGATGGCAGCATCTCCTTGGTTGACTCCCTGCAAAGGCTGAACGCAGGCCAAAGGCGCACAGTGGACGTGTTTGCTCTCTGGGGAGGTGATCCAGGCGTGAGGGATCCAAGGGGGGCCTGAGCGGGGGATGGGAAGGGGCTCGAAACCTGGAATCCCGGGATCTGGGGCAGTCCGGCGAATAGAGACCCAGGCCTGCCGGTTCCCCCAAGGGAATACATGCGGGGCAGACGATGGAGGGAGAGGATTGGGCGCGCTTCTAGCTTGGTCCCTACCCCCAGCCCCAGCCCTCTGGGTATCGGCTCAGGCTTCTCTCCTCTGGTTATGTAACCCCGGAACGTGGCAGCCGGCAAGCAAGGAGTAGGAGGGGAGGAAAGGAGGAGAGGGGAGAGGCGGGGCCGGGGTAGGGGGGGTGGGTGGGGTGCTAAGCACCACTTCTGGTTGGGCCACTTGGATTGTCTTTCAGAAGGACTTCTGGGAACCAGCTTTCTCCCCCGCGCCCCGTCCCTCGCCTCAGTTTCCCTTCCTTTTCTCCCTTCTGTCCCATGCGCCCTAGCAGGGGAACCTCTGGCTCTGAGATCTTCCCTCTTGGGTTGTAGTTTCCTAGTTAAGGTTCTCAGCTTTGAGAAGTCAGTTAGCCTCTCTGAACCTCGGTTTACCAGCTTGGGGAACGAGTTTGGATGGAGAGACCACGTGTAAAGCGCCTGGCACCGTGCAAGGTGCAAAGTGGGTGCTCGCCTTGAGACGGGCGCCTTGCAGGGTTAAGTATGGCTTTGCCACGCTAAGCGCAGGAGTGAGGCTGATTAGCTCGGACGGTGGAAGAGGGAGGGACAGGATCGGTGGGTACGGAGATCCGGGACCGCCCGGCCTCACTCTGCAGCCCTCGGGGGTCAGCCGCTCGCTCCGCCCAGGTCCTACCCTTTCCAACAAGGTCCGAGGCCTCCGAGCCGGCTGTGGGCGGGCCGGAGTTTGCAGAGGGGCGGGGGGGGACGGCGGGGCGGGCAGGAAGGGGCGGGGGGCTGCAGAGCACCAGCAGGAAGAAGCAAACCCACCGACCGCCGCGAGCCGCGCGCGTCCTCTCTCTCGTTCCGCGCCATGTGGGGGATCCTGCTCGCCTTAACCGCTTTTGCCCCGGTGGTCGACCAGAGTGTGGGGACGCCGAGCCCCTCGGTGCTCGGTCTTTCGTCGCCCGCGACCACCGAGGCCCCGAGCTCGACGCCGGCCCTGCGTAGGAGCCCTGCACAGCAGCCCGCGAAGAAAGCTAACGGTGAGCGCCCGGACCGAGGGCCCACTTCTAGGGCAAGTCGGTTACCCCACTTCCCTGCTCCGTGTGGTGATCCTTCCTCAACACGCGCGCACGCACACACACACACACACACAGACACACACACTCACACTCCCAGCCCCGCGAAAAGGCTGCTGAGTCAGCAGCCCTGGTTCCTGACCTCACCAACTCAGCCGTCCAAGAACCGGCGCCAGGAGGAGGCTGCCTCTTCCAACCTCAAACCTCCCCTACAGATGATAAAACCGAGGCCAGAGCCTGGAGAAGCAAAAGAAAGATGCAGAGCAAGATTGCTCAGAGTTTGCGGCCAGGGCTGGAGGAAAAGAACAAAAGGAAGGGAGAGAGCGTGCTTTGCTGCGATGCAAAGGGGAAAAAATGGAAAGCGATGACTGGTGCTTACGGGGACGGGGGACAGCTAGAGCAAAGGTCCCGGGTGAGAACTAAGCGGCTCTTTGGCGCTGCCTGCAGGAATGGGGCACTGTCCTGAGCGGGGCAGGAAGGCTGCTTGGCCTCCTTACTTCTCAGCCACGGGGAGACACAGAGAAGGAAGGGATAGAGCGGCAGTCGGGCGCTTCCAGAGGCGGCAGGTAAAACCGGGTCCTGGAGAGTGAGAATGTCTGAGTCAGGAGAGCTGAAGAGAGGGCGCCCAGGAAAGAAGCAGTATGTGCAGAGGCACAGGACAGCGCCCTGACATGTGCGCCCGACCGGGAGTCGTCTGTGGCGCTGCACCGGGTGGGGTGCTCGCAGCGCCAGCCCTCTGAGCAGGGTTCTGTCTAAAGGGCGCACAGGCAGGCCCTGCGCTAGAAATCCTCAGCACTCAGCTCAGCGTGGATTCCAGGGCAGGACGTCTCAGCCGAGAGGGCAGACGTAAAAACGGAGGTGGCTCAGGAGCTTCGGAACCTGAGACCTAGTCTGGCACAAAGGGAGCCTCCCCAGTGGGCATCTGGGCTGATATGTGAAGGGAAAACGGGGACTTAAGGAAGTAAATAAATGAGTAGAACCCAGAAGTGGTGAATGGTGTTACAGGAGAGAGGACAGCTAGTACAAAGGTCCAGAGGTAAGAACCAGACTCGGCTCTTTGGAGCAACCACAGTTCCTAGTGGCTCGGACCAGCAGATGGCATAACGATTAGGTTGCTGGACTCCCACATGGCGGACCACAGTTCAAGTACTAGACCCGGTGGCTTCAAAATCACGCTGGGTGCGTTCCATAGGCATGGACACCCTATAGCAAAATTCTCTCTCTAAAAAAAAAGGAAAAAAACCCCACAGTTCCTAGTGGCTGGGTATAACTCTTCACTGGGTTGGAGGGTCAGAGAGGTGAAGCTGGCCAGATACCTGGTCATGTCAGGAAGGAGAAGGGAGAGCTAGGAAGTGTGGCTGGAGAGGCAGGTTAGTGTCAGACGGTATAAGCCTTTAATGCCACTCGAAGACCCTTAGATATTTCTGGTGGGAAAGCCATGGGCTTGCTGGCCTTCCTGGCTGGCAGAGCTTTCTAGGTGTGGTTTTATGTCATTCTTCCCTCTCCAATGCCCTACCTCCCTGTCCCCAGGGACCTCAGAACAGCACATCTGGTCTCACAACATCAAGAAGAAAAAGGTCATTGTGAAGAAAAAGGTTATTGTGAAGAAGCGAAAGAAACCAACTTATCTCAGTCCCTCGGCGACTGCTAGGCCTCTGGTGACAACCAGCCCAGCAGGGACAGTCAGCCTCTCTGAGAAGTCAGAACCAGGTACTACCTCCCCCAGGGCCCTGCCCAGACTCACAGCCCCTGGGGCCCTTACCAATAGAGCTCATGGGCAGAGGCAACCTCCTGTCTGCCCAGCCTGCAACCAAGCTTAGGAACAGCTTCCCACCTGCCTGAGCACCATCTCTCTGGTCCTGTCTCACTACTCTGTCCCTGCCCCAGGCTGTCCCCCACTGGGCCTGGAGTCCCTGCGAGTTTCAGATCACCAGCTCGAGGCCTCCAGCAGCCAGTCCTTCGGTCTTGGACCTCACCGGGGTCGGCTCAACATCCAGGTTAGCAGCCCTGGCTCAGAGTGCGGCTCTCAGGGGTACCAGGGAACCTTCTCCCCTGCCTCCTGCTTGTCCAGGCCTACCACACTCTGCCCAGCTGGGCCTGATCACTATTCCCTGTAACCGCAGTCAGGCCTGGAGGATGGTGACCTCTATGATGGGGCCTGGTGTGCCGAGCAGCAGGACGCTGAGCCGTGGTTCCAGGTGGACGCTGGGCGCACCACCCGCTTCTCAGGCGTGATCACACAGGGCAGGAACTCTGTCTGGAGGTGAGGCAGGCTGGCCCTGAACTGGAAGTCATGGGTGGGCCCAGGAGCACTGGGTTGGGAGACACTGAGGACCTCTTCCTGCCTCTCCTGCCAGGTATGACTGGGTCACGTCATACAAGGTCCAGTTCAGCAATGACAGTCGCAGTTGGTGGGGGAGTAGAAACCGCAGCAGTGGGATGGATGCGGTGAGTGGTCCTATGGCGGCTGGCACCTGCAGTGCCGGAGATGGGCGCCCTGCCCAACGTAGGGTGCTCAGCTGGGCTGAAGCTTCTCTGAGGACAGGAATAGATGCCCACTTAGGCACCCAGGAAAAAATAGGGTGTTGTCAGTATGGGAGGCCCCCAACAGGCAAGTAGGGGAGCTAGGCTGCTTAGGGACACTCCCACATCCTTTTCAGGTATCTCAGCCATGGAGTGGGTGCCTCAGACACTCCTTCTGTTTGGGGACCTCTGGTCCTGGCATCGCTTCTCATCTCCTCTGGGTTTGCCTTTCTCATCTCTAATATCATTTTTTAAAATTTTTTTTAAAGAATTTTTACTATTTCTAACAATTTGCTATAGGACACATGCAATCACCAGAGAGAGAGAGAGGGAAAGTGAGAAAGCAAGCCACCAGGTCCGGGACTTGAACCACAGTTAGCCATGTGGGAGTCCAGCGTGCTTTAATCATCACGCCACCTGCCAGCCCCTCAGGTATCCCTTTATTTATTTATTTATTTATTTATTTTTAAAGAATTATTTAATTTTATTTATTCATTTATTTATTTTAATTTGACCAGAGACACAGAGAGAGAGAGAGGGGGAAAGTGAGAAAGCAAGCCACCAGGTCCAGGACTTGAACCGTGGTTGGCCATGTGGGAGTATCCAGCACCTTAACCATCATACCACCTGCTGGTCCCAAGTATCCCTTTTTAAACCTGGGCCCTGGCCAGCTTTAGGATCGACTGTTCCGGAGTCACAGGCTATGTTCGTTTAATGAGCTGTGTCCAAGCCAGAAAGCATGGTTGCCTAGAGCTACCCACTGGCAGGGGCCATAGGCAGGGGCTCCTTGTTTACTGCAGAGTGTTTCCAGCTGAGCCCCGCAGGGTGGGTTACATGGTGAGCTTAGAGGCCTGAGAGGCTTCCCTGTGTCCCCGGTCAGACTGCTTGGGTTTGAGCAGTCCTAGCAAAGGATTTATCCCCCCAGGTATTTCCTGCCAACTCAGACCAAGAAACCCCCGTGCTGAACCTCCTGCCAGAGCCCCAGGTGGCCCGTTTCATTCGTCTGCTGCCCCAGAGCTGGCTCCAGGGGGGTGCATCTTGCCTTCGGGCCGAGATCCTCGCTTGCCCGGTCTCAGGTGGGCAGTGGGGCAGAGGCTGGATGGGCAGACCTGAATGCAGGGTGCCTCCCTCACTGTGAACTCACCCTTTACCGTGGACTCCCCTCCACCAGATCCTAATGACCTGTTCCATGAGGCCCCCAATCTGAGGTCCTCCGACATGCTGGACTTCCGGCATCACAATTATAAGGAAATGAGGAAGGTCAGATATAACCCTTAGGACCTAGTGAGGAGGGCCTATCTCAGGTCCACTTCCCGCCAGGGCATAACCTGCCATGGCTGCCTGCGTGTCCTCCCACCCTCCACCGTGCCCTACTGCAGACCCCTGAGCTCTGCCCGATTTCCCTCATTATGGTACCTCCCCTTGTCGGCCCCCTCCTCCTGGGTCTGCCGTCGCTGCCCCCTCCACCGTGCCGTGAGGCCCCATCTGTGTGGGCCGTACTGGCTTGTGTAAGTCCTGGCCTGGCCCTGGGTGGGCTGGTCCTGGATGCAGCCTCCCCTGCCTCATGTCGCGCTCCACCCACCCCAGCTGATGAAGAAGGTGAATGAGCAGTGCCCCAACATCACCCGCGTCTACAGCATCGGGAAGAGCCACCAGGGCCTGAAGCTGTATGTGATGGAGATGTCGGACCAACCTGGGGAGCATGAGCTGGGTACTGGCATGAGGGCTGGGGAGATGGGCACAGGCAGGGTCATGGGGGAGCCAGTACAAGCCCCGGTGTGTTCCTAGGGGAGCCCGAGGTGCGCTATGTGGCCGGCATGCACGGAAATGAGGCCCTGGGGCGGGAGCTGCTTCTGCTCCTGATGCAGTTCCTGTGCCACGAGTTTCTGCGAGGGGACCCACGGGTGACCCGGCTGCTGACTGAGACACGCATCCACCTGCTGCCCTCCATGAACCCTGACGGCTATGAGATCGCCTACCGCAAGGTTGGGCCATCTGGCTGAGGACTGCTCTGCCCCTTCCATCCTGGTCCCCGGAGCCTGCTTGATTTGACCAAGCCCTTATCCTTGCAGGGCTCAGAGCTGGTGGGCTGGGCAGAGGGCCGCTGGAACTACCAGGGCATTGACCTTAACCACAATTTTGCTGACCTCAACACACCACTGTGGGATGCAGAGGATGATGGGCTGGTGCCCCACAGTGTCCCTAACCATCATGTGCCACTGCCTGCGTACTACAAGTTGCCCAATGCCACTGTGAGTATTCTGGGGCTGGTAGGGGAGGGCCACCCAAGGAGCCCTTGTCTATCTCCCACTCCTGACCTGCCCCTGTCCAGGTGGGTCCTGAAACACGGGCAGTCATCAAGTGGATGAAGCAGATCCCCTTTGTGCTGAGTGCCAACCTCCACGGGGGCGAACTTGTGGTGTCCTACCCATTTGACATGACTCGGACCCCGTGGGCTGCTCGCGAACTCACACCCACACCGGATGATGCCGTGTTTCGCTGGCTCAGCACCGTCTATGCCGGCAGCAATCGGGCCATGCAAGACACAGGCCGCCGACCCTGCCACAGCCAGGACTTCTCCTTGCACGGCAATGTCATCAATGGGGCTGACTGGCACACAGTCCCTGGGAGTACGTGCCCGAGGGTGGGATTAGCCCCATACTGATAATCCCTGCCCGTGAGATGATCAGCTGTCACATATGGTGCTGGCATCGGGCCTACCCTAGAGTCTCCCAGAGTGGGGCGCTGGGAGGTGGGACTCACATCCTACCCCTGTGGCTCCAGAGTCTGTGGTCCCCTAGGCATGAATGACTTCAGCTACCTGCACACCAACTGCTTTGAGATCACTGTGGAGCTCTCTTGTGACAAGTTCCCGCATGAGAACGAGCTGTCCCAGGAGTGGGAGAACAACAAAGACGCCCTCCTCACCTACCTAGAGCAGGTCAGATCCGGGGCCCCCACTCCCCAGGTCGCTGTGTCAGTCCTGAGCCACCTGCTTTCTGTTTCCCTTGCAGCTCCCACCAGGGGTTGTCCTATGGCCTGGTTGTACCCGACTCACAGGATGCCATAGCTGGCTTCAGATTGTCCTGGAAAGAAGTAGGGCAGGAAGCAGCAGGCCAGTGTCAGGTGTTGTCAGGGCCAGGAGGGGTATACCCCATGGTGGTCCTGGTGATGGTGCATTGATCTGTCTCAGAGCATTTCTCAGACAGACTCACCCAACCCAAGTTCAAGAACCGCCCTGGCACAGAAGCATCACATAAGAACAACCTCAAAAAGTTCATGGAAAATGGAATTAAAGTATGAGTTTATTTTAATACAAAAACATTTTGAAGTCTGTGCATAGTTGGTTTTTTTTTTTTCCTTTTTAAAATAATACAGACATTCCATGAGCTTTTTGAATGTTCCACTGGGACTCCTATACCTTGTAGTGGCTCCAGTCTAGCTTCCAAAGGTTCTTCAAAAGACAAGCCCAGTAATAAGGTCTCTGGATCTGGGGAAGCCCAAAAACTTTATTTCCAACCAGGTATTTGTAGTTCTGTCAGTCCAGACGTAATTTATCAGCCAAGAGGTATTTGTCACTGTAAGTATTATCACCTGGGAACATAGACCTAGCCCCCTTATCAGCTGTGTAGGGGAACAGACCCAAAAAGTTAACTGAAGATCACGTTCTCATGCAGAACGAGTTTTGATAACCTTTTCTCAAACAGGTGCGCATGGGCATTGCAGGAATTGTGCGGGACAAGGACACAGAGCTGGGGATTGCTGATGCCGTCATCGCTGTAGATGGCATTAACCATGACGTTACAACGGGTGTGTGTGGCGGGGAGGGGCTGAGGGAGGGGGAGGGTCTAGGCTGGGTCAGAAGCTGACAATCTCTGGGCCCTGATCTTCCCCTTCACTCCCCTCAGCACGGGGTGGGGATTACTGGAGGCTGCTGACCCCAGGGCACTACATGGTGACTGCCAGTGCTGAAGGCTACCATTCAGCAACACGGAGCTGCTGGGTCACCTTTGAAGAAGGTCCTGTCCCCTGCAATTTCCTGCTCACCAAGACTCCCAAACAGAGACTGCGAGAACTGCTGGCAGCAGGAGCCAAAATCCCACCAGACCTTCAGAGGCGGCTAGAGCAGCTGAGGGGACAGAAGAAGTAGCCCCCAGCTGAGGAGCTCTATCCAGACCAGGGCAGGCTGGACCTGTCCAGAACTGAAGGAGAAGAGTGGGGAGGGAGGGAAGGAGGGACACTGGAGGAGAAGGTGCTTGGGCTCATTAAAACTATCTGGCCCCTTTGCTGTCCCTCCTATTGTCTCTGTCAGGCCTTAGCCCGCCTCTCAGTTCCTATTCTGCCCACGTACACACGCTCATCAGTTGCCATCTGGAGACATTGTGTGGAAAGAGCTATTTTCCTAAAAAAGAATTTAAAATTTTATTTTATTATTATTATTTACTTTGTTATAGGGCATGTGTGTTCACCAAAGAGAGAGAGAAAGAGAGAGCAAGCTGCCAGGTCTAGGTCTCGAACCACAGTCAGCCATGTGGGAGTCCAGCACCTTAACCACCATGCCACCTGCTGACCCTGTTTTTCTTTTTCAACTCTGTTTTTCACTAGAGAGAGGTACATCCAACAAGGTCTTTATGCTACACTACACCCCCTCCAGTCTTCACCAGCTCAGATCAGAGGCATGTGTGTGTTTGCCCCATGTGCTCAGAGAAGTCTTGAGGTGCAAAGCCAAGGCCTTTCCCCTGTGAGTCCAGTGTGTGACCACTGTGTCACCACCTGGCCCCACTGGGCTTTTGTGGAACTCAGGGCTAGGCAGAAACGTATTTCTGCCTGTGGGCTTCTGCTACAGGTGCCGTCATGGTGCTATTAAATGATCTGTAAATGCATCAGTGCCGAGCGTGCACAGATGTAAGGATCAACCGTGCCCACACCTGACCGGGCCCCCACTCGGGGCCAGTTCAGTACATTGTGAGTGTGCCAAGATGGAGGCCAGTTATGGGAGCACGAAGGAAGCTACACACATGTGAAGTGCAGCACCACAAGGTCACCAGGGACTTGGTCAAGGACAAGACGCTGACGATGGTCCCTGGGGTTCAAACGGGAAGGGTGACAGGTGTGGGGTGCGGACAGGGCCAGCTCCACGCGGGAGGGGACCTTAGTGGTTAGATCAATGGAAAAACATTTGAATTAGCTTCATCAGCCATTTCTGGAGAGTGTTGATAGGTATTGATAATAGGCTTTGATGGTTTCAGACTGAAGGGGGCGTTACATGTCAGTCTGTGTCTTGCTGGTAAACCCTCCATTCTAAGTATTTCAGGTAGAGGGAAATTTAGTGCTGGTGATGGGAGGTAAAGGAAGCCGATAACACCCTTGGGCTGCTGTTTATAACCCCTATTTGCTGATGTCGGGATGGAAGCCCAGAGTCTGGTCATCTGTAGCCGCCAGTGGTCACTTGGGGTCACCTACCACAGAACCAGAATACTTCCTCCCTTCTGCCCATTTCTAATCTCCAGCCTATGTAGTCTACTATCAAAATACTATAACTGGCTGGCATCTAGCTGGCACAAACATCTATTAAGTGACTCCCAGGGCCAGATGGTGGCATGGCAGTAAGTCGTGATGCTCTGTGAGGCAATTCCACAGGGGAAAGGTCCCAGTTCAAGCTCTGAGCTCTCCCTGATTACACCAGCACACACTTGTTCACTAAGGGGACTGGGCAAAGGCTACGAGTGGGCCAGGGTGTTTGTTGGCAGTCTGTTGAAGGTACTGTCTCTATGTGTCTCTCAGAAGAAAGAAATAAAGCTTAAGAAAAAAGTATCTCAGAGCTTATGCAATTCAGAGAAGAACTTGGAAGGGCAGGATGCCAACATAAAGGCATTGTGTGGGTGGGCAGGTGGCATGGTGGTTGAGACCCTAGAGTTCAAGTCCTGGACCTGATGGCTTGAAAAACACACCAGGAGGGATCAACAAGTGGCGTAGTGGTGAAGGCACTGGACTGCTGTGTGGTCGACTATGCTACAAGTCCCCAGCCTGGCAGCTTGAAACACACTGGGCCACGGATGCTTGTGTGCCCAAAATCCCAAGAGGAGAATAGAAGAGAAAGAATTGTAGCATAGCCATCCCCACCCCGGGGAGGGATTTCTCACTTTCTGTCTCTGTCTCTCTGGCAAGTGCATGTGCCCTATAACAAAAATCTCTTTTAAAAATAAATAATGCAGATAATAGTTTTTAAAAAACACCAGGCACATGTGCGTGCATGCCCAAAATTCCGAAAAGAGAAAGGGAGAAGAGACTGCAGTGTGACCATCCCCCATGGGGGGGAGGTGCTTTCTCTCTCTTTTTCCCCTCTCTCTGTCTCTCTCTAGAGAGTGCACTGGGAAAAAAAAAAAAAGCATCACAACCATCCGCTGTGGCCTGGTAGTGATGCATCCCCTGGCAGATGCTAAGCCCCCATGGGAAGGTCCTGGGCTTGTGTCCTGAAATCTCCCTGTACGTGCCAGTGTGTGCATGTGCATAATTCCAGCTGATTGAGATGATAGGAGGGCTGTCATGGTGTAAAACAGGGGGAGGGGGTGATCATTTCTCTGTCACTATCTCTCATGGAAGAAATAAAAATAAATAAACATAGGGGCTGGCAGGTGGTGTGGTGGTTAGAGACACTGGATTCCCACATGACCGACCACGGTTTGAGACTTAGACCTGGAGGCTTTCTTTCTTGCTTTCTCTTTCTCTCTCTCTCTCTGTCTGTCTGGTCAAGTTAAAAAATAATATAAGGGAACCAGCAGTTAGCGTAATGGCTATGTCGCTGGACTCCCATGTAGTCAACCGTGGTTCGCGTCTCGGACCCAGTGGCTTAAATCTCACGCCGGGCACATGTGCGTGCATGCCCAAGATCCTGAGAGGAGAATGGAGGAGAAGGGATTGCGGCGTGACCACCCCCCCTGGGGGGTGATTTCTCTATTTCTGTCTCTATGTCTCTCTCTGTCTGTCTGGCGAGCGCATGCGCCCTATAGTGAAAACCTCTCCAAAAAAAATAAATAAATAACACGGGGCCAGCAGGTGGCATGGTGTTTAAGAGTGCTGGACTCCCACATGACCGACTGCAGTTCAAGTCCTGGACCTGGCAGCTCGCTTTTTCACTTTCTCTCTCTCTCTCTGTCCCTCTCTGGTCAAATTAAAACAAGTAAATAAATAAATAAAGTTAAATAAAAATAATTAAAATAATAATAACAAATAGAATTAAATAAATAAATAATTCTTATAAATAAATAAATAAACATAAACAAAGGCATCACGTAGCCTTCTGTTATGGAAGTTCTCCCTAGTTTAGTTCTTGGTTCTTGCAGTTTCCTGAGGTCTCTCTCTCATTTTCAGTCTCAGTTAATTACCACGAGAAATTTGGTCCTGCAGTTCTCTGTAACTCCTTCCCTTCCCACCTCCAATTCCTCTAAACAGCATCTTTCTTTTTTTTTTAAAGAATTATTTTATTTAACTTTATTTATTTATTTTTATTTGACCAGAGAGGGACAGAGTGAGAGAGAGAGAAGGAAAGTGAAAAAGCAAGCCACCAGGTCTAGGACTCGAACCATGGTTGGCCACATGGGAGTCCAGCACCCTTAACCACCATGCCACCTGCTGGCCCCAGCATCTCTCTTTCAAAACAAAATTTCGTATTCATTGAAGTTTTCTGTACATTATGACAAGTGTGTGTAAGTGTATGGCGTGCACCGGTGCACAACAGAACACACTCAGCCTACCACAGCCAGTAAACACCGACACCATCAGCACCCAGAATTCCTCTTCCCTTGTGCACCCTTTGAGTCAACGTCCCCTTCCCTGTCAAGGACACCCACCATCCTGACTTCTAGCATCCTAGTTGAGTTTTGCTCACCCTTTTCTGGCTGGAAGTACTTTCTATAGCACTCCTCAGTATGGTCTACGGTTTCCTGGATTTCATTTTGGTTTCACTGGATAGAGCAGAGTTATTCGTCGTAGATAATGACGCCTACTCTAGCTGAAAGGAATTGATTAAAGGTTCTTAGGAAGCTTGCACAATCTCCTGGAAGGCTTTATGCCAGACTCAGATGCTGCATAATTAAAAACACCACAGTCAGTGTCAACAAAGACCAGAGGAATGCCCAGCCATGCCACGGGCTTATCCTGGAGGATTTACCACTTCCGTTATTGCTTTCTTTCTTTCTTCTTGGAAGTTTATTTATTTATTCCATGAATGAGAGAGAGAGAGAGAGCAAGAGAGAGAGAACCGTCAATAGGATCCCAATGCCACAATCCACCCCTAGCCTCTGTCAGTCCCACATCCTGGACAACCATGTGCCTGGTGCACTCAGAGAGGTCTTTGAACCTCAACTTTGACCCTTTCCATGTGGGATTGCTTCACACTATCGTTCTCTGTGGCATCACTACTTAGCTTCTCTCATTGCTTTTTTTTTTAAAGAATTATTTATTAAGTTTAATTTTTGTTATTATTTATTATTATTACCATTTTTTACTTTGACCAAAGAGAGACAGAGAGAGAGAAAGGAAAAGTGAGGAAGCAAGCTGCTAGGCCCAGGACTCAAACCACGATTGACCATAGGGGAGTCCAGTACCTTAACCACCACGCCACCTGCCTGCCCCCTTCCACCATTGCTTTCTGTTTGGCATTTAGGATACTAGGGATTTCTAAATGCTAGAAACTTCCATGTTTGCACCAGAGGAATCATGCACCTCCACTGCTGTGATTGCCTGAAAATCGGATCTCTCTGGATGAGGCTGCCACTTCCTTTGCCCTTTCTTAGCTTTAAGTCTGGGGCCAGTCATCGTTTGGCAGAACTTAAGTTATGTGAGCAATCCCAGGTAGAAAGGTACGGTAGGATATATTAATTTAACCCGAAAGAGGGCAGCAATGGAGGAAGAAGAATAAAAAGACATAGAAACTGGGTCAGCAGGTGGTGTGTTGGTTAAGGACACTGGACTCGCACATGGTTGACCACGGTTCAAATCCCAGACCTGGCAGCTTACTTTCTGGTTTTCTTCTCTCTTTCTCTCACTCTTGCTCTCTCTCTCTGTCCCTCTCTGGTCAAATTAAAATAAATAAATAAATATATAAAGTGAAATTAAATAATTCTTTAAAAAATAAAAAAGACAGGGACCAGTAGTTAGTGTAATAGCTATGTCGCTGGACTCCCATGTAGTCAAGTTCAAATCCCAGACCTGGTGGCTTAAACTCATGCCGGGCATGTGTGCGTGCATGCCCAAGATCCTGAGAGGAGAATGGAGGAGAAGGGATTGTGGCGTGGCCATCCCCCCCCGGGGGGTGATTTCTTGCTTTCTATCTCTCTGTCTCTCTCTGTCTTTCTGGTGAGTGCACATACCATATAGCAAAAACCACTCCAATAAATAAATAAATAAATAATTTAAAAGACATAGAGGGGCCAGCAGGTAGCGTGGTGGTTAAGGTACTGGACTCACATATGGTCAGTTGTGGTTCAAGTCCCAGATCTTGTGGCTTGGTTTCTCACTTTTTCTCTCTCTCTCTCTCTCTCTCTCGTAAACACATGTACCTATAGCAAATTAAAATAATACTAAATTAACATGAAATAATTCTTTAAAAAATATAGAAAACAAATAGCAAAATGGCACATGTAAATCTTACCTCACTGATTTAAAAAAAATAATTATTTACTAATTTAATTTTATTCATTATTATTATTTTTCAACTTGGCCAGAGAAAGAGAGAAAGAAAGGGAAAGTGAGAAAGCAAGCTGCCAGGTCTGAGACTGGAACTGCAGTTGGCCGTGTGGGAGTCTAGTACATTACCTACCATGCCACCTGCCAGACTCCTACCTCATCAATTTAATGTAAACGAATTAAACCCTCTAATTTTATGCCAGAGATTGACATAATAAATTTAAAAACAAATTCAGGGACCAGCAGGGGGCATGGTGGTTAAGGCGTTGGACACTCCCACATAGCAGACCTGGTGGCTTGCTTTTTCACTTTCTTTTTCTCTCTCTCTGTTGCTCTCACTGGTCAAATTAAAATAAATAAATGAATAAATAAAAATTTTAAAAATAAAATGAATTCAATCATTTGCTATTTACAATAAATACTCTTTATACTTATTTATAAAATTTATTAATTTACTGTGAGAAAGAGAGAGAGACTTTCAACAGGGTCTTTACAACACAGTTCACACCAACCTCAGCCAGCTCAGATCACAGGCACCATAGGTGGGTGGTGTGTACAGGGAGACACTCGGATAGGAACCTAGGACCATCCCATGTGGGTCCAGCATTACAGAAAGTTGTGTCACTGCTGTGCCATTTCAGCTGGCTCTACAACAGACACACACACACACACACACACACTTTTAGATTAAAAAACACAGAAAGATTGAAAGTGAGATGGAAAAAGATATACCATGCAAACAACAACCAGAAGAGTTGAAGTGGCTATATTTTTGCCTTTCTCAGAGAGTCATATAAAGGAATTCGTAATACATCTAACCTTTTGAAATTAGGTTCTTTCTTTCTTTTTTTTTTTTTTTTTTGAAAAAAGAATTATTTATTTAATTAATTATTATTATTGTTTTTAATTTGACCAGAGAGAGAGAGAGAGTGATAGGTGAGAAAAGGAGAAAGCAAGCTGCTAGGTCTGGGACTCAAACCATGGTAGGCCATGTGGGAATCCAGTGCCTTAACTACCACTCCACCTGCTAGCTGAAGACTAGGTTCTTTTTAAAGAAAATTCTTTATTCATGATACGGTATGTGTACAAATGTGTGAGATTGGGTGGGGGAGAGAGGGAGGGATAAGTACCTTCCACAGAGTCTGGTCATTCTGTGACCCCTTCCTGCCAGTGTTGTACCCATTGGATCTTGGGCACTCATGCAGGTGCCTGGCATGTTTCAGGCTGACCAGGCTGGAGATTCGAACTGTCGGCTTGTGTGATCTGACTTGTCCTGAGCAGTCTTTATTACTGTCCCACGGGGCTAGTCTGAGTCTAGTTTCTTTAACTTGGCATCTTGCCTTTGAGATCCACCAATGTTGTTGCAAGTCTCAGTACTGCTTTCTGCAGTATTCCATCGTGTGGATGTATTCTGTGAAGACGGGGAGGGCCGCCACCTACAAGCCGAGGAGAGAAGCCTCAGAAGAAACTGAATCTGACACTTTGATCTTGGACTTCCAGCCTGTGAGAAAATATTTTTGTGCTTAATATCACCACCCACTCTGTGGTGTTTTATAATGCTAGCCCTAGCAAACTAATATATGATCAAAATGAGAAAACTAACATGTGTACACCATTACAGTTAACTAGACCATTTGTCTTTATTTTTCTTAGGTTTTATCATAGGGTGTATGTGTTCCCAGGAAAGAAAGAAAGATGGTGAGAAGGAAAGTGAGAAATCACCCCCTAGTGGAACTAGCAGATGGCATAATGGCTACGTCACTGGACTCCCACGTAGTCAACTGCGGTTTGAGTCCCTGACCCTGTGGCTTAAACTCACACCGGGCTTGTGTGCATGCGTGCCCCAGATCCTGAGAGAAGAATGGAAGAGAAAGGATTGCAGCGTAGCCATCCTCCCTGGGGGAGGTGATTTCTCGCTTTCTGTCTCTGTGTCTCTCTCTGTGTTTCTGGTGAGCACACGTGCCTTATAGAAAAACCTCTCTAATAAAAAAAAAAAAAAGAGAGAGAGAGAAAGAGAAAGAAAGAAATCACCCCCTAGAGATGATGACTACACCTCAATCCCTTCTCCATTCTCCTGGGACTTTGGACACGCATGCACGTGTGCCTGGGTGTGATTCTCAAATCCTTAGGTCTGGAACTTGAACTGTGGTCAGCCATGTGGGAGTCCAACTCCTTAATTACCACGTCACCCACTGGCCCCTTGACTTCATTTTTTAAAAACAGTGTTCATTTGTGTGTGTTGTACATAGTTGTATGAAATTTTACTCCATGTGTAGATTTGTGCAATCACCACCACAATTAAAATACAGAACCACTCCTTCACTATAACCTCACGCTTACATGACCTTTTTGTATTTGTACCGCACACCTCCTTCCTCCATTACTTTCCCTCGGCAACTGCTCATTTGTTCTCCACTTCTACAGCCTTGTCATTGAGAGAATGTGATTTGCATGGGATAATGCAGCATGTAACCTTTTGAGATTGGCTTTTTTTTCACTGAGCATAACGTCCTTGACATTCTTCTAGTTGCTGCATGCATCAATAGTTCCTACCTTTTTATTGCTGATTAATATTGCATTGTATGGATGATCCAGAGTTTGTCAATCATTCACACGCTACCTACATGACATTTGAGTTGTTTCCAATACTTTGCTATTATAAATAGAACTAATATGAACACTCATGAACAGGTTTTTGTGCGAACCTTAGTCTTCACTAGGGATAAATACCCTAGAGTGTGACTTTTGAGTTGTACACTAAGCACATATTTAGTTTTATCAACTACCAGGGGTTGATTGGTGACATGATGGTTAAGGCACTGGACTCCCTCATGGTTGACCATGGTTGGAGCTCCGGACCTGGTGGCTTGCTCTCTCACTTCCCCTTTCTCTCTCTGTCTCTCTTTGGTCAAATTTTAAAACATAAAGAAATAAATATATTTCTTTTTTTAAAAACAAACAAACAAACAAACAAAAACTACCAGATCATTTACATTCCCACTAGCCGAGTATGAGAGTTCCAGCTTCTCTGCATATCCACCATCATTTGGTGTTATTGTTGCCCCTATTTTAGCTGCTCATTCACATCTGTTGTAACTGTTGTATCGTGGTTTTAATCTGCAGTTGCCTAATGGCTAATGATACAGAAAACTTTTCATGTGTTTATTTGCCATCTGTAGCTTCTCTTTGGTGAAATATCTATTCTTGTCATTCGCCCATTTTATAATTGGACTTTCATTTTAAGAGAAACGTTTCTTCTTTAAAAAAAAATTATTTATTTAATTCCATTTGTTGCTGTTGTTGTTGTTATTCTTAATTTGACCAGACAAAAAGAGAGAGAAAGGGTAAGTGAGAGAGCAAGCCGCTAGATCTGGGACTCAAACCACGGTTGGCCATGTGGGAGTCCAGTGTCCTTAACCACACCACCTGCTGGGCCCCAGAGACTTTTCTTTTACTTTTTTTTTTTTTAAGAGAGATTTTTGCTATAGGGCACATGCGCTCTCCAGAGAGACAGAGAGACAGAAAGTGAGAAATCACTCCCAAGGGAGGATGGCCACACTGCAATCCCTTCTCCTCCATTCTCCTCTTGGGATTTTGGGCTTGTACACACACGTCTGGCGTGAGTTCTAAGCCTCCGAGTCTTGGACTCAAACAGCAGGTGATCACGTGGGAGTCCAGCACTATAACCACTATGCCACCTGCTGGCCTCAAATCCATTTTTTTTTTTTTTAGCACATTTCTCTTCAGCTACAGGTCACAGTCAATCTTAGATCCACGTACCATCTGAGCCACCAGCACAGAACTCTTACCCTCATCCAGGTGACTTTCCTTGGCATTCAAGCTTTGGCTGTAATCTCTTGTTTACCTATGGCCAAATGTCTGCTCTACTAGTGAGTCACTGTGTTTTTCTGCATGAATTCCTGAAAAGGACAGTCACAAGCTTACAGGTGAGCACGCCGCCTTATTTATTTATTTATTTGAGAGATTTTTGCTGTAGGGTGCATGAGCTGGCTGGAGAGAAAGAAAGTGAGAAATCATCCCACAGGGATATGGCCATGCCACAATCCCTTCCCCTCTACCGTCCTCTCAGAATTTTGGGCACGCACGCACACGTGCATGGAGTGAGTTTTAACTCGAGCTGTGGTTGACTGCGTGGGAGTCCAGCAACGTAATCATTACTCCATCTGCTGGTCCCAATAAGCCCATCTTTGATCAGTTTCTGAGCCTGCTGACAGAAGATGGCATTGCAGATTTCACTAGTCTCAGACTTTCTTTTTGCCACAATGGTGGGCCCCTTCTGAAGCTTGAACATACAGCTATGGCTGCAGCCACGAAGGGAATAATTCCTTTTTACTCTTTTAATGTTCTTCGCAGAGCAGAAGTTTTCAATTTTGATAAAGTTCTATTTTTCTTTTTTTTCGCACTTGCTAGAGAGAGACAGAGACAGAAGTAAAGTGAGAAATCACCCCCATGGGGAGATGGCCACATGGCAATTCGTTCTCTTCTTGGGATTTTGGGCATGCAAATACACGTGCTCAGAGTGTTTTTTGAGCCTTCAGGTTTAGGACTCAAACCATGCAGTCAGTCAAATGTGTGGGATCCAGCCTCCTCAACCATTATATGGGGAGATGGCCACATGGCAATTCGTTCTCTTCTTGGGATTTTGGGCATGCAAATACACGTGCTCAGAGTGTTTTTTGAGCCTTCAGGTTTAAGACTCAAACCATGCAGTCAGTCAAACGTGTGGGATCCAGCCTCCTTAACCATTATGCCACCAGCTGGTCCCATCAATTTTTTAATAGGAAGTGCTTTTTGTGTCATGAGAGTTCTTTGACTAACGAAAGATTATGATTTCCTCTTATCTTTTTCTTTTTTAAAAATAATTTTTATTTATTTATTTATTTAAATTTGATGAGAGAGAGAAAAGAGGGGGGAAGTGAGAAAGAAAACCTCCGGGTCCAGGACTCAAACCATGGCCCACCACATGGTAGTCCAGTGCCATAACACTACCTGCTGGCTCCCCTCTTATTTTTTTCCTAAGATTTTTTAGTTCTATTAATTTAGATGTATTCCCTTTAGAGTTGATTTTTTTATATGTGAAGTATAGGTCAATTTTTTTTTAACACTTGGAATTCCAGTTACATATCCCACAAAAAAGGAATAACTATGCCATGTTACAGTTATGTTGACTGACTTGACCATGGCAATCATTACACAAGGTATATGTGAGGTAGTTACCCATCTATTATAGCTCTCCAGCTAGTTAGTTAGGTACTTAATTAGATGACTGGCTAGCTAACTAGTTAGCTAGCTAGTTAGGTGGTTAGTTAGCTGTTACTTAGCAGATAGTTAAGTAGTTTGCTAATGAATTAGGTAGCCATTTAGTTGGATGGCTAGCTAGTTAGCCAGCTGATTAGTTAGCCAACTGATTAGTTAGCAAGTTAGCTGGCTACTTAATACAGTAGTTTAGTTATTTACTTATTGACTCAGCTAGTTAGCTACCTAGCTAGTTAGATAAGTAGTTACTTAATTGACTACTTAGCTACTTTTATTCAGCAAGTATTTACACTCAGTAAATACCATAGTGAGTTCAGCTGATATTTACTTAGAAATTGGTGGACACTCTGCTAAGTTCTCAAGTTACAAAGAATAACTTTGAAAGAGTTCACAGATTAGTTAAAAACACAGAGGTAAGAGAATTATAATGTGTCAAATACAATATTAGGATATGCAGAATATTATAGTTGTATATTCAAGAGGTCCATAAACTAACTTGGAGAGTTCAAGGGAGTCTACATGAATGAAGTAGTTCAAGGATACTATTTCATTGTATATGAATATTTTGAGTATGTTGTCTGGAGTTAGTAAGGAGAAAAGTAGAGAATGAGCAGCCTAGGCAAAGAAAATGATATGAGTAAAAGAAATGACAAGGATCTACAAGAAGTTCAGTGGTGTTAGGACATAATGTATAAAGTAGAGAGGGATAGAAATAAGGCCAGAGGGGCTGGTAGGTGGCATGGTGGTTGGGGTGTTGGACTCCCACATGACCAACCATATTCAAGTTCCGGACCTGGGGACTTGCTTTCTCTTGAAAGTTTGAGGGTGGTACACTAAATTCTGACCCTTTTTCTTTTCTTTCTTTCTTTTTTTAAAAATTAATTTATTTTACATCAATTCACTGAACATCACAGCATACAAAATGTGATTTCCCATCCAGAATACACTGTAAAGTGGCTTAATCATACATGTTACCATCAACAAATAATTTTCCACTTCTTATTTCTTGTATATATATATACATATACATGTGTGTATATATTTCCCCCTATTTCTCACCCTCTGCCATTTCCTACCCTCCTCCCACACTGTCTCTGGTATCTGCAGTTGCTTTTAATTTTTTTTTTTATTTTTCCCCCATTTCATTGATTCGCAAAATATCTTAATTAACCTAAATACTTTCAATAGCAAGTTCAGCTGATATTTACATATCCTTGAACACATGTTAACTTTAGGCATGAAACTCTGAGTAGAATGAATATACCCTAAAGTAGCACCTAGCTGAGGCTGTATAGCTTACTCTGGTCATTAAGTAGGTATTTTTTTAAATATATTTTTTTAACTTAAGGTTTTAGCTTTCACAAATCAGAATAAAAAAATGTTAAGAGAACTTTGCTTAAGACTTAAAGTCAGGAAATAGGGATTCTGTTCGAATAGTAGGTATATGGACCTATCCACAACTCACGAGAAGACAAAAATCCTTAACTCTGGAAAACAAAGCATTGAAGATCAGTAATGTTTTAGTCAAAAGTCATAAAATTCTATTTCACTAGTTCAGACTCATCTGCTTTATCTTCTGTTTGCTCCAATCTTTCCGTTTGAACTCTGGAAGGCAACATTCAACTCTGGACTTGTCCCTACCATTAAGCTGGCCATTTTCTTAGTTGTTTTTGAACTCTTATTTCTGTGCGTCTGGCTTTAGTTTTCCTGAGATAGCATTCCCTTCAGAACTTCTTGGAGAACTGGTCTGGTGTTGGTAAATTCTTTCAGGTTTTGTTTATCTGAGAATGTTCTTGTCTTCTCCTCCCAAATGAAGGATAATCTTGTTGGATATAGTATTCTTGGTTGAAATTGTTTTTCCCTCAACACTTTGAGTATATTTTCCCACTTTGAGTATTCTTTCCTTGTTCACATTGTTTCCAATGAGAGGTCTACTGTTAGTCTGATGGGATATCCTTTGTAAATAACTTGATGGTTTCTCTCTTGCCAATCTTAGTATCTTGCCTTTGTTTGTAGTTTTGATCAATCTGGGTATAATGTGTCTTGGAGAAGATCTTTTTGGGTTGACCTGATTTGGGGTCCTTTGTATTTCTTGGGTCTGGATCTTCGAATGCCTCTATAAGCTTGGAAAATTTTCTTCCAGGATTTCATGGAATAGATTATCAATGCCCTTATTAGTCTCTTCACCTTCTGGGATACTGATTACCTAGATGTTTTGGATGTTTAATGGTATCTAGTATTTCTCGTATATGATTCTCATTTTGGGGGCTATTTTCTGATGGATTTTATTAGTCCAGCGATTCTGTCTTCTACATCTGAGATTCAATTTTCTTTATAACCTAGTCTGCTTTTAATACTTTCAAGGGAAGTTTTGACTTCCTGTATTAAAGCCTTCACTCCCAACAGTTCCATTTGATTCTTTTTTAATGGGTATGTATTTCCTCTTTCAGCTCTCCCAAGAACTTCCTCACCTCCTGGAACTCATTGGCTCTTTTCTTCTGGAGTTCATTGTCTCTCTTCTCTTCCATCGCTGTTAGCTTTGTCACTCTGAATATTCTAAATTCTTTATCAGAGATTTCTGTGAGTTCCATTGTACTATCTGTGGATGAAGAGGAGTTATTCTTTTCCCTTAAAGGAGAGGTATTTTCTTGGTTTCTCATATTTCTTGTGCTTCTGTGGTGATTTCTAGTCACCTGATGGATTGTTTCTTCCTAATTCCTAGAAGTTCAATCTGAGTGATCAGAGGCTCACAGGAGGAGGTGGTCTGCAAACTCTTTGGCATTCTGTTTTTCTTCCTTTGTGTCCCAGATTCAGTAGGAATTGAGGAATACATTGACGCTAATAGTATTCGGATGCTTGGCTACATTTCACTTAGAACTATCTAGATACTCAGTGCGTGGAGGCTGAGCAGCGAAGTGATGAGGTAAAAGAAAAAGGATAAGAAAACAGAGAAAGGGAGAAAGAAAAAAATAAAACAAACGAAATTTATTTGTTTATTCTAAAAAACAAAAAATTAAAACCGTGTGACCCGCGAGAGCACTGGATCGATCTCAGCTCTCATGGTGGACTCAAGTCTTCTTGTCTGAAGGCCTGCCCTTTTTGCCTCTCCAGTGTGACTTCTCAGCAAAACCTCTTCATTTCTTTTATCCCTGAAAGCACTAGATCTCAGCTCTCATGGTGGACTCCTCTCTTTCCTTTTTTCTGTCAAATTAAAATAATAATAACAACAAATAAAATAAAATAAAATATTATTTAGGAAATTTAAAAGAGAGAGAAATAATAAAGCCAGAGAGGTAGACAAATGCCAGAATAGAGGGTGATGTATGCATGTTAGTGATCTTGCTAGTTAGTTGGCTGGTTAGTTATCTAGTTAGTTGGACAGTCAACTAGTTATTTGACTAGTCAAGTAATTGACTAGTTGACTGATTAGTTTACTGTTTGGCTGATTGGCTAGCTATCTGGCTAGTTAGCTAGTTATTTAGCTGGTCAGATGACTAGTTATCTAATTACTCAACTAGTTATATAGCCAGTTAACTAAGCTGATTAGTTGAATTAACTGGTTAACTAACTGGTTAACTGGTTACTCAGCTAGTTAAAAAGTTAGAGGACTAGTTGAGTGGTTAACTGACTAGTTATCTGGTTACTGGGATATGTAACTGGTTAAGTGACTGGTTAACTGATTACTCAGCTAGTTACCTACTTAGAGGACTAGTTAACTGGCTAATTGACTAGTTATCTGGTTACCTGACTAGTTAATTGGTTATGCAACTAGTTAACAGGTCATAAACCTAGTTAACTGGTTAAAATACTAGTTAACTGGTTGGACAATTAGTTAACTGGTTAAGCTATTTGTTATCTAATTGCCTGGCTAGTTAATTGGTTAAATGACTAGTTAATTGGTTAAATTACTCATTATCTGATTGTCTGGCTAGTTAACTACTGAGAGGACTAGTTAACTGGTTAAATGATTAGTTTAAGGATGGGTTAACTGGTTAAGTAACTAGTTACCTGGTTAGGCAGCTAGTTTAAAAGACCCAGAAAACCAGTTAACTAGATAAAACACTGGTTAACTGGTTAAGTAACTAGTTATCTAGTTAAATTACTGGTTGTCTTATTGTCTGGCTCTTTAGCTGGTTAGGCAGCTAGTTAACTACTTAAGGGACTAGTAATTGGTTTAGTGACTAGTAGGACTACTTAACTGGTTAAGTGGTTAGTTATCAGGCTAGTTGAATAGTTAACTGGTTCTAAAGCTAGTTAACTATTTAGAGGACCAGTTAACTGGTTAAGTGATTACCTCTCAGACTAATTGGTTAAGTGACTATTTAAGGGTTAGTTAACTGGTTAAGTGACTAGTTATCAGGCTAGTAGAATAGTTACAACTGGTTAGGTAGTTAACTAGCTGACAAGATAGTTTTTTAGTTATTTAACTGGTTAGTTGGATAGTTAGCTAGTTACCTGGCTAGTTAGCTGGTTGGTTATTTAGCTGACTAATTTTTTAGCTACTACTTAGCTAGTTAGTTTAGTTGACTAGTCAGATAACTAGCTTGTTAGATAGTAACTAGTTAGCTTGTTAGCTAGCTTCCTAGTTTGTTATTTAACTAGTTAGCTGGTTAGTTAGCTTTTTACTTAGCTAGTTAACAATGATTTAGTTAGCTAGCTAGCTAGTAAGCTACTTATATATCTAGTCATTTAGTCAAAATATCATGTTGCACAACTGTATTTTAGTCATTTCTACCTCAGAGCTGAAAAAAGAATATATAAACATAAACATGAGGGATTGTGAAACATTTGTAGAAAAATAGAATGAAAGTATTAGTTTATTTTGGTGCAAAAAGTTAAATTCATGCATATGTTTTCATATTACGTATTTCAATGAACTTTTTAAAGATCTTCCCTGTGTATGTGTATTTGTCAATTATACTCTAATAAAGCTGCAAATAGATATGACTGTTGGAGGTGCATGCTCTTTCTGTCCCCCCTCCCCCCCAGTTATCTACATTACTTGATTCTTTTTTTTGTTATTTGTTTTATACATTCAATCATTGTACAACACAATATCTTATAAAATGAATTTTCACAGCATAAATACACTGCACACCAGTCTAGTTAACAATATTATCACACACATTATCATCAACAGTCCTTCATTTCTGTGTCCCTTAAATGTCTTGCCTCTGCTTTTCTCTCTTACCTTCCTCTTACCTTCCTCCACCTTCCCCTTTTCTTCCACACTGTCTCCAGTATCTGCAACCATTCTCTATATCCTCCAATATTTCAGTTTCCACCATAGAGAGCAGACATTCTTCTGGTTACTCAGCTAGTTAACAAGTTAGAGGACTAGTTAACTGGTTAATCAACTAGTCATCTGCTTACTAGGATAGGTAATTGGTTAAGCAACTGGTTAACTGTGAGTCTCTTTATCTCATAGAAGAAAGAATGATTTTTTTAAAAAATAGGGAATAGGCATCCTTACCTAGCTCCTGATTTAGTGAGGAAACATTCAGTTTGATGTTAGATGTTAGGTTTTTTCCCTTTAGTTTTTGCTACAGGGCCCATGCACTTTCCAGAGAGAGATAGAGACAGGGAGAAAGAGAGAGAAAGTGAGAAATGACCACACTGTAATTCCTTTACCTCCAGTCTCCTCTCAGGATTTTGGGCATGCATGCTACGTGTCCAAGCATGATTTTCAAACGACTGCATCTGAGACTTGAACTGTGATGTTGGCCATGTGGGATCAAGTGCCTTAACCTCCAAGCCACCTGCTGGCCTCAGATTATTTGTGTGAGAGTTTAAGTTTGTTTAATTCTTCTGCATCATATATATATATATATATATATTTACTTTTTTAGTGTTATTTTTGCTATAGGGCACACTAGCTCATGGGAAAGACAGGGAGAGATAGAGAGACAAAAAACGAGAAATCACCTGCCAAGGGGGATGGCCATGCCACAATCCCTTCTCCTCCATTCTCCTCCTGGGATTTTGGGCACACACATACCCACACCTGGCGTGAGTTTCAAGCCTCTAGGATTGAGACTCAAACCACAGCAGCCATGTGGGAGTCCAGCAATGTAACCATTACACCATCTGTTGGTCCCTGTCTTTAATTTTTTTCTTTTTTAAAGAATTATTTTATTGAACTTTATTAACTTAAATTTGACCAGAGAGGGACAAAGTGAGCGAGAGAAAGAGAAAGTGAAAACGCAAGCTGCCAGGTCCAGGACTCAAACCATGGTCGGTCATGTGGGAGTCCAGTCCCCTTAACCACCATGCCACCTGCTGACCCCACTGCCCTTAAATTTTTTTAACTTATTTTTATTCATTATAGAGAGCACACATGAGCACAAGAGAGAGCAAGAGAAAGAGAGAAGTACCCCTAGTGCTTTATGTGGCAGTGCAGCCCCCGTCTCAACCAGCCCCAATCGTGGGCACACTTCCATGTTCAGGGAGGTCCTGGAATACAAGCTGAGGACCTTCCTTTGTGGACTCAGCTATGGCACTGCTGTGTCGCTATCTGGCTCTCTCTTCTCCTTCTGAAACCCTGACACTAATGGCTCTTTCTTTTTTCTTCTCTGTTTTCTCTTTACAGATTTGGTCATTTCTATTATCTGTCATCTCAGTGTTTTTTCATTCCGTGAAAATGGTCTTTTTTCATTCAGTTTGAGAACTTCCTGTTTTTTGGCATGATGACGGCATTTGGTTGAAATCTAGACATTTTTGTGTTATGTTATGAAACTCCGGATGTTATTTAAACATTTTGTTTTAATTAGCTTTTTTTTTTTTTTTTTTTTTTCACAAATCTGGCCAGGTAAGCCAGGGCAAAGGGTGGCTTATTGCATTACTAGGACTTACAGTACTATATAAAAGCGGTACCGGTTCCCATTTGATGCCTGTAGGAGGAGGTATTCTTTTTTACTAATGGCTAAAGGTGTGGCACTACAGAGGATGGAGAGTGGGGGGAGGGTGGGGGTGGAGGGAATAGCCTTGATACCTCTGGGTCATGGCGAAAATCCTAACTCTCCACTAGGCTCCCTGTGACACCATCTCAGCAAGGAGGATGAGAGACACTTCTTTTCTATTAAGTAGGGCATGGAAATCCAGGTCCCTCCTGTCGCCTTCACAAGCAGGTGGGAGGAAGTATTTTACTGGCTGGCCCAGAAGCCCATCTTAGCTCCCTGCTGGGTCTTCTCTCCCACCACTCTGGTGGCGGTTGTTGGGGTGCGTACTTCACTGCAGCCTCAGGAAGCCGCTGGGCCATTGTTGGTGTGGTGTAGGTGGGGCCAATTCTGTTTCACTAGTTTTAACGTCTTTCTTGGTCCTTTGTCTAGAGACAGCAGGGTATTTTGTTACAGTTGTATTTTGTTTTGTTTGACACCCATTGCTGTCATGAGTTGCCAGTTTCTCAAGGCCCAATTCTGGGACATGGGGGTAAAGAAAAATCCAGGGGACTCACAGCCATGTCTTTCCACAGTTACTGAGGTCCCTAGATATTCTGCCTTGTTTTCCCTACCGTTCAAAAATCTTCTCATGAGGACCAGCAGATGGAGTAATGGCTATGTCGCTGGACCCATGTAGTTGACTGTGGTTCGAGTCTTGGACCCAGTGGCTTAAACTCACTCTGGGCACATGTGCGTGCGTGCCCAAGATCCCGAGAGGAGAATGGAGGAGAAGGGATTGCAGTATGCCCATCCCCCCTGGGGGGTGATTTCTCACTTTCTGTCTATCTCTCTCTGTCTTCCTGACGGTGCACGCGCCCTATAGCAAAAACCTCTTAAAAAAAA
>NW_006203419.1:855665-860175 GCF_000334495.1 Tupaia belangeri chinensis | reverse complement strand
CCCCGGGGGGGGGGGGTGACTTCTCGCTTTCTGTCTCTCCGTCTCTCTCTGATTCTCTAGCGAGCGCCTGCATCTTACAACAAAAATCTCTCTCTAAAGAAGAATCATTTTATATTTGTTTTACATACAATATCCAGGGTTTAAGTTATACTTAGCAGGAATAGGGAAACATACATTCCTCCTTCTTGGAAGCAGAAGCGCCACTGCTCTTTGTTGTTGTTCTTTTATTTGTTTGTTTTGGGTGCCTCGAAAGCTGTGCACACAGCCTCGGTTTTTCCTGCTAGTCCTCCCACTCGCTTTCCTCCCCAGTGTCCCCCAGGGGATGCACTCTTGGCTCTCCTCCTCCTCCTTTTCTCATTTCCGTGCTCTTCCCATTAGTCCTTCAGCAGTGCTCACATTGCCTAAAGGAGAATTAGAACTAGAACGCTGTCCCAGCAATGCAGAGGGAGCAGAATGGGCGCCGTCCTTTTTTTGTTTTGTTTTAGAAGCAGGCTCTTGAATATCAAAAAGGAAGAAGGCCCGAGGGAACAAGAGTTGATGCCAAGATGGTATCTTGGAAGAATCTAGGGGGACGGCAAGACTGCCACCCTTCACCCTGCACTGGGATGGGCTGAGTGTCACCAATCTGGGAAGAAGAGGAGAAGGAAAATGGGACCCAACCTGGGTAAGGGGTCGGGGGAGAAGGACAGACCCAAGGGAGCAGGTCAGCTTTTAGAGATTCCTTGGTCAGCAGAGCCAGTGTAGACACCACCCATCGTCCTCCCAGCAAGTGACCACTACTGCCTCAACCATCTGCTTGCCATGTGTGTCCACTGCTCCCGTAGTGGGTCCCTGCCATCTGCTCACTGTCCAGGACAATCCCTGTAAGCCCCACTTGAAACAGAAGGCAAATTCTTGTCACATAAGAAATAGGGCCACTTAAAGAGGCTGTGTCTCTCCGGAATCCTCTTTCGCAGTCCATGTACCCATTCTCTCACTGCGGTGAGTGATGGCTGTTAGCAGCTCACAGCTGACCTCTGCTCCCAAGCATTGCCCTGGCCAAATGGGAGCTGCTTTACCCAGGAGGTTACATTCTCCACCCCTCTGGCAGCCTGCAGTCAATGACTGGCTGACACAGGGACATGAAAGCCACCACCTTGCAACGAGGAGGGCTCACGGGTCATTCTTGCTCCAGAGCTCCGTGTGGGACCACGCTAGTCTCCTGTGAAGACCCTGTTCTGCTTACCTCTTTCCCCACCCTTTCTTGCTTGCCTCACTCCTTTTCTCCCAGAGAGCACTTTCATATGTGCCTAGTCCTCACTTCAGGCTCTGCTTCCAGAGAATCCCACCTAAGATCATGAATGGGCCTTTGGTCTGCAAAGACACTGTGGATCTCGTGGCCGTGTAGCCCTGTCACACTGGGCTGCATCGAGGAAAGAAGAGGCCTTGCAGAGCATTTTCTCCTGCTCTGGCCGTTCCACGCCTACACTCACGTGGGCACACGCCCGACCACGTGCATGAGTATGTGCAACCCCCACACCTCCCCTCCCCACAACGCCTTCTGCTCTTGTTCTTAGAGGCCCTAAGAGGAAGCTTCTGCTCCCCAGAAGAAGTGGGTTTGGAGGAATTCCATCAATCTTGGGGCTTGATGATGGACTCTTTGGTTTTCAGGGGCAACCAAGTGAAGGCGTACCCCTGCCTCACTTCACAGGGGCCAGAGAGATACCTGGAAGTCTCGGTAACTGCTCCTGGCCTGAGCTGACCCTGGGGACTCTGCAGGGCTCTGTGCTGTGGAACCGGTGGTGGCACCATTGCCACGTTCATTCAGGCCTGCTCTGCAGCCACCCGCCACATTCTGCCAGCAGCCACAGTTTGTCTTGGCAAGATGAACCTCTGGGCCCAGCTCCAGGGAGGGCCTGGGAGCGGCCCAGACAAACCAGCTTTCACCACAGAAGCCAGAGCTGGCTGCGCTTGAGTCAGCACCAGCCCAAAAGAGGCTGGACCCTCCCCCACCCACCTGAAGGTAGATTCAGGTCCTGGGTGAGCCAGTGCATGGGACAGATGAGGGAAGCACATGCAGATCAGGCTCCCAGGTTGGTAGAACCCCAAGAAAGGCAGCAGGACTGGAGGGCTCTCCTGCCCTACACTGACCCGAGGCAGGCCTTCAGGAATTAGATTCACGGGATGGCTGCCCCGACCCCTGGCTGGCCTGGCTCAGGGTCCTCCTCCCTCACAGCCAAGGATGCCTCAGGGGAAGCCTTCCCTCCCAGGCTGGCAGAGGAGGGGTCAGGGAGGCTCTGGGGAACCAGGATGTCAGGATGTGGGGCCCCAAGGAACAGCAAACCTGCTACTTGACAGTGTTTTTCCTTCCTGTTTTAAACCTTGGCTCCTTCTCTCTCAAGGAATAAAATAGTTAGAAAGGAATGTGCAAAAGCAGTTCTTTCTGTCACTGCCCTGCTCGGAAGCTTCTTCAGCATCTTGAGAATCACAGTCTCTTCTATTCCGTCTCCAGTGGGGGCCTAAGCACCCAGAACCCTCCTACTCATCCCACCCTTAGCAGCCCCTGTGGCTCCAAACCAGGACCCCCACCCCCTCAGGGGCTTTGACTCAGTGTGCTCCAGTCAAGGCTGAGGCAAGGAAAGGGAGGGTGGGACCCCTTCTCTGAAAAGTGAGTGGAGGCCTGGCTCCTGGACAGACAACCCACAAGCGGCCAATTGGCTATCCAAATGAAAAAAATTAAACCTGATCCTTGGTTTCCTTAGTTCACACCACACTCAAAAATCAATTCTAGTTGGACTGTGGATTGAAACACAAAAGCAAAAAAAAACAAGATAACTTTTAAAATATCTTCTTGGAACCAGCAGTTAGCGTAATGGCTATGTCACTGGATTCCCACGTAGTCGACCGCGGTTCGCGTCCCGGACCTGGTGGCTTAGAACTCATGCCGGGCGCGTGTGCGTGCGTGCCCAAGATCCCGAGAGGAGAATGGAGGAGAAGGGATTGTGGCATGACCATCCCCCCTGGGGGGGTGATTTCTCGCTTTCTGTCTCTCTGTCTCTGTCTGTCTGGCGAGCGCACGCACCCTATAGTGAAAACCTCTCAAAAAAAAAAAAAATCTTCTTGACTTTGGGGTAGGTGAGTGTTTCTTAAAAGGATACAAGAAGATGGGCCAACCGCAGTTTGAGTCTTGGACCCAGCAGCTTGAAACTCATGCCAGCACGTGTGTTTGCATGTCCAAACTCCCGAGGGGAATAGAGGAGAAGGGATTGCAGTGTGGCCAACCCCCTGGGGGGATTATTTCTTGCTTTCTGTCTCTGTCTCTCCAGTGAGTACACATGCCTTCTAGCAAAAATCTCAAAAGTAAATAAATAAATAAAAGATACAAGAAGTACCAATTATAAAGAAAAAAATCAATAACTTAGATTACAATGAAGAAGCGCTGGTCATCAAAAATCTCATCAAGAGAGTGAAGACAAAGGGAGTGTGGGAGAAGAGGTGAGAGAATCTGAGGTCCAGGAATGGTCAACATCTCATCTCTCTCAGGATTCTCAAGTGGAGAATCTTCTTGTGAGCATCAGACTTCTTGGCTGGTAGATCCAAAGAGGTAGCTCGTTCTCCTCCATCTCCCAGTGGGTGTTGTTCCCACCACTGAGATGGTAGCAGATGAAGAAAGCGTAAGGTTGTAAATGCGAAGATGTGGATGGGATGGGAAGGTGTTTGATGTTGCTGCTTGCTTCCTTTGAGCCAGTGAGATTTGTCCATAGTGGGTCCTGTTTGAGTGAAATGTGTCCTCAGAGGCTGCCTGATCCCCACGGTGAATACAGAATGCAGAGCCTAGTTCTGCTGGGAAACAGGTAGGAGGAAAGAAGAGGGTTTCCTGGAGTCGTTCTCCCTCTGAAGAGTGAGTAGCCATGTCTGACTCCCATCCTATCCCACCCGCACTGGCCCTGTAGAAAAGAAAGCCCAGGAGTGGGCTGAAGCTGAGAAGGGTCCCTCTATCATCTAACGTCTTGATACTCAACCAGCAACTACCTGAGCAGAGTTCTTAACCTGCTCTCAGGAGAAGTGAGAGCAGCAGAAAAAGGAAAATGTATGCCCACTTCAAACGTACTTCGAGTGGGAAAAACTGAGTTCCTTCGGATGTCTGCCAAGGCCCACCTCCAGGGCAGACACTGTGCACCCAGGCCTATGCCTCATCTTTACCTCTTCACAGTACACCTGTCTGACTCCAACTGCCTGCACCTGCGGCTCTCTTCCTGAGCACTTACTCTTGCTTCTGGGACCATTTTACCACCCATGGGGCAGATTGGACGTGCTAGGAAGTTAGTGCTTCCCTCCCAGCTCCACCCAGAAGCCCTCAACAGCTAACTGATGGGAGATGGTGTATAAATATCCCAGCTCCCTCTCCCTCAGGTGGGAAATCTCTGAGGCACGCATTTTGTAGTCTCCCAGAGTTCCTGTGGTAGGATGAAGCTCCAGAAAACCCACAGTAGTAACCTGCTCAATAGCACACTCTATACTGGGCTCCTTT
>NW_006203419.1:837964-855634 GCF_000334495.1 Tupaia belangeri chinensis | reverse complement strand
GACACTACCGCTTTTCCCTGGCTCCTGACTGGCGCTCCCTGGATTTCCTCCAAATAAGCCATCTGAACTCAACCTCTCATCTCAAGATCTGCTCTTTGGAGAACCCAATCCAAGACAACCTCCATCGCAGGTGAACGATGCTACCTGAGCAATATTCATACTGATACTGGACCCGAGATCAGGATTTCCATCACCGATCTGGCATGTCCAGCAGCTGTAGAAGTCAGTGCCAATGATCCAGTCAATTCTGTCTTATGTACAAGACCTCAGTGTAGCTCAAGTAAGACTTGGTTACTGGATAGTATTTATTTGGCTCTGGGGGCAGATTGGACGTGCTAGGAAGTTAGTGCTACCGCAGATTCATGTAAGATCAATACTGAGTTCTGCCACCTGGCTTAATGTCCTCAGACACAAGATGGCTGGAGCTATTCGGAGTGGAATCCCTTTTGACTGAAGAATGCAGGATGTTCAAAGAAAGTTATCTGTGAAGCCCAGAAAATCCCCCAGTTGCTTTGTTGGAGGCACTGGAGACCCAGCTACAGGCTCAGTGTATCTTCGAGGATATGAATATCCAGTTGGCCACTTACTGAAAAGACCAGCCTTTCCACACTGCATGATAGTTTCCATTTTTCTGGGAAATTTCCGGCCAGGGATTTTTTGCTGAGCCATGACTCACGGTCGTTTGATTCACTCGTCACTGATCTGCTGGCTGAGAAAGGGCCTGATGTGATAGTTACCAGATTTTGGTGTAGTTTTCATATCGAGTGACAGCTCTGATCAGTGGCTGTGTTGAAAATGATCCTATGATCCTGGTGATTCTGTGGCATACCCGAGTCTGTTGATGCCTTGCTCATAAACCCTCAGACTCACTGTTTCAGTATTTGCTTACGCGTCCTGCAGCGAAAGCCTAACTGGCAGTCTTTTCTCTCTGCAGATAGGCAGGTCAAAAGTGCCAGAGGGCTAGCTTCCTGGGAGTAGCTCTCAGACAAGGGAGATGAGAGCTGGAGGATCAATACTCCAGATGCTGTTGTTCTTTGAGTAGGAAAATTCTGTGATATACAATGTCTCCCAGAATTCTCTAGCAGGGAATGTATCTCCGGTTTTGCTTCTAGGGAACCAAAAATTAAGACATGTGGGAAAGAACATTGTATTAGTCAGCTAAGGCTGCCACACATAACAAAATACCACAGACTGGAGAGTTTCAACCACAGAAATTTATTTTTTCATAGTCCATAGAGGCCAAAAGCCCTAGATTAAGGTGCCAGTTGGGTCCTGGAGACGGCTCTCTTCCTGACTTGCTTTCTTGCTAGGTCCTCACGTGGTAGAGAGTTCTAGTATCTCTTTCTCTTCTCATAAGGGCACCAGTTTGGGGGCCAGTAGGTGGCATGGAGGTTAAGGCAGCTAGATCACTTGGCTGACTGTGTGATTTGAGTCCCAGACCTGGCAGCTTAAAAAATCACAATGGGTACATGTGCATGCATGCCCTAGATCCTGAGAGGAGAAGGGCTTGTGGCATGGCTATCCGCTCTGGGGGGTGATTTCTCACTTTTCCTCTCTGTCGCTCTTTGATGAGCACATGTGTCTGTCCTATAGCATAACTTAAAAAAAAAAAAAAGGTGGGGGTTACCAGTTTTATTGGATTAAAACTCCCCTTATGACCTCATTCAACCTTGATCACCTCATTAAAGGCCCTATCGTCAATACAGTTACATGGGAGGTTAGGACTTCAGCATGCGCACTCCGGGGAGACATAATCCGACCCACAGCAAACATCCTGCTTGACGAAACGTCTGCAGTGGATGAAGAAGGCTGTGCTGCTCAAAGGGTGGCTTGAGCAGTCTGGTGAGATCATTGAGGACAGATGTGTCTCACAGCAATGATGGCACCTGACCCACCCCAGGAACCAGTGTGTGACCACTGTCCAGTCACCTGTGTCCAGTGCATCTTCGAGTTCTGCAGTGGCTCAGTCTGGGAGGGGCCTGGCAGCAGGGACGGCTTGGAGCTGAATGGAGCATGGCTTGGGCAGGCAGGTGTTAGTGTTGTAACACGGGCCACGAGCAGGAGCGCAGGGGGAGGCCAGGTGAGTGCTGAGAATAGGGCAGGGTGACCCCTGTCATGGGTACCAGGTGAGAGGAATCCCAGGGGCTGTCCAAGAGCAGGGCTGGCTGAGAGCAGCTGAGAAAGAACTGAAAGCCTCTGAAGGACCGGACCAGCCCACCTGCTTTGTCAAGCGTGTTTGCCTGGAGCCTGCAGAGGGTGGGTGTGTGGGTTGGGAGAAACAGGGTTTCTAGAAGCTGAGGTGAGACGGGAAAGTTTTAGGCCTAGGGCTGGACACTGGGCTCACTGGATAGTGTGTCAAAAAGTGGCTTTCAGGGTCAGACAGCAGGTTTTTGGACAGGGGACACGTCACAGGGACCACTGGGAGGGGCTCCTTGCCCTACACTACCGCTTTTCCCTGGCTCCTGACTGGCGCTCCCTGGATTTCCTCCAAATAAGCCATCTGAACTCAACCTCTCATCTCAAGATCTGCTCTTTGGAGAACCCAATCCAAGACAACCTCCATCGCAGGTGAACGATGCTACCTGAGCAATATTCATACTGATACTGGACCCGAGATCAGGATTTCCATCACCGATCTGGCATGTCCAGCAGCTGTAGAAGTCAGTGCCAATGATCCAGTCAATTCTGTCTTATGTACAAGACCTCAGTGTAGCTCAAGTAAGACTTGGTTACTGGATAGTATTTATTTGGCTCTGGGGGCAGATTGGACGTGCTAGGAAGTTAGTGCTACCGCAGATTCATGTAAGATCAATACTGAGTTCTGCCACCTGGCTTAATGTCCTCAGACACAAGATGGCTGGAGCTATTCGGAGTGGAATCCCTTTTGACTGAAGAATGCAGGATGTTCAAAGAAAGTTATCTGTGAAGCCCAGAAAATCCCCCAGTTGCTTTGTTGGAGGCACTGGAGACCCAGCTACAGGCTCAGTGTATCTTCGAGGATATGAATATCCAGTTGGCCACTTACTGAAAAGACCAGCCTTTCCACACTGCATGATAGTTTCCATTTTTCTGGGAAATTTCCGGCCAGGGATTTTTTGCTGAGCCATGACTCACGGTCGTTTGATTCACTCGTCACTGATCTGCTGGCTGAGAAAGGGCCTGATGTGATAGTTACCAGATTTTGGTGTAGTTTTCATATCGAGTGACAGCTCTGATCAGTGGCTGTGTTGAAAATGATCCTATGATCCTGGTGATTCTGTGGCATACCCGAGTCTGTTGATGCCTTGCTCATAAACCCTCAGACTCACTGTTTCAGTATTTGCTTACGCGTCCTGCAGCGAAAGCCTAACTGGCAGTCTTTTCTCTCTGCAGATAGGCAGGTCAAAAGTGCCAGAGGGCTAGCTTCCTGGGAGTAGCTCTCAGACAAGGGAGATGAGAGCTGGAGGATCAATACTCCAGATGCTGTTGTTCTTTGAGTAGGAAAATTCTGTGATATACAATGTCTCCCAGAATTCTCTAGCAGGGAATGTATCTCCGGTTTTGCTTCTAGGGAACCAAAAATTAAGACATGTGGGAAAGAACATTGTATTAGTCAGCTAAGGCTGCCACACATAACAAAATACCACAGACTGGAGAGTTTCAACCACAGAAATTTATTTTTTCATAGTCCATAGAGGCCAAAAGCCCTAGATTAAGGTGCCAGTTGGGTCCTGGAGACGGCTCTCTTCCTGACTTGCTTTCTTGCTATGTCCTCACGTGGTAGAGAGTTCTAGTATCTCTTTCTCTTCTCATAAGGGCACCAGTTTGGGGGCCAGTAGGTGGCATGGAGGTTAAGGCAGCTAGATCACTTGGCTGACTGTGTGATTTGAGTCCCAGACCTGGCAGCTTAAAAAATCACAATGGGTACATGTGCATGCATGCCCTAGATCCTGAGAGGAGAAGGGCTTGTGGCATGGCTATCCGCTCTGGGGGGTGATTTCTCACTTTTCCTCTCTGTCGCTCTTTGATGAGCACATGTGTCTGTCCTATAGCATAACTTAAAAAAAAAAAAAAGGTGGGGGTTACCAGTTTTATTGGATTAAAACTCCCCTTATGACCTCATTCAACCTTGATCACCTCATTAAAGGCCCTATCGTCAATACAGTTACATGGGAGGTTAGGACTTCAGCATGCGCACTCCGGGGAGACATAATCCGACCCACAGCAAACATCCTGCTTGACGAAACGTCTGCAGTGGATGAAGAAGGCTGTGCTGCTCAAAGGGTGGCTTGAGCAGTCTGGTGAGATCATTGAGGACAGATGTGTCTCACAGCAATGATGGCACCTGACCCACCCCAGGAACCAGTGTGTGACCACTGTCCAGTCACCTGTGTCCAGTGCATCTTCGAGTTCTGCAGTGGCTCAGTCTGGGAGGGGCCTGGCAGCAGGGACGGCTTGGAGCTGAATGGAGCATGGCTTGGGCAGGCAGGTGTTAGTGTTGTAACACGGGCCACGAGCAGGAGCGCAGGGGGAGGCCAGGTGAGTGCTGAGAATAGGGCAGGGTGACCCCTGTCATGGGTACCAGGTGAGAGGAATCCCAGGGGCTGTCCAAGAGCAGGGCTGGCTGAGAGCAGCTGAGAAAGAACTGAAAGCCTCTGAAGGACCGGACCAGCCCACCTGCTTTGTCAAGCGTGTTTGCCTGGAGCCTGCAGAGGGTGGGTGTGTGGGTTGGGAGAAACAGGGTTTCTAGAAGCTGAGGTGAGACGGGAAAGCCTGAGGCCTAGGGCTGGACACTGGGCTCACTGGATAGTGTGTCAAAAAGTGGCTTTCAGGGTCAGACAGCAGGTTTTTGGACAGGGGACACGTCACAGGGACCACTGGGAGGGACGGTGAGTGGGGAGATGACTGAGCCTAGGAATCTTGCCTTCGTACCACCCCTCCTCTCACTCTCTGAGACAGGTGAGCCAGAAGGGGCTGGGGCCTGGAGAAGAGGGATGGGGTGGGTGTAGCTCAGAGAGGCAGCTCCGGAACCCCGCAGTGAGAACGTACAGCCTCCGTTCAGGCGTGGATCTCACTTCTGAGCTTCTATATCCCTGGGATAGGGTACACAGGGTACACAGAACCAGAAGTCCTGGTTCCCAGTAATGACCCAAGGTGCCCCATATTGGATCTGGTCAGACAGCTGGGGGCTGAGTCCTCAGTGGCCAGAGCTCCCGGGGCAGAGCCCATCTGTAGGTCCCTCAGGCCTGCTAGCCTGTTCCTCACGCACCCCCACAGCACCCAAGGGCAGACAGAAGACAATGAATACTTGCTTAGTTGAACTCTAGGGCTGTTTTAAAAGCCCAAGGTACAAGAAGGCCACCTAGAGGCATGGTCTGGAGGGTTCCCACGAGAGCCACAGAATGGCTGAGTAAAGCAGCCACAAGGAACTAGGCAAGAGAGGCCAGGTGGCCACCTGCATCTGGTTTATTGTTTTCTCCAAATTTAGTAAAGTATGAGGCCACCTAGGGGTCACTTGGGCCCATTCCATGGGACCAGCCAGAGTCAGTGTGTGTGAATCCAGAATCCGCAGAGGGAAGACTCCAAATTCAGAAGGCCTGTGCCCCTCTTCTGCCTACTCCGTGCCCAAAGCCCCACAGGGAGACATGATGTGACAAGCATGAGTATGCAGGTCTCAAAGGAAGTGGGGGCAACCACGGGGGGCCAGCAGCCATTGGAGGCTCCATGGGAGCCTGGGAAGGGGTACCGAGGCTGCTGGGCCCCTCCACCTGGCGCTGGAGAGAAGCTGAGATGCTGGGCCAGTTGAGATGGGTCAGATGCAAACAGGACCTTTCCAGGTTACCTCTCCCTGAGCTGTCCTCTTTCCTACAGCCCCCATCCCATGCTCCCCTCACTCGACCTCCCTGGACTGCACAGGATCCACTTCTTTCAGAGGGACCGACTCAGCACCTTAGGCCTGGCATCCGAGCGAGTCCCTGGGATGCCCTCCTGCCACGCATCTAAGCACAGTGCTGGGGCTTTTAGCTGGCCCTTGGACACAGGGACGAAGGCCTCTCCGTGTTCAGCCCATGGCTTGAGGTCTGCTTGTAGGCCCGGCCCTGCATCTGTTTGTGCCCCCATCCAGGACGTGAGTGTGAATCCCAGCGGGACCTCCAGCTTGGGCTCAGCACAGGCCAAACCTGCAGACCTGGTGGGGTCAGAGGGGGAGAAAAGAAGGTCTTGGGGAAAGACTGCTGCAAGGGAACAGGCAGCCACTTCTCCCCACCGGGTCAGCTTGGACCACCTGGGTGGGCTATACCCCACCAACAGCTGTCTCGACAGGCCCTGGGGAGGGAGACTCGGACCCCAGCTCCTCACCCCTGCCAGGGACTTTTTGGAGAGACAGCCCAACTCAGGGCCAAGGAAGGAGGCAAGACCCAGCCAGAAACCTACCGTAATTAGGAGTAAGCCAGGCCCTGAAGCCCCCGGGCTGGAGAATGGAACTTGTCAGAATCCTCAAAAGGCTGGTCTGTGGTAACCAAGGAGAAAGGAGCCGTAAGTCATGTGCAGTCTGGAGCCCTCTCTGGCCTGGGAGCAGCACGCAAGGCGTGTGTGTTTTTCTTCCAATGCATGTGTGCACATGCTCATGCACACATGAAAGAGGATGAGGGAGCGAGGGGGGAAGAGAGAGTGAAAGAGAACCCTCGACAGGCTCGCAATCTGCTGCAATCCCCTTTTCCCTGCCCTCCAGCTCCTCAGGATATTGGGTTCCCATGTGAATGTGGGCTCTGGCATCCCTACTTCCCCTCCACCTCTGCCTCTTCACCCCTCTGAGGTCTCCGCTTTGCAGGATATTTTGACGACTCTGATTCAGTCTTCAAACCCTGCGTGGGCCGGGCCTTCTCTGATGATGGCCCACCCTCTGGACGTTTCACCAACTGGCCCCCTTGCTACCCTCGCCCCAGCATGACAGTCCGTGGCTTGAGTCACCAACACGGGCCTGCTGGTACTTTCTAGAGGAGTACGGTGGAAGGGACCCACTCCATCTAGTGCTGAGCAGTTTCTGAGCTGCCCTGGATGGCTCTGTCCACCTCAGGGCAGGCCACTCTTCTGGGTGAACTGATGGCTTCTCTGGACATGTGCCAACTTCAGTTCGCCACTCTCTCTTCAGAGTCTCCAAACTTTCTTGTATAGCGACTGTGAAGCCCAGAGAGAGCCCCCAGAGTACTGTCCTTGGTCCCCTCCTCTGCTTTGGCACAGGTCTGTCCACCCGTCCCTGGCTTGGATTCAGAGATGACCCTGGGCCTTGCTCCTGTGGCTGGTGCCAACCTGACTAACTCCCACATCAGGCAGAGGAAACCATGAGAGTGCCTCTTTCTCAGCCTCAAGGTCATTCCCTGGGAACTAATCTCTAGAAGTATTTTCCAGAGAGAATACTTTCTGTGCTCAAATACATTTGCACCTTGTATTCCCTAAAAGATTCACAATGTACTCCATAAAGGCTCTGAAGAAATGCTTCAATAACAAACCCATTATCTAATTTGAACACTGATTCTTTTATTTATTTGTTTGTTAATTAGCTATAAGGCATATATCCTTGCTGGAGAGAGACAGAGAGTGAGAAAGATGGCCACACCACAATCCTTCTCTAGTCTCCTCTTATGATTTTGGGCATGCACTCACACACATCCAGTGTGTTTTTCAAGCCACCGGGTCTACGATTTGAGCTGCACAGTTGGCAATGTGAGATCCAGCTGCCTTAACTTTTGCACCACCTGCTGGCCCCAAAATGAACGCCAATTGCTGTCCTGAGGAACATCCACTGGGTCATGCTCTATCCCAGCCTCTCTCAGCTCAGTGCCCAGCAAACTCCACTGCAGCCTTTGCCTTTTGGAGGGTGCCCTCTGGCCTGTTTATTCATTCATTCAGTAATTCATTCAATAATTCAGCCACTGTTTACTAAGCACCTACTGTGCACCAGGCATCGAGGTAGGTACTAAACTCTAGATCAAGTCCTGGGCCAGCCCCTAGAGATTGCCCCCTTGCCAAACACGGAAATACCTGGAAGTCTCTTGGGGAAGACACCCTTATCCAGCTCCACCCCTAATCATGTCTGGCAACAGGGACCTGCTCTGCCTCACATACTGCCACCCCCTCCTTCCCTGCAGCCAGTCTTTTCCTCCGAGTGCTAGTGAGATTCCAGTGACCATGCCATGTTAGTCTGACACATGAGTGTAAATGCGAGAACAACCATGTCACCGATGGAATGCAGAGGGGTGACCTGGTCACAACTCATCTGCAAAATGGGAGAGGGCTGGGCTAAGCCTTATCTAAGGTCACTCTCCTTCCGCCCAGCGAGTGACGATGGCTCTCACATTGGTGTGTGCTACCCTCTGGTGGACACAGGCAGGCACAGGATTAAGGCTGGCAGCTCTGATGGATTCCTCTACCTCCCAAGGGTTAACTCCATGGGGATAGGGCTGGGGTGGCTTCCAGGCCTTCTCCAGCTGTGACTTGAATCCCTTCCTTTTGGCTGTGTGGCCCGTTGAGAGTGCCCAGAATGATTGCCACCCCAGACTGGGAGGCCGCAGGTGGGCATCCCTGGACCCTCTGAGACTCCTGCTCTGCACCCTTCAGGAAGAGGAGGCACTGGTGAGATGTGGACAGCATGGCCCCTCAAGCCCAGCTGCTGCCCCTGGGCCCTGCCCTCCCTCATGCCAGCGAGGCAGGGTGGTCACTCACCTGGAAGCCCCTCTCCTTGCGCTCTGGGGCAAGCCTGAGGGGGAGAGCTGGGCGGACGCAGCACGGGGGCAAAGGCGCTCCTCTGTTTGACGGCGGAGATCATGTTGACAGGCGAGAAGGAGAAGACGCTGCTGGTGGGGGCAGCGGCCGGGAGGGACATGGAGGAGGCGGCTGCCAGCGGGGGGCTAGAGGGCATGACTCCGGGACGGGGCGGGGAGGGTCAGACGCAGCAGGGAAGGCAGTGGGAAACACAACAGGGAGACAGCACCAGAGTGAGCAGCTGGGCAGGGGGCCCTGCAGGGCTGCTGACCCTGGCACCAGGAGCAGACCTGGGGCTGTGAGGGCCTGCCAAGACCAGGACAGGGTGGGTCTGAAGGTGGGCTAGGAGACTCTGGGGTCCTGGGCTAGCCCTCACCTTCTTGGGGGTTCTGAAGCCCCTTTCTCAGGGCCAGACCAGATGAAGACGTTTGGACTCAAGACCAGGACAGGGTGGGTCTGAAGGTGGGCTGGGCCAGACCAGATGAAGACATAAACAAAACCAGAGTGCCCAACAAAATCAAACAGTAGGAGGTGCCTCCAAAGATGAGAAGTAAGAGATGGACGAGGGAGTCCGGCGGAGAATCACTGGGACACTGAGACACTAAGGAATCTTTATGGGCCCTGGGTTGCCAAGGCTGGCGTCACAGTATCAAGGGCCACTGAAGAGCTGGGGTCAGGCAATCAGGGATGAAGTTCAGGGGTACGTTTAGGTCCCTATTATAAGGCCTCTCTGCCCAAGATTACAGCTCGCACAGCAAGCACCCTAACTGCTCCACAAATACACTTTCCTTACATCACCTTCTGCACTCCGCTCCATCTGCTTCCACCCTCATTCCCCACACCCAGGGCGCTAATGCAGGTCCAGCTAGGGCCCTGGAGGACTCCTGTATTTCCCTCCTCCAGAGGGTCAATTTCAAAGCAAAGTGTAGGGATCTACCAGGAGACCTCGAAAAGTTCATGGACAAATGGACAAATTTATTTTGGTACAAAAACTTTGAAATATATATATTAACAGTTTTTTCATAATCCACATTTTCCACGAACTTTTTTAAAAAAATAAAGTTGGGGTTCTCAGGACCAGCAGTTGGTGTAATAGCTATGTCGCTGGACTCCCTCGTAGTCGACCACAGTCCGAGTCCCGGACCCGGTGGCTTAAACTCACGCAGGGCGCGTGTGCATGCATGCACAGGATCCTGAGGAGAATGGAGGAGAAGGGATTGCGGCGTGACCATCCCCCCTGGAGGGTGATTTCTCGCTTTCTATCTCTTTGTCTCTCTCTCTGTCTTTCTGGTGAGCGCACATGCCCTATGGCAAAAACCTCTAAAAAAATGAATAAATGAATTTGGGGTTCTCTGCTCAGTTCTCTTTTTAAAGAATTATTTTATTTATCTTTATTTATTTATTTATTTATCTATCTTAATTTGACCAGTGAGGGACAGAGAGAAAGAGAGAAAGTGAGAAAGCAAGCCGCCAGGTCCGAGACTTGAACTGTGGTCGGCCATGTGGGAGTACAACGCCTCTGACCACCACACCACCTGCTGGTCCCTCCATGAACTTTTTGAAGTCCCCCTCATACAGTCTCAAATCTCCCTGTCCTCCAAGTCCCTAGTCACCCAGGTGTGACTTGCTCTCCTGAGAAGAGCGAGGGAGCTCCCTGCACGCGAGCTTTACTTGCCCTTTCTTCCCGCAGCCTCCTTCCTTGGGGACTCCTGCACAAGGCACCTCTGGATTCTACTTTCCTATCCCTCACCTGAGCCTACTTCCCTCTCTCTCTCCTTTAAAGACCAATAAAACTGTGATCTGAGTGTTGTCCTCCCAGCGGGCGATGGGGTGAGGGCACGGACTTCCTCAGAGGAACCAAGAGCTAGAGAAGGTTGCCTTTGGCATCAGAGACTCTCCTTCCTTCAACTCGATACCATGATGCTCTCAGCAGAAGCCCCTCTTCCCAATGTCCTCAGCCTGGGAGATCCTTATGTCCTTAAAGACAAAGCTCTCTGCTAGCTGGTGAGACCGATGGCGCCCCCTGGAGGGCTTGAGACCAATGACAGAAAGTGTACCATGTCTCTCAAGGCCCAAGGCTCACAGCCACACAGTGTAGCTCAGGTAGCACAGAGAGTTGTAGTCCATTCCAGGGCCTAGTGGTTGAACAGAAGAGCAAAGGGACACACAGCAGATAGCCTCGGACCTTCTGGCTGAGACAATTTTTGTTCGTTTGTTTAGGTTTTTGCCATGGGACAGAGAGGGAAAGTGAGAAATCTCCCCCAGGGGAATGGCCATGCTGCAATTCTTTCTGTTTTGGGGATTTGGGGCGCATATGCACACGCTTCCAGCATGATTTTTAAGCAGCCGGGTCTGGGGCTTGAACTACGGTTAGCCATGTGGAAATCCAGTGCCTTAACCACCACGCCACCTGAGGCAATTTTGATGAGAACTGAAGAACTTAACGACGACACCCTCTGTAGTCATTCTACAAAGTACCCTGAACATGAGGGTGGATGAGGACCTGGGTAGACACTGGGCAAGATAGCTGATGGATGGGACTGACCCTTGGGTGAGTCCGGGGTGTCCCCAGCTCATGCTGGAAGCAGAACTTAAGAGATCTAGAATTCTTTTTGGTTTTAAGAGAGATTTTTGCTATAGGGCATGTGTGCTTGCCAAAGAGTCAGAGAGAGATGGAGGTGTAGCTCAGGTAGCACAGAGAGTTGTAGTCCATTCCAGGGCCTAGTGGTTGAACAGAAGAGCAAAGGGACACACAGCAGATAGCCTCGGACCTTCTGGCTGAGACAATTTTTGTTCGTTTGTTTAGGTTTTTGCCATGGGACAGAGAGGGAAAATGAGAAATCTCCCCCAGGGGAATGGCCATGCTGCAATTCTTTCTGTTTTGGGGATTTGGGGCGCATATGCACACGCTTCCAGCATGATTTTTAAGCAGCCGGGTCTGGGGCTTGAACTACGGTTAGCCATGTGGAAATCCAGTGCCTTAACCACCACGCCACCTGAGGCAATTTTGATGAGAACTGAAGAACTTAACGACGACACCCTCTGTAGTCATTCTACAAAGTACCCTGAACATGAGGGTGGATGAGGACCTGGGTAGACACTGGGCAAGATAGCTGATGGATGGGACTGACCCTTGGGTGAGTCCGGGGTGTCCCCAGCTCATGCTGGAAGCAGAACTTAAGAGATCTAGAATTCTTTTTGGTTTTAAGAGAGATTTTTGCTATAGGGCATGTGTGCTTGCCAAAGAGTCAGAGAGAGATGGAGAGACAGAAAGCGAGATGGCCATGCCTCAATCCCTTTTCCTCCATTCTCCTCTTAGCATTTTGGGCATACATGCACACATGCTCCATGTGCATTTTGAGCCACCAGATCCAGGACTCAAACTGTAGTCAACTACACGGGAATCCAGTGATGTAACCATTACTCCATCTGCTGGTCCCAAGAGCTCTAGAATTCTTGATCTTGCTGAATGGGGAGAGCCCAGGGGGCTGGCTCCCGCATACTGGGCAGCGTGCCCCTCCATTGCTGACTGCACTATGTATGTGTAGGGGAGGAGGGCGGTGTCCCAGCCCCCACCACAGCTGGCCTAGGGGAAAGCTTCACATTCCAGGGGCACCCAGAGAGAGGTTGTGAAGGTCCTGTCTCAGCACTGAAGGGAAGCAGCAACAGTGGAGCCTGGCCTGAGCATAGGGCCAGAGGAGGAGAAGCCTTGAGAGGGACACCAGAGGGCCATGGCCCATGTGGACTTCAGGCTTACGAGGCTCTGAGTTCCAGAAGTTAAACCCAGGCCAGAGGACCCGGCTAAAGTCCACAGGCACATAGAGCAGCACACAGAACACGGGCCCCTGGCACAGAAAGCTAGGCCCGTATCCGGGTAGTTCTGTTCTCAGCAATGGCAAACACAGGACAGGGAGCACTGAGGGAACCGCAGCAAAGCCACCACTGGCTTGTCAGGCAGCCTTCACCGTGTCTCCAGCTTAGGAGTGTCTCCCAGGACTTGAAGGACAACCTTTCTTCTGACAGATAGATGGGGGTTCCTTGCAGAAGAGCAGGGGTGGAGTTATCCCCGAAGTCCAATGCTTTATCCACAGTAGGTGCTTTATAAATGGCTATGCCGGGACCAACAAATGGCGTAATAGTTATGTCACTGGACTCCCACGTAGTCAACCGTAGTTTTGAGCCTTGGACCTGGCAGTTTAAAACTCTTACCAGGCACATGTGCAAGTATGCCCAAAACCCCAAGAGGAGAATGGAGGAGATGAGATTGTGGCATGGCCACCCCGGGGAGGGGGGGTGATTTCTCACTTTGTCTTTCCAGTGAACACACATGCCCCATAGTAAAAATCTCTCGCTAAAAACAAACAAATAAATAAGTGACTGTGCTAAGGAGCTATAAATTGGTGATCTGGAACTTGATGCTGGAAGAGACTTGGGGGCAGTATAAAGTGGCAAAGCATCCGAGCCCTGCTAGCCACCCACTTGGCTCTGGGCTGCCCGAGTCTAAGAAGCCAGATGGAAGTTGGTTAATGCCTACAGTTGGGGCTGGGACTGCAAAATCATTCACTCTTCCTGAATTTTGTCTGGGCTCAGTGGCACACTCAGGTCTGAGAAGAACTTTATACAAGAGAGCTATTAGTCTTGGAATTAGAAAGTAGCCCAGTGGTTAGGGTGCTGGATTCCCACATGACTGACCACAGTTTGAATCTGGGACCTGGTAGCTTGAAAATCACACTGGGCATGGAGAAGGGATTGCTGTGTGGCCATCCCCCTTGAGGGGTGATTTTTCACTTTCTCTGTCTCTTCGGTGAGTGCACGCACCCTATAGAAAAAAATCTCTCTCAAATAAAAAAAAAAGAGAGAGAGAAAGAGCTATTGGTTTCATTTTACTAAGAAACTAAAGTTCAAAGAAGTAATTTGTTGAATGTCTGGCAGCTCCTGATCTGACCACTTATCCTCTGAGGTCAGCTCTGACCACACAGAATTCGCTTGCTCTGTCCGTCCACATGGCAGGGAGCCACAGCCTCCCACCGCCCACGTGGCCTCTCCCACTCTGCGGGGCCTGGGGCCAGCTCTCGAAGCCCGCTTCTCTCGAGCCCTGAGTTTTCTCAGGCTTCCGGCAGGGGGCACCAGCCTCCTTCTGAAGTCCCAGCGCAGGACCGGGTTTCAGTTCCCCCAGTTAAAACCAGGAGGCTTCCAGGGCTGGGAGCGATGCATAAAGTGGGATCGGGACCGCTAAAGGTGCAAGAAACACTCTGGCCCCAGGACCCTGGGGTCTGCGGCTACAGGTGGGGTCGGGTTCCAACCAAAGGGAAAGATCACACGCTGGGATGGCTGAACTTGCTCCAAAAGCAAGGCCAGTGTCGACCCTCACAGAGCAGGTGCCAAAAGACCTCGTCCCGACCCCCCGCCGTCCCAGGATCGGCTGAGGGGCAGGGCTAAGCTCCACCCTGCTTCCCTGGGCCCGGGCTACTACCCCCGCGGGCGTGGGACACTCACTGGCGAAGGGCGAGGTGGCTGTAGAGCCATTGAGGAAGCTAGGGGACCCGGGCACGCCAAGGCCAGCCACCCCCGGCGCGCCATAGCCGCCGAGGCCAGCTCCGAGGCCGCTGCCGTAGCTGCTCTGCTGCGAGCCGGGGCTGGGCGCGAACCCGCGGGGAGACGCGCTGCTGCAGCTGCGTGCATATCCTGTGAGAGAAAGCCGTTAGGGAGCCGCACTGGCAGGGAGCAGCGTCGGGGTTCCCGGGACTGCCAGGGCTGGTGCGGGATGGCGGACACACCTGGCTCGGGCCCGGGCGTGGCGTCCCCGACGGCGATGGCCAGCGGGCTGCTGAAGGCGTTGATGCCCACGACCGCGGGGTGTGGGTGGCTCGGAGCCAGGGGTCCGAGCGGCGCGGGCGCTCGGGGGGCGCTGTACAGAGCCTCGGCCACGTCCGCCGCGCGCTTCAAGAGGAGCTCCTGCGAAGACAAGAGCGGGGCACGGCCGGGGCAGCCGCAGGCTCCGGGCGGGGGAGAGCCCTGGGCCGGGCGGCGCTAGGAGGCGGGCGGAAGCGCCATACCTGGTTACTGCTGGGCACTCCGTACAGCGCCTCCGCCAGGTCGGCCGCCCGCTTCAACAGCACTTCCTGGGGACAGGGGGGGAGGCAGCGGGACGGAGGGACAGCCCCTGGGGGCAGCAAGGGGGGCCCTTGGGAGCCCCTGCTCACCTCTTCGCCTACAGGACACTCTCATCCCGTCCCGTCCCGCCCCTCTGAGTACCTTGGGCAGCCTTTCGGGGTCTCCGGGGTGTCTAGGAATGACTTTCTGAAGCCTCTGGAATCCATAGTCGATGGTGGGCTCATTCAAGGCTGGGGAGAAGGGGCGGTGTTGGAAAATGCCGCTCTGGGCCGAGGACGCAGGGCGCAAAGAGGACTCGAGCAACCGGGAGCCTCTGCAGACCTCCTCCTCCTCCAAGCCCGGTCCGAGCCCTGGAAAACTCCGGGCAGGATCAGCCAGGTTCGGGGAACTCTCAGTTCCTTCGTTTGTTCATTCAGCTAACATTTACCGAGCCAGGCTCTGTGCTAGGCGCTTGGCATTAACACGTAAGCACCGTATGATCCCGTTTTTGATTAGGAAAAAGAAGTATGTATCTATGAGCTTCTATCTTCCTGGGGGCAGGACTGGAGGGAGAGTTTTCTGTTGGCATTTGGTAATATCAGGAGTTGATTTTTATTTATATTTTTAAAGAAGTATTTACTTTCATTTAATTCCATTTACTATTATAATTAGTATTATTATTTTAATTTGACCAGAGAGAGACAGAGAGAGAAAGGGAAAAGCGAGAAAGAAAATCACCAGGTCTGGGACGCGAACAGCAATCAACCATGTGGGAATCCAGCGCTCTTAACCACCCCACTACCTGCTGGCCCCAGGAGTTGATTTTTAAAAAGAAAAAAAGGAAAGCCCCAACCCTCCCCGTTTACCGCGGCTCAGGCGGATTTGGCAGCTTTTGACGGTTAGATTCGCAAGCACCTGAGTCAGGACCGGGCTGGCCCACGCTCAGGGCTCTGGGGAGCGTGCGGGGCCTTGGAACTCCGTTTCCCACCCGCTTTCTTTTGGCCGCGCTCCTGCTCCTCTTCCCTTTTCACCCCCTCCTTATTGGGTAGCCTGGCCCTGACCTAACTCCCGAGCTTCAAGGTCCTACCCCTCCAACTCCAAATTTAGAATAATTTCCTTTCGCTCTCCCCAAGGCATAGAACACTCAGGTCTGGGTCTTTGACGTGACATTCCTTTTCCGTCACCGTCCTTCCTCCCCCGTATCTACCTCCCAGTTTGTCCCTCCAGTTCGAGAGCAGCGGGATTCACATTCACTGCCCGCCCCTGCGACCTCATACTCCACCCGCCCTTCACTGTTCACAGTCGACTTTCCGGGTCAGAGCGGAGCCCCCCCCCCCCCCCGGGGTAGGCAGAGTCAATGCCGAGTGTCTGTTGCCCCGCGAAGGGCGCGGTGTAAATGTGTTGGGGGGTTGGCGGGGAATGGAGATGGGAAGGGTGGCTTGGGCAGGGGCGGGGCGGGAGGAAAGAGTAGATCCTTAGATCCGGCCTGGAGACTAACAGCCAGGATAGGGGATTCTACACTGCGCCTTGTGTTAACTGCCCCCCGCGGCGTGGTGCAAGGGGTGTGTGCGCGCGCTCGCGTGCTCACCTGCGTGTAAGTGCGTGTGCGTGCAAAGTGAGGCTGGCCGGAGGGACCCGAGAGGCCCAGGAAAACTTTGGGGAGCAACGAGTCCATTTGGGGCATCTCTGAAATAAACTCCTTTGGAAAGATTCTAGACTCTAGCGAGTGAGGGCGGAGGGATAGGAGGCCTGAATGTCCCGGAGGGCGAGGACACAGCTCCGGAGGGGCTGAGGAGCCAGAGGCCCCAGGGGGAAACGTAGAAGACCTGGGAAAGAAGGTCCCTCTCAAGGAGCATCAAGGGGTATAGGTGGATGCAGATGGGGAGGGACTCCTAGGGGGCGTAGCCACACCAGAGATTCTGATTAATGAGCGGGGTGGGGCTCCCTCGAGGAAATTAGGCCTCCCCTCCCCCGCCTGACTCCTTACCTGTGTAGACAAAGCGGCCAGGGGCTCCCTTGCAAAACTGCTTGGACTTGTAGGAGAGGGTCACCTCCACCACCCCAGGGATGTGCCGCGGGGGCGTCTGCACCCGGATGGCGTGGGGCGTGATGAGCTGCTAAGGGAGAGGGGAGGCCTGCAGGTCCCGTCCCGGCGAGGGGAGGGCCCAGCCCCGAGGCTTGGAGGAGACCGGCGGGGGTGGCCCACCTCGCTCCACACGAGCACGTTTCCGAACACGACCTGCAACCCGTCGAAGAAGTTGTCGCCGATGACAATGACGGTGGCGCCGCCCGTGGTCCAGCCCTCCCCAGGGCTGATGGCCTTGATGCAGGGGGTGGCAGCTGAGAGGCAGGAGAGGACCCAGGTCAGGGGACCGCACCAGGGTGGGGACTGGAGACTGGCTGGGCCCAGGCGCAGGGCTGGGCAGGGGATCCTGACCTTCAGATGGGTCCAGGCGGCGAGCCCTGCGACCATGCTTGGAGTTGTTGTGCACGAACATGTTGTCGGACACAGCCAGCACGTGCCCATCCACGCTCACCGTCGTGGACACCACCACCTGCAGGGAGAGCCAAGACCAGCCTGCCTGGGGCCCTGGGGACTGCGGGAAAGGTGTGGTGGTGGGGGACCAGCAGCTCAAGGCCAGTGGCTGGATGTTGGAATTCAGGGTCGCTGGTTATGGAAGAAGGGCTTCAGTTCTCCAGGGATTGAGCTGATCTGTGGGGGAGGGGGAGAAGCTGGAACAAGTGACACCCCCAGATGAACAGATCCCCCAGGAGTTGGACAAATCAACAGCCCAGAAAAGACTGGCTCTTTGGGCAGAGAGTGCCTACTACACAGGA
>NW_006203419.1:831596-837942 GCF_000334495.1 Tupaia belangeri chinensis | reverse complement strand
CCATGAGGCTCTGAGGAAGGAATGGGGTCTTAGGTGAGGGAGGGGGTCAACATCAGCAGGAGCCCCCACCCTGTTCTGGGGAGGAACCTGGGGCTGCCTTCTTCCCCCACTCCCTGCACGGGGAGAGGTGTGCAGGCTGGGATGTGCTAAGGGCAGCTGCTCTCCGCTTCACGCTATGCAAATTACCTGGGTCGTTAATCATGTAAAAATGTCACAATTAGCATCTTCTTAAGTGGGACTCTAATGAAGCCTCCCTTGGCAGCCAGCTTAAGTTGAGATGGAGCTGCCCCACCCCCAGCAGGCACCAGGCCCGGAGGTACAGATCTATTTGCCCTGGGCACTTTTCCCAGGAAAGCAGGGTCACAGCCTTCCCTTCCTCCTCCCCTCCCCTTCTCTCAGGAAAAGGTAGATTTGCAGGGTGGACCCCTCTCTCCAGACCCACCTGGAAGCGGCGCATGTCTCGGGGATTCCCGGCATTCTTCAGGCAGTTCTGGTTGCACTTGAGGAAGAACTTGAGGAAGAACCTGAAACAGTGTGGTCGGTGGGCTCAAGGCTCTGAAGGTTCTAAAATAGATGGAGATCCAACTTCTCCCTGCCATCCCCTTCCCTGTAGGTTGACTCCCGTCTGCCTGACCACAGAGAGGCACGCACCCATGTCCTCATCACAAGCTGCGTATACACAGGGTGCCTGATCTATACCAAATCACACACCACAGGACTATGTCATTACACAGAATATCCCCCCATACACACACCATGGACAGATCACACAGTGCTTAGTTTGCAACAGTGTGTATAAATACATACATTTTTTGAGAGACTTTTGCTATGGGGCACATGCACTCACCGGAGAGACAGAGAGAGACAGAGAGATAGAAGGCAAGAAATCACTCCCCCCCCCTCCTAGGAATGGCCACGCCATAATCCTTTCTCCTCTATTCTCCTCTCGGGATTTTGGGCACGCACACATACATGTATCTGGCGTGAGTTTCAAGCCGCTAGGTCCAGGATACAAACCACCTTCAGCTATGTGAGAGTCCAGAGATATAACCATTACGCCATCTGCTGGACTCTCAACAGTGTATATTTATCACACATACCCAATGCATATTCATCATAAAGGTATATCCATTATTATACTTATTACTCATAAATTACATCCAATGCACTGTACACAGCCAGTGTAAACTTATCACATACCCTGTATATCTGTCATAGTATCTGCCCTTAAACATACAGTGCACCCACCAGGTGCATAGCCCTCTCCCACAGTACATCCATCAGCCACAATGTATACTCATCATAAATAGTCTATCTGTCATAGACACTGTGTATGTCTCAGACCTTACAAAATATAGCCCCCCCCACACACACAGGGTATAACCGTCACAAGAGTATACACAATATATACTCCACAGCCCATAGTCATCACGTACATATGGAATACTAAGAGTCTACTAGTCCCACACATATATATCCAACCTACAGGGTGAATGCACAGATATGATATGGAACACATAGAGTGTGTGTGTGTGTGTGTGTGTTTAAAGGTTTTTGCCATAGGGTCTGTACACTAGCTGGAGAGAAACAGAGTCAGTGAGAGGAAAAGTGAGAAATCACCCCTGCCGGGCCATGACACCATCCTTTCTCCTCTATTCTCTTCTCAGGATTTTGGGTACGCACACACGTGTCCGGTGTGATTTTCAAGCTGCCAGGTCTGGGACTCACACCAGGGTTAGCCATGTGAGAGTCTAGCACCTTAACTAGCACGCCACCTGCTGGCCCCCTGGAGTATATATATTAATGCACCATTTCATGTTGCATGTGATTACCTAAAATATACTAACTGCAAATATTATATAGCTCTCCCATATAGCAGATGTTCCCCAGCAGATCAGCCTAGCAGTGCCCTCCCAGAAAATTCCCCTCCCTTATAGCACCGTGTCCAGACTCACCATTGTGCCTTTTATATACACAGCAAAAACTTGACCCTATGGAACATATACCCACCATATACACAGGGCATATCTATCAGACACACTGCAGAGATACACAGTTAATTCAGGTTGAATATCCGTATCTGAAATGCTTGGGACCAGAAGTGTTTCACAGAGAGAGAGAGAGAGAGAGATCTTTGGGACGGGGCCCAAGTCTAAACACAGACTTCATTTATGTTTCTTATACACCTTATACACATAGGCTGAAGGTAATTTTATACAATATTTTAGATAATTTTGCATATGAAACAAAGCTGTGTGCATTGAACCATCAGAAAGCAAAGGTGCCACCTGTGTGGACAACCTGTGGTGGTTTGGCATCACAGTCATTTCTTTTTTTTTTGAGAGGTTTTTCCTATAGGGCTCGTGTGCTCGCCAGAAAGACAGAGAGAGACAGAGAGACAGAAAGCGAGAAATCACCCCCCAGGGGGGATGGTCACACCAGAAGCCCTTCTCCTCCATCTTGGGATCTTGGGCACACACACACATGCGCCCAGCATGAGTTTAAGCCACCAGGTCCAGGACTCGAACTGCGGTCGACCACATGGGAGCTCAGCAACATAGACATTATGCTAACTGCTGGTCCCATCATCATAGTCATTTCTGACTCTGCATTTATATGCAATGATAAGCAATGTTGAGCCATTGTTTTTTTATGTTATTTACACATGTGCCATGAATACAGGATCCCTTGGGGATGGTCAACAAGGCGTGTAGGGTGCCTGTGCGTTGACTGTGACACATCACATAGGTCAAGTGTGAAGTTTTTCACTTGTGACATCCTATTGGCACTCAGAAAGTTTTGGATTTTGGAGATTCCAGATTTCTGATTTTTAAATTAAGGATGTTCAACCTATGTATATATTTTTCACATGTGGAGTTGGATAAAAGTGCAGAACATGCAGTGATGAGGCTACTCTTTGGAAAACTGCAGGCGCACTTGGTCCTCCAGTCTTTCTGGGCAGTTGGCTGGGAGTGTGGGGCCTTGGTTCTCCACCCACCAGCAAAGCAAGCACGGGCGTCCCTTGCCTGTTGTACTCTAGTGCACTCCGAATTCTACCAGTGTCTCCTTTAGCCCCTGTAGGACCCTGTGACATTAGGGAGATGCCCTTCACAAATGGAGAGGCAGGGCTAAAGTCTTTGGTGGTTCCTGAGGGTGGTACAGCCTCCTGGGCTACTGTGTGAGCTTCAGTAGTCAGCGTCCTCAGTTCAACACTGCCCCCTGGTTTTGAATCCCAAATCCATTTAATTATTCAGAGTTGCCTCCCAAGTCTGTAAATATAAAATTCACGTTCAGAGGAAGACTTTTTAAATAATCATTTTATTTTATTTATTTTATTATGATTTTGTAGTTAGACTAGAGAGAGAGAGAAAGTGAGAAAGTAAGCCACCAGGTTCGGAATTCAAACCGCGGTCTGCCACGGGGGAGTCCAGCACCTTAGCCACACCACCTGCTAGCCCCCAGAGGAAGATTTTTTTAAAGGCCCTGAAAGCCTACTCCTTAAAGAGGAGGTCCCCAAGTGCTGGGCTGAGTGGGCACCAGCCCACGAGGGCAGCTCCATTTGGGAGCTGGTGGCAATCACTTTGCTGGAGACCCTGCCTCTCCCTGCACTGCTTATTCCTGAGCACCTGTCAAGCTTCCCCACACTAAGGGCGCGCTCCCCCGAAATCCCTCTAATTCCCTTCCCACAGAGATATTCTATCATTTGCAGGTGGCATTTCCATCCACAGTTGACTCTCCAGAAAATACTGCCCCGAGGCTGCAGGTGGTGTAGTGGTTAAGGCACTGGACTCCCACATGGTTGACCAAGGTTTGAGTTCTGGGCCCGGAAGCTTGAAACTCGCGCCAGGTGCATGTGCATGCTTGTTCAAAATCCCAAGAAGAGAACGAAGGAGAAAGGACTGTGGTGTGGCCACCTTGGGGCGTGATTTCTCACTTTCTCTCTGTCTTTCTGGCGACTCCATGCTCCCTATAGCAAAACAAAACAAATAAACAACAACAAAACAACTCTCAAACAAACAAACAAAAAAACAGAATACTGTCCCACAGTGTTGGCTCTTCTACAGATCACCTTAAGTTTTATACGCCTCATAGGATGCCAGACTGTGTGCACCCACAGTGTAGACGCTCAGAGGAGAGCAACAATTGGTGGCTATCTTCCAGTCCTGCCTCTAGCACCTTCCTTACCTCTGATCACCACCCTGCAAAGCCTCAGGACGCTGTTTCCCACAGGGTCCTCTGGTTCTTTCCCAAGCCCTTACTCAGCAGGTCTTCCCACATTTGCCCTTTCTAAGATTCCATACCCTTTGGGTTCACATCAATTCCCACATCCTGTTTGGCCTTATCTGGCTACTCTAAGCTTCAAGGAACCTCCCCCACCCCCCACGCCGACCCTCCTCCCTACCACTGGGGCCCTGATAGCACCTCCACCTATGGAGACCTGTGCCAGAACACCTCAATTTTTTTATTTTCTTTTTTTCCTTAAGTTTATTTATTTTACTTCTTTCATGAGAGAGCACCAGAGAGGGAGGGAGGGAGGGAAGAAGGGGGGGAAGAGAGAGAGAGAGGGAGGGAGAGAGAGAGAGAGGGAGGGAGGGAGGGAGAAACGGGGTGGAACCTTTGACAAGGTCTTATCATGCCACAATCTCTTTCCCCCAGCCTCCTCGCTAGCCAGCATCTTGGGTGTGCACGCCTGGTGTGTTTCAGATCTCCTGGGGATCTGAACCTGTGGTCAGTCATGTGGCTTCCAGCACTGCAGATTAGTATGCGACCGCCTGTGCCACCAAGGCTGGTCCCATCTCGGGATTTGGGCTTGGTTGGCATTTACCTGCAGAGGGTGGCCCAGGGTGGGTGTTAGGGTCAGTCCCCTTTTCCTGCCCTCTGAGATTCTGGCTCTGAGCCAGCGCACAGATAGTGCCATCAATAGCGCTGCTACAATCCCGATGCCCACCTCCTGCCGGCAGCCCGTCCAGTCAGAGGCTGAGCCAACACGCTCACTCTCCAGAGTCTGCTGCTCCTGCCGCCCACCCTGCCAGTCAGAGGGGTGTGAAGAACATGATTCACACGTGTAGATAAGGCAAAAAGATAATCCCAAGTCCTTCAAAGTCATCCTGGAGCCGTGGTCTTCCAAGTGTCCCCAGAGCAGCAGCAGCAGCATTTCCTGGGAACTTTCTAGAAATGCAGAATCTCAGCCCCTCCTCAGTCTGCTTACATTTTTGGGTCCGAATATCTTTGACGGCTTATCTTTTCATAAGCCCTCAAAGGTTTCCAATGGGCCCTAAGGTTTGGTGCCACTGCCCTAGAGCTGAGTTATTCAGTAGCAAACCCCCCAGCCCCACGTGGCACTGAGCTCTTGAAATGCGGCTCATTTGAGATGTGAAATACACGTTGGTTTCAGTGACTTAGTCAGAAAACAATAAGCATGTAAAATAACTCATGAGTAACTTTTCGGTATTGATTATATGTTGAAACGGTAGTATTTTAGATTTATTTGGTTGAATAAAATCTATTATTCTGGGACCAGCAGTTAGCGTAATGGCTATGTTGCTGGACTCCCATGTAGTTGACCGCAGTTCGCGTCTTGGACCCGGTGGCTTAAAACTTGCGCCGGGCGTGTGTGCGTGCGTGCCCAAGATCCCGAGAGGAGAGTGGAGGAGAAGGGATTGTGGCATGGCCATCCCCCCGGGGGATGATTTCTCGCTTTCTGTCTCTCTGTCTCTCTCTGTCTTGCGGGTGCATGCACCCTATAGCAAAAAACCTCTCCAAAAAATAAAAAAAATCTATTATTATGATTAAATTACCAGTTTCTTCTTGTTTTTATTTATCTTTATTTTGTTAATTTAAAAAATTTATTATCATTACTTTTTTTTTTTAAGAGAGATTTTTGCTATAGGGCAGGTGTGCTCTCCGGAGAGACAGAGAAACAAGTGGGAAATCACGCCTCGGGGGGATGGCCATACTGCAGCTCCTTCTCTTCCATTCTCCTCTTGGGATCTTGGGCACACACACACATGCACTCGGTGTGAGCTTATACACTGGGTCTGGGACTCGAACTGCAGTCGACTACATGGGAGTCCAGCGACATAGCCATTACACCAACTGCTGGTCCCTACAAGACCATCTTTGCCAGCTGATCTTCTCCCTAGTAAAATGGGGTGGAAATATATTTCATAGGGTTGTTGTGGGCATTTAATGAGATAACAGGTGAGGCGGTGTCCTCTCCTGCGCGGCTGCGTCTTGGGCGGTCGGTGCTCATCGAGACCATGGTTTCGACTGTGGAAGAGCTACAGAAAGATCTAGAAAAAGTAAAGGTGTTATTGGAAAAGGCCACTAGGAAAAGAGTACGTGA
>NW_006203419.1:809286-830822 GCF_000334495.1 Tupaia belangeri chinensis | reverse complement strand
CCCATCTCGGGATTTGGGCTTGGTTGGCATTTACCTGCAGAGGGTGGCCCAGGGTGGGTGTTAGGGTCAGTCCCCTTTTCCTGCCCTCTGAGATTCTGGCTCTGAGCCAGCGCACAGATAGTGCCATCAATAGCGCTGCTACAATCCCGATGCCCCCCTCCTGCCGGCAGCCCGTCCAGTCAGAGGCTGAGCCAACACGCTCACTCTCCAGAGTCTGCTGCTCCTGCCGCCCACCCTGCCAGTCAGAGGGGTGTGAAGAACATGATTCACACGTGTAGATAAGGCAAAAAGATAATCCCAAGTCCTTCAAAGTCATCCTGGAGCCGTGGTCTTCCAAGTGTCCCCAGAGCAGCAGCAGCAGCATTTCCTGGGAACTTTCTAGAAATGCAGAATCTCAGCCCCTCCTCAGTCTGCTTACATTTTTGGGTCCGAATATCTTTGACGGCTTATCTTTTCATAAGCCCTCAAAGGTTTCCAATGGGCCCTAAGGTTTGGTGCCACTGCCCTAGAGCTGAGTTATTCAGTAGCAAACCCCCCAGCCCCACGTGGCACTGAGCTCTTGAAATGCGGCTCATTTGAGATGTGAAATACACGTTGGTTTCAGTGACTTAGTCAGAAAACAATAAGCATGTAAAATAACTCATGAGTAACTTTTCGGTATTGATTATATGTTGAAACGGTAGTATTTTAGATTTATTTGGTTGAATAAAATCTATTATTCTGGGACCAGCAGTTAGCGTAATGGCTATGTTGCTGGACTCCCATGTAGTTGACCGCAGTTCGCGTCTTGGACCCGGTGGCTTAAAACTTGCGCCGGGCGTGTGTGCGTGCGTGCCCAAGATCCCGAGAGGAGAGTGGAGGAGAAGGGATTGTGGCATGGCCATCCCCCCGGGGGATGATTTCTCGCTTTCTGTCTCTCTGTCTCTCTCTGTCTTGCGGGTGCATGCACCCTATAGCAAAAAACCTCTCCAAAAAATAAAAAAAATCTATTATTATGATTAAATTACCAGTTTCTTCTTGTTTTTATTTATCTTTATTTTGTTAATTTAAAAAATTTATTATCATTACTTTTTTTTTTTAAGAGAGATTTTTGCTATAGGGCACGTGTGCTCTCCGGAGAGACAGAGAAACAAGTGGGAAATCACGCCTCGGGGGGATGGCCATACTGCAGCTCCTTCTCTTCCATTCTCCTCTTGGGATCTTGGGCACACACACACATGCACTCGGTGTGAGGTTTAACCCATCAGGTCAGAGACTCAAACCAAGGTCAACTATGTAAGAGTCCAGCAACATAAGCATTATGCTATCTACTGGTCCTGTTATCATTACTTTTTAATTTGACTATAGAGAGAGAGAGACAGGAGCTGAGGGAATGAGAAAGCAGGTCACTAGGTACGGGACCCGAATTGTGGCCAGCCATGTGGGAGTCCAACGCCTTAACCACCATGCCACCTGCTGGCTCCATCTTATCTTTTAAAATGTGGCTACCTGAAAATTTAGCACCTTTGTGGCTTGCATTATGTTTCTATTACACAATGCTGCTCTAGCGTGTTATGTTAATGAAGCTACCTAAGAGTCATCTGATTTCTAGAGTTATTCAGTAGCAAACCCCCCAGCCCCACGTGGCACTGAGCTCTTGAAATGCGGCTCATTTGAGATGTGAAATACACGTTGGTTTCAGTGACTTAGTCAGAAAACAATAAGCATGTAAAATAACTCATGAGTAACTTTTCGGTATTGATTATATGTTGAAACGGTAGTATTTTAGATTTATTTGGTTGAATAAAATCTATTATTCTGGGACCAGCAGTTAGCGTAATGGCTATGTTGCTGGACTCCCATGTAGTTGACCGCAGTTCGCGTCTTGGACCCGGTGGCTTAAAACTTGCGCCGGGCGTGTGTGCGTGCGTGCCCAAGATCCCGAGAGGAGAGTGGAGGAGAAGGGATTGTGGCATGGCCATCCCCCCGGGGGATGATTTCTCGCTTTCTGTCTCTCTGTCTCTCTCTGTCTTGCGGGTGCATGCACCCTATAGCAAAAAACCTCTCCAAAAAATAAAAAAAATCTATTATTATGATTAAATTACCAGTTTCTTCTTGTTTTTATTTATCTTTATTTTGTTAATTTAAAAAATTTATTATCATTACTTTTTTTTTTTAAGAGAGATTTTTGCTATAGGGCACGTGTGCTCTCCGGAGAGACAGAGAAACAAGTGGGAAATCACGCCTCGGGGGGATGGCCATACTGCAGCTCCTTCTCTTCCATTCTCCTCTTGGGATCTTGGGCACACACACACATGCACTCGGTGTGAGGTTTAACCCATCAGGTCAGAGACTCAAACCAAGGTCAACTATGTAAGAGTCCAGCAACATAAGCATTATGCTATCTACTGGTCCTGTTATCATTACTTTTTAATTTGACTATAGAGAGAGAGAGACAGGAGCTGAGGGAATGAGAAAGCAGGTCACTAGGTACGGGACCCGAATTGTGGCCAGCCATGTGGGAGTCCAACGCCTTAACCACCATGCCACCTGCTGGCTCCATCTTATCTTTTAAAATGTGGCTACCTGAAAATTTAGCACCTTTGTGGCTTGCATTATGTTTCTATTACACAATGCTGCTCTAGCGTGTTATGTTAATGAAGCTACCTAAGAGTCATCTGATTTCTAGGGCTGGCAGGTGGCGTGGTAGTTAGGCGCTGGACTGCCACAGGGTCAACTGTGGTTCAGGTCTTGAATCTGAAGGCTTGCTTTCTTACTCTTCTTTTCTCTCTGACTGTCTCCCTCTGGTCAATATTGAAGAATAATGATAATAATTTTTAAAATTTTTAAAAAATCATCTGATTCTCTGAAGGAAAGTAACTTTGACTCATATTTTCTGTTGATTGGTGATTGGGACAGACTCTGTAAAGTTAGGTGCTAATCTGCAGAAAACTGATAAGATGCAAATGATATTTGTTAGAAGCAAATCATTTCTGTCTGTAGAAAAATAAGCCCTAGGGTCGAGCCTCTGGCTTGATAGTTAAGGTGGCTGGATCCCATGTGGCAGACTATGCGGTATGAGTCCTGGACCTAGTGGCTTCAGAAACACGTGGGGCATGTGTGCATGTGTGCCCAAAATCCCAAGAAGAGGAGAGACAGAGGAGGAGGGATTGCAGCATGACCATCCCCCATAGAGGGATGCTTTCTCACTTTCTCTCTCTCCTATGAGTGCATGAACCTCCCGCAAGATTAAAACTAATTAAAAAAAAAAAAAAAGAAAAATTAGCCCTAAAGGTTACAATGTTATTGTTTTGTGGACAAAAGTTTTGCATTAACTTGACGATCTTATTCTAAATAGTATTTTCACACACCCCCTCCTCTCCACTCTTCTCCACTGTGAGTGTGCATGTATGTGTGTGTGTGTGTGTGTGTGTGTGTGTGTGTATCAATCTGTTTCTCTTAGTCTTCTTTGAACCAGCTTTTTTACTCCACTGGTTTCCTCATCAATGTTAAAGAAAATGTCAACACATGCTCAGTAACTATTTGTGTAAGAATCATGCTTTTGACATGTTGAAGATTATGCTTTGGCAAGGGTGACTGGCCCTCAAAGGCTCCTACCTTCCAAGGTCAGGCCTGGAGTTGGGAGAACTTCTGTTTGGGTCCAGGAGACCCAGGAGTGATGCCCAGAACTTGCCCCTGTCCTACAGTGCGCTGTCCCTAGAGTGTCTGCCCTCACCACACTCCCACCTTCCAGAGGAGCTCTGGCCTGCATAGTCCTCTCTTTCCCCACCACTAGGAGACAGGCACTGTGAGGCTGGAGAGGCTGATGTGATGACAACTCAAGAGACTTCTCTGAAGGCCAGCATCCACGGGGTGATGCTTTATTCTGCCCAAGCAGATGTGGGGGCTGGCACTGGGAGAGGCCAGGGAACCTGGTGGGAAGGAGAGCTGGAGGGAAACGAAATTGCAAGCAAACATAGAAACATGAACAATGTTCCTCTTGAAAGAAAGCCTGGCAGGGGACCAGCAGTTAGCATAATGGCTACGTCGCTGGACTCCCATATAGTCAACCACAGTTCAAGTCCCGAACCTGGTGGCTTAAACTCACACTGGGTGCATGTGAGTGTGTAACCAAGATCCCAAGAGGAGAACAGAGGAAAAGGGATGGCAGTGTGGCCATCCTCCCTGGGGGTGATTTCTCACTTTCTGTCTCTCTCTCTCTCTGTCTGTCTTTCTGGCGAGTGCACATTCCCTATAGCAAAAACCTCTCAAAAAAAAAAAAAAGAATCACTGGAAGCAAATACCATTACTACGTGTGTGAGCTACACATAAAATGCTTCAGGGAGGTAACTACACACTCTACTAATTGTTATTTGTCATTATCTTGGTCACTTTTCTCAAAACCCTGACATGGGGACCAATAGGTGGCACAGGTGGTTAAAGTATTGGACTTACACATGGTTGACCATGGTTTGAGTCCTGCACCTAGTGGCTTGAATACACCAGGTGTGTGCGTGTGTGTGTGTGTGTGTGTGTGTGTGTGTGCCCAAAATCTCAAGAGGGAAACGGAGGATAAAGGATTGTGGTGTGGCCATACCGCTGGGGGATGATTTCTCACTTTCTCTCTCACCCTCTCTCTGTCTCATTCCAGCGAGCGCATGCACCCTCTGGCTGAAACCTTAAAAGACAAAAACAAGGGACCAGCAGTTAGCATAATGGCTATGTCTCTGGACTCCCACGTAGTCGACCACGGTTCACATCCCAGACCTGGTGGCTTAAACTCACACTGGGCACATGTGCATGTGTGGCCAAGATCCTGAGAGGATGATGGAGGAGAAGGGATTGCAGCATGGCCATCCCCCCTGGGGGCTGATTTCTCGCTTTCTGTCCCTCTGTCTCTGTCTTTCTGGCGAGCACATGTGCCCTAGCAAAAACTTCCCCCCACCCCCCACAAAAAGAAAAAAACGAATAAGCTACAAAGTCATAGTAAATGCCAGAGCCAGGATATAACTTGAGTCTTTATCAACCACCGATGCTGACAAGAGTTACGGAAATGTCCTGCTAAGTGGGGGTCTCAGAGTGCTCCCCTGCCCAGCCATGAGGGTAGTGTACTGCGGACGGCGCAACAAGTCCTTCTTCAGCTGCTGCCTTGAGAGGGAGGCTGTGCAGGCCGCAGTACCACTATCGCACAGGGCTTTCCTCAAGGTTTCAAATTCTTCACATCACAAAGGAGAAAACTCAGGTCCCCTTGCTTCTCATTTGGGGCTTTGGGCTGTTGTGACTGGTACTTTCGGATAAGATTAAAGAACAGGTGGACAAGATGAGCCAAGAGTTGATCACTGTTGAAGTTCACTGAGGGTATATGTGGTCTATTAGTCTATTCAGCCTATATGGTCAACATTCTCCATAAGAGAAAAACTTTATTTTTATTTAACTCTATTTATTTATTTTAATTTGTTCCAGAGAGGAACCAAGGGAGAGAGAAAGTGAGAAAGCAAGCCGCCAGGTCTGAGACTCAAACTACAGTTGGCCATATGGGAGTCTAGCACCCTTAACCACCACACCATGTGCCGAACCTGATAAAAACTTTTTATGACTATATGTATGTGTATACATACATGCATGCATACACACAGGAGAGAAAGAAAGAGTGAGAGAGAAAGAAATGAAAAGTTCCCTGACAGTTTTGTTACGCCAGGACCCCCTGTCCCCAGTGCTCTAACCCTCAAGATACCTGATACCTGCGTGTGCGTGCCTGGTGTGTTTTCAGGTTGACCTGGGAATCCACACCACAGTCAGCCAAATGGCTTCCTGCACCACAATCCAGTACACAATCCAGACTGCACTACTAGGCCAGCCTCCATAATAACAGTCTTACATAAGTCCAGATGAAGAGCTGTGAACGGCGGCCACCCACCTGATAAAGCACTTCATGGGCGGTAGTGAGACCAGCAGGTGGAGTACTGGCTGGGCTGCTGGACTCCCACATGGTCAACCAGAGTTCCAGTCCTGGACCTGGAGGCTTGAAGCTCACGCAGGACATGTATGTGTCCAAATTCCCAAGAAGAGACTGGAAGAGAAGGGACTGTGGCGTGGCCATCCCCACCGAGGGGTGATTTCTTACTTTCTGTCTCTCTAGTGAATTCATGTTCCTTATAGCAAAACAATCTCTGAAGAAAGGAAAAAGGGTAGTAGGGATATGTCGGCAGCGCTGATGCCTATTATTCAAAGGAAGGTCAGAGAGCTTCCCTGCACATCTACTTTAGCATGTCCTGAACGTAGTCTAGCCTGCCTAATCATGTTCACAACGCTTTTTATCCCTTGCTGTAAAAACACTCAAGATTAAATTAAAATACATCTTCCTTGTCAACGAAATACTCCCTACCAAAGAAGCAAAGGCTGGGTTGGGTATGACCCAAGCGTGAACATTTATTTACACACAACGATCAGGGGTGACATTAGGGAAGCTCCCCTAGCACAGTGCTTTGCTCAAAAAAGACGCTCCCTAGATAAGGACCCTATGGAGGTGAGTGCTGTGAGTCCCTGCTGAGCTCTGGGTTTGCAGGCAAAAGGCACATCAGTAACACAGAGAAGACAACTGCTGGTGCCATTTGCACTCAGCCTGGCCCAGGGCCAGGCTGCTATGAGTCTGCTGCTGAGACCACCTCCTTGCTAAACCTCGCCTCCTGCCCTGACTGCTTCCCTCGCTCCTCTCCCAAGAGTTCAATAAACCACTGGATTGTCAGAAAAGTCATGATGACTTTTTGCATAGAAAAAAAATACATCATGACTTTTCCAGCAACTCAATACTTTCATAAGAAAACCCATCCCAGGCTCTGCTTCTAAGAATCTCATCCTAAGAAACCAGGTCACAGAACTAAGGCTTTTTATTGTTTTTTTCCACCCTACATGCCTGTGAGACACTTTTTTTTTTTTTAATTTGCTAGAGGGTATGTATGCTTTGAGGGGGCAACAAATGGCATAATGATTACATCACTGGACTCCCACGTAGTCCACTGCAGTTCGAGTCCTGGACCTGGCAGCTTAAACTCACATCAGTTGCGTGTGCATGTGTGCTCAAAATCCCAAGAGGAGGATGGAATTGAGAAGATATTGCAGCATGGCCAAACACTCTGGGGTGTTATTTCTTGCTTTCTGTCTCACCCTGTCTCTCTGTCCAGTCCACAGGCCCTATAGCAAAAATCTCTCTTTAAAAAAATGACAGACAGGGAGAGAAAGAGAGAGGGAAATCACCCCTCTCCCGAGTGAGTGATGGTCACATTGCAATCCCTTCTCCCCCATTTCTCCAACCCGTCAGGAGTTTAGGCATGCACACGCATGCATCCAGCATGTTTTTCAAGTTGCCAAGGCTGAGACTTGAACCATGGTAGACTATGTGGGATCTGGCTTCCTCTGTGCAGTGCTTAACTACTGGGCTACGGGGGTGGCCCTAGAACTTTCTTTCTGCTTAATTAAATTTAGACAGTTGCATGTGGCTGTGACTTCCACATTGGACAGCCTTTGTCTAGAAACAGGGATACATAAGTTGGGCGGGATGTTCAAAACAGCAGAGTACCCTGTGAAGTTCCTGGAAAGAAAGCAGATGAGGAGCAAAGGGTAGAGAAACATATGTGTTTCCATGCCCAAAGCTGGCACTGCAGCCTGGGATGAGGAAGGGGAGAAGATGGTCCTCCACTAGTTTTTAACCTTAAAAAACTTGACTTGGAGCTTATGAGTCTCAGGAGAAATAGCACATCTTCCAGGCATACTGGCCCACCAGTGTTTTCACTGTCTGCTGTGCTCTACCCCCGGCTCAGGGGCAGAGGAGGACACAGATGGCCGGGCCACTCATCCTCTATTCGGTCCACACACCCACGTAAAAAGATGCATTAAATACCTTCTATGTGTCAGGCCCTGAGGAATCTGGAAGTAAACAAGATCCTAAGGAAATTTCAATCCAATAGGGATGAAAGAAGCTCAAAGTATAACCAGCTAGACGAGTGGGCACAGCAGGGTAATTTGCCAAGTGTTACGTTTGCAGCAGCCGGGGCGGGGTGGCGGTGGTGGTGGTGGTGGAAGGGTTCCAGAACTCACAGTGGGTCTCAGGGGACCTCACAGAGAAGTAGAAGGCAAGAGCACTCCAGAAAAAGGGAACCAACCGCAGCTCTGCCATGCCAAGGGCCCTGCATGTAGGTCACACCTGTCCAGGGGTGCCTGACAGGCTAAAGGGGGCAGCTGTGGGCAGGGGGCTGGCACCAAATCACATGGAACTTAGGCCCCGGGAAGTCTGCAAGGTGCCTTATTGACTGGGTCTCCTAGGGGAGGCATTTTGCCTCCAGGGAGATGGAAGTCTGCAAGGTGCCTTATTGACTGGGTCTTCTGGGGGAGGCATTTTGCCTCCAGGGAGATAGGCACTGAAGGGTCCAGGGAAGGCAAACGAGGATGTTGATGTAATAGTTCAAGCCTTTGTTGAGGTGGTCCAGGCTGCTTGCTGGCTTTGGCCTGGGCTAGTAGACAAGGTACACTGTCCCTAGGGCCACAGCCACCTGCCAGGCCTGGACCTGGCCTCCCCACCATGATCCCCACCGGGGTAGAGGTGGCTGCAGTGCAGATGGGCTGGGAACTATAAATAGCCAGGGCGCATACATTAGCATGCCAATGCACCCGCACCCCATCCTCTATGCTAATGGCCCACCATGCGCCTGAACACCTTCTGTTCCCCTGCATGCATTTGCATGCACAATTAGCATAATCTTGTATAATTAATGAACAGCGTCAATTTTAGCTCCTAAGTAATTTGATTAACATGTTGATAGGGCACTTACTAGGCTCTCCAAACCTCAGTGCTGGGCATGGGGCCTGAGGAGAAGGGGAGAGGGGGCGGAGAGACTGCTAAGGGGCCCCCAGCTGCCCCTGAGTAGTGGTGATTCCACTTCCCCCAATGGGCCTAAGGGAAGGGACGGGGAGACGGGGGAGGGATGCTAATGGGAGGCCTCTGGGCACTCCAGTGGAGTGGAGGGGACAGGCTGGAGCAGGGTTGCAGTGGGTGGCCTGAGCATTAAGCCCACTTGTGCCCATAAGACACAGACACACACACATTCCCTGCTTGTCCCCCCAGCCCAGGGAATCTTCTACCAATGCAAGATATTGGATTCCACAGAACAGAAGAGAGGGAGGCATAGAGAAAAAGGAGGAGCTATGGGGTGGGAGCTGGACAGGCAGGAGGAAGCCCCAGAGGAGGTGTGCTTGTGAGTAACAGGGGATCTAATGGGCGAGGCTGGAGTCGCAATGTGCTTGTGAGTAACAGGGGATCTAATGGGGGTGGCTGGAGTCCAAGACTGGTGAAGAAGTATGTGTCCCTCTAGCCCGGGTGGAGTAAGCTGGGCTCTGAGGCCAAAGACTAGGCACCTCCTACTCATGAATCATAGGGGAGAGGACGTGTCAAGATCTGGTATCTTCTATAATGAACCAAGTGACCCAGGGCTGAGAGAACAGACAGAAGGCAGAGCGTGGCCTCCCCCCTATTCAGAGAAAAGCCCAGCCCCAGCCCTAGCCATCCCAGGGTCCTCCAGCGGCTCATACTCCCCTGCCCATCTCTTGCTGTGGTCAGAGTCAGGAAGTTCTTCCATGGCCCGACCTGGACTTTCTGTTGCTGTCTAGGCTTAGTTGCCTTTGCCCTTAATATGACCAGCAGGGGTTGAGTAGTGGAGTGGGGGTAGGGGCAGGTAAGAAATGAATTGTGGCAGACATCACATCCACACTGCACGTACACATCTTAACAACATCCTGCCCATCACCCCAGGCCTTTCCCTTCCCAGTATCCCTCCCAGGTGGGGTTACAAGTCAACTCCATTCTATAAATTAGGAACCTAAAGTTGAAAGGCAAGACCTTGCTCCAAGTCACGTGCCCAGACAGAGCTCCATACCCTGAATAACCTTTGGCTTTATAGAGAAAATTTATCATTCAAATTGCAGACCTTTCATTCACTAGCCACTGGCACTCCCACTCTTCCTCCAATTTCCTCTGGATTGTTGCCCACAACTCCACTCCCATCTTGGCATGGGGGGCCACTATGGCCTCCAGCTTGGCTTCAGCTGCCCAGAGGTCTTCCCATAAGTCCTTGTTCTGCATTAGGGGTCCCTTGTCCTTATGACTGGCATCTCAGCCTATATGACTTCCAGAGTACAGGGTGGGGAGTTATCTCTTTTGAACCTCTCAAATTCTCAAAGTCTCCCTTAAATTCTCCCAGTTTTAAAAAGGATGAACAAGAGAAGGAAGCAGTTTATTGAGTTGGCAAGAGAGTAAACCTTGGTTCCTTCTAAGTACTGACCCAGCAGGGAGATGCTGAAACCTCAAGGGAAATTGCTAGAATGGGTCCTGGACAGAAGCCTGTGCTTATAGCATGAGTTTGAGAGCAAAGAGACCCTGCTGGAAAGGGTGGGAAAAGACAGGTGCTGTTTTGGGCTCGTTGTGGCTGTGAGGGAGAACAGGGAATATTGCATTGGCCGTTGGATTAGGAAGGATGGCCGAATCTTCTGTAGCTACTACAAGCCCTTCTCATCAAATTTGTTACCCTGAATAACCTTTGGCTTTATAGAGAGAACTTATCATTCAAATTGCAGACCTTTCATTCACTAGCCACTGGCACTCCCACTCTTCCTCCAATTTCCTCTGGATTGTTGCCCACAACTCCACTCCCATCTTGGCATGGGGGGCCACTATGGCCTCCAGCTTGGCTTCAGCTGCCCAGAGGTCTTCCCATAAGTCCTTGTTCTGCATTAGGGGTCCCTTGTCCTTATGACTGGCATCTCAGCCTATATGACTTCCAGAGTACAGGGTGGGGAGTTATCTCTTTTGAACCTCTCAAATTCTCAAAGTCTCCCTTAAATTCTCCCAGTTTTAAAAAGGATGAACAAGAGAAGGAAGCAGTTTATTGAGTTGGCAAGAGAGTAAACCTTGGTTCCTTCTAAGTACTGACCCAGCAGGGAGATGCTGAAACCTCAAGGGAAATTGCTAGAATGGGTCCTGGACAGAAGCCTGTGCTTATAGCATGAGTTTGAGAGCAAAGAGACCCTGCTGGAAAGGGTGGGAAAAGACAGGTGCTGTTTTGGGCTCGTTGTGGCTGTGAGGGAGAACAGGGAATATTGCATTGGCCGTTGGATTAGGAAGGATGGCCGAATCTTCTGTAGCTACTACAAGCCCTTCTCATCAAATTTGTCAGGATGTGTTTGATTTAGGGAATCAAATTAGCCCCTCACAGGGTAGATTAGAGCTTGTCTCTGCCAGGTGGCTCAGATCTGCCCTGTTTCAACAGGGTCAATAAACAACAGCCACTGAGTAGTAGGCCCTACTACATGCCAGGGAGTGCCCACCGCCCACAGCTGCTGTCCACACTGGAAGCCAAAGGAGGAGAGCTATGGGCTGCCCCATGGGAGGGAAGCTTCTACCCCACCTACTCCTGGCAAATCATGCAAATATTTAAAGTTTTAAAACTGTAATGTCCAATAAGGAAGCCATGGGTGGCTTCCTTATTTGAATTTGACTTAAAATGAAATGCAATTAAAAACAGTTTCTCAGTCACAGTAGCTACATACCCAATAAGTTATGCATGACCATCGGCTACTACATTGGCGAGTGCAGAACATTTTCCACCATCTCAGAAAGTTCTATTGCGTAGCGTTGTCACAAAGCCTTACATTGTTCTCTGTTTCCTCTTATAGTTATGTAACTAGGGATCATCTCAACTGACCTTCAAGTTTACTGATTTTTTTCTTCATCATAATGAAATGTTTACATAAATATTTCTTGGTCTTCTCAACTGCTCTGTAGGCTCCCAGAGGGCAGGAATCATTGTTTAAACATCTGTCTCTTTTCCTGTACATTTATCATAATGCCTCCTCTACAGCAGGTGCTAATTGATTCATGATAGGACTCAAGAGGAGGAAGTTACTGGGAACCAGCAGTTAGCGTAATGGCTATGTCGCTGCACTCCCACGTAGTCGACTGCGGATCAGGTCCCAGACCCGGTGACTTAAAACTCACGCCGGGTGCGTGTGCGTACGTGCCCAAGATCCCGAGAGGAGAATGGAGGAGAAGGGATTGCGGCGTGACCATTCCCCCTGGGGGGTGATTTCTCGCTTTCTGTCTCTATGTCTCTCTCTGTCTGGCGAGCGCACGTGCCCTATAGCAAAAAAAAAAAAAAAAAAAAAAGAGTAGGAAGTTACTGAGCCATTGGTGCAGTGGCTGTATCCCATGTGGCCAACAGCATGGTTCAAGTCCTGGACCTGGCAACTTGAAAAACATGCTGGTGTGTATGCATGCATGTCCAAAATCCTAAGGGAAGACTGGAAGAGAAGGGATTGTGACGTGGCCATCTCCCTGGCGGGAAGGGGTGATTTCTCACTTTCTCTCTGTTTCTCTCTCTGTCTCTCTACCATGAGCCTATGTGTCCTATACCAAACTAAAAAAATAAAAAGAAAGAAAATTACTGTAACAGGATAACTGCTGGACTAAAGCCTCAAGATTGTTTTTAATAGGGGAAAAATGTAAAATTCTCTACTCAGTTTACAAATATCAATTACAGGGACAAGAATTTGAGAATGGTGGAGTAAAGACCTCTGAAAATTCATTCCTACAAAAAAAAAAAAAAAAAACAAAAAAACCAAGAATTGGCAAAAATTGGGACCAGCAGGTGGCGTGGTAGTTATGTTGCTGGACTCCCACGTGTTCAACCATGGTTCAAGTCCCAAACCTGGCTGCTTGCTTTCTCACTCCTCTTACTTTATCTCTATCTGGTCAAATTTAAATAAATAAAATAAAATAAATTTTATTTAAAAAAAAAGAATTTGCAAAAAATATCAAAATCAACATTTTTTTCAAAACTCTTAAAATTAATAAAATATCTACAGTTGTCACAGGAATATTTATTCAAGAAAAATGGGTGAATCTTAGGAGAACAGAAATATATTGTGGTGTCTTAACTTGCCTTATTCCATTGCCCCAGCCCTTGTGAGGGCAGAATAGACTTGGAGCTAGCTTCTTTCTTTTTTTCTTTTCTTTAAGAAAGATATTTTTGCTATAGGGCCGGGTGGGGGGGGGGTTGCTGGAGAGATAGAGAGAAAATGAGAACTCACTCCCTGGGGGGGGATGGCCACATTGCGATCTCTTCTCCATTCTCTTCTCCAGCTATATTCCCAGACAGTCACTATCTGAACCGCCTGGCAGGTCTCTGACAGCCCTACTGGAAAAACTTATCTGACCTGATTCAAAGATTCTTCAGTGGCAAAACCCCTATCCTCACAGTGTTTGTTGAAAACCAACTATGGCAGTTGCTTTACATTGCAGCCACCTCAGGCAGCCATACTTACCAGTTGGAGGCAAAGAAGCCTAGCTAAAACCAAAAAACAAAAACAAAAACAAACGAAAAAACTGCTTTGTTTTTGTTATAGGGCAAGTGCGTTCAACAGAAAGAGAGAGAGAGAATACCATCTCCCAGGAGGGATGACTTAACCTCCACTCCACCTGGCTAAAAAATTTTAAAGGAAAAAGTGGGGAATAAGATAACCATAGGGGACTCCAAAAATCTCTGACATTCCTAGAGATTTAGAAAGCCATGCATATGTGTACACCCAGGAAAGACCTGAGAATGTAAATCCTGCCTTATCAATAATGTCATTAAATATAAATAGATTAAATGCTCTAATTAAAAGATAGAGATTAGTAGAATGAATTAAAGCTAACACAGCACAATCCAACTTTATGCACTCTATTCAGACACAGTTTAGATAAAAATAGATTTAAAATAAAAAGATGGGAAAAGATATATCATGTAAACCCTAAGCAAAAGAAAGCTGGAGTAGCTATGCTAATGTCATACAAAATACACTTTAAAAAATTGCCAGGCTACATGCACTCACACGAAAGAGAGAAAGAGAAAACATACTCTCTCTATAGAGAGGGGCCATACTGCAATTCTTTTTCTCCATTCCATCAGGATTTTGAGCATGTATGCACATATGCCCAGCATGGTTTTAAAGCCACTGGAGAAAGGAATCGAACCATCGTCAGCAATGTAGGATCCAGCTCCCAATGCACAGTGCTTAAGCACTGTGCTATGGGACCACCTCCCAAAAAATAGACTTTCAGACAAAAATTGTCATGAAAGACAAATAAGGATATTTTGTAATGATAACAGTGTGTATATATCAGAAAGAAGCACAATTATGAACATATGCACTTTATAACAGAGCTTGAAAATACATGAAGAAAACAGAATTGAAGGAAGAAACAGATACTCAACAAGAATAATTGGCAACTTCAATAATGAGTAGAACTACTAGTCAGCAAGGAAAGTAGATCAACAAGAAAATAGAATATTTGAAATATTTTAACACATTATAAACCACTAGACCTGAAAGATATCTATAAAGATCACTCCACCAAACAACAGCAAGATAAACATTCTCAAGTACACATGGGACATTCTCTAAATAGACCATATATTGGGCCTTAGAAAAGCCTTAATATAAGCTTATTTATTTATTTACTCGTAAAAATTTATTTCATTCATAAGAGCGAGAGATGAGGGTGCTAGCCCAGTGGCATGGTGGTTAAGGCAGGTGGATCCCACACGGCTGACTGCATGGTTTGGGTCATAGACCTAGTGGCTTCAAAAACATGTTGGGGGGAACCAGGAGTTAGCGTAATGGCTATGTCGCTGGACTCCCACGTAGTCGACTGCGGTTCGCGTCCCGGACCCGGTGGCTTAAAACTCACGCCGGGTGCATGTGCGTGCGTGCCCAAGATCCCGAGAGGAGAATGGAGGAGAAGGGATTGCGGCGTGACCATCCCCCCTGGGGGGCGATTTCTCGCTTTCTGTCTCTATGTCTCTTTGTCTGTCTGGTGAGCGCACGCGCCCTATAGTGAAAAACCTCTCAAAAAAAAAAAAGTTAAAAAAAAACAACAACATGTTGGGTGCATATGTATCCAAAAATCCCAAGATGAGAATGAAGAGGGGACTGTGGTGTGGCCACCTCCAGGGGTGGTGCTGTCTTACTTTCCCTCTCTCTCTGACTCTCTCTGTCTCCAGTGAATGCACACACTCTATAGCAAATTTTTAAAAAAAGAAAGAAAGAATAAGAGATGGAGAGAGAAAGAGAAAGACAAACACACACACACAAGCAATCTCAATAGATTCTCATGCCACTACCCTCACCCAGAGCCTTCTCGGCCAGCTGGGATCATGGGCACATATACTGGTATGTACAGATCAACTAGGAACCAAATCTGTGATCTTCCTCATGGACCCCTTATCACTTGAGCAGTGTCTTACAGTTGTACAACCAAGCCAGCCTCCTTAATAGTTAAAAGGATTGAAATCATATGAAGTATGTCCTGTGATGGAATTAAATTTAGAAGTCAGAGGAAATTTGGTAAATTCACAAATATGATGGAAATAAAACAATAAACTCTTAAATAAACAATAAGTCAAAGAAAGATAACAAGGAAGATTAGAAACTTTTTGATATAAGAAAAATTAAAACATATACTAAAATGTATGGAATACAGCTAAAGAAATGTCTGCCTTTCAACATCTATAGTAAAAAAGAAGAAAGACCTCAAATCTATAAAGTTTCATCTTAAAAAATTAGAAAAAGAAATGGCAACTAAGCCTAAAGCAAATAGGAAAAAGGAAATAATAAAGATTAGGGCAAAAATGGATAAAATAGGGAATAAAAACACACAGAGAAAATCAATGAAACAAAAGTTTGTTTTTTTTTTTTCATTTTAAAGCTAAAATTGACACATATTTCTCCAGACTGACAATGAAAAGAAAAATTCAGGGACCAGTAGGTGGCATGGTGGTTGAGGTGTTGGACTCCCACACAGCTGACCATGGTTTGAGTCCTGGACCTGGTGACTTGCTTTCTCACTTGTCCTTTCTCTCTCTCTGGTCACATGAAAAAAATAATAACAAATAAAATTAAGCAAATAAATAATTCTTAAGAAAAAAGAAAAGATTCAAACTATCAAAATAAGAGATGAAAGAGGTGACATCACAACCAACCTTACAGAAATGAAAGAGATGATAAGAAAATACTATGAACAAGTGTATGTTAATTTAGATCATCTAGATGACATGGACTAAATCTGAGAAAACCACAAACTATCAAAAATAACTCAGAAAAAATAGAAAAATCATAATATAACCATGAAAGTTAAAGGAATTGAATCAGAAATGTAAAAACTCCCCACAAAGAAAATCTCAGACCTAGGAGGTTTTAATGGTGAATTGTACCACATGTTCAAAGAAAGGTATCAATCCTTCACAACTCCTCCAAAAATTAGAAGTTGGACCTCTACCTCATACCTCATATACAAAAATGAACTTAAAATAATAGACATAAATGTAAGAGCTAAATTTATGAAAATCTTAGAAAAAAATATAGGAGTAAGTCTTTCTCGCCTTGGATTAGGCAATGCTTTCTTTCTTTCTTTTTTTAAAAATTATTTATTGAACTTTATTTATTCATTCATTCATTTTTTCATTTGACCAGAGAGATACAGACAGAAAGTGAGAGAGAACATGAGAAAGCAAGCCGCCAGGTCCAGGACTTGAACTGTGGTCAGCCATGTGGGAGCATCCAGCGCCTTAACCACCATGCCACCCGCTGGTCCCAGGCAATGCTTTCTTGGATGTGACAACAAAGTTACAAGCAACCAAAGAAAAAATAGATAAAACGGACCTAATTGAAATGAAGAACTTTTGCGTTCCAATGGACAGTATCAAGAAAATGAAAAGATTGGGGCCAGCAGGTGGTGTGGTAGTTAAGGTGCTGGACACTCCCACATGGTCGACCAGGGTTCAAGTCTTGAATCTGGTGGCTTACTTTCTCACTTCCTCTCTCACCATCACCCTCTGTCTCTCTCTGGTCAAACTAAAAAATAAATGAATGAATAAATAAAATAAATAATTAAAAAAAAAAAGAAAATGAAAAGACAACCCACAGAAAGAAAAGCATTTGCAAATTATGCCATAAGAATGTAGTATCCACAATGTATGAGGAACTCTTACAACTCAATAGTAAAAAGACAACCCAACTAAAAAATGGGCAAAGGATTTGAATAGACATTTTTCAAGGAAGAAATAGGAGTGGTCTATTTCCATATGAAATGATGCTCAATGTAATTAGTCATGTGTAAATGCAAATAAAAAACATACTGAGATAGCACTTCACACTAGCTAGGATTATTATAATAAAAAAGTTAGACAATGATAAGTGTTGGTGAGTCTGTGAGAAATTGGAACGATTCTACATTGTTAGTTGGGGTGTAAAATACTGCAGCTGCTTTGAAAATGTTTGACGTTTTCTCATAATGTGAAGCAGTGTTATCCTAAGACCCAGCAATTTCACTTCTAGATATATTCCAAACAGAACTAAAAACACTTGTCCACAAAAAGTTGGTACATGAATATTCACTGTAATAGTGTTCATAATATCCAAAAAGGAGAAACAACCCAGATATCCATCAACCAATGAATGGGTAAATAGAAAGTGGTATATTTTTACAATGGGATAGTATTTGGCAATAAAATGCAATGAGAAACTGATATATACTACAACAAGTACAAACCTTGAAAACATTGTGCTAAGTCAAAGAAGCCAATCAGGAAAGACCATGTACTATACGTATCATTCCATTTACATGAAATGTCTCGAACAAGCAAATAGCACAGACACAAAAAGTAGATTACTGTTAGCCAGGGACTGGGGAGGGAGGAATGAGACGTGACTACTAGTGATTATAAGGTTTCTTTCTGGTATAATGAAAATGTTCTATTTATTAGTATGTTCTAAATATACTAAAGATCACCTAATTGTATACATTAAAAGAGTACATTTTTTGGCAGGCCACCTATAAGAAAAAAAAAGAAAAAATTTGTCATAAAAAATCCAGTTGCAATAGCACTGGGCTGATGATAGTGGAGAAGCTAGATATTTGGTGGATTCGGGTTGACAGGAAATAGAAAACTTGCATGTAATTGGTAAAGAAACTCACATGCTCTGTACTGAAGCATTGCACATCAGGCAGCGTGGAAGGTGAGGTACTCTTGGTTTTAGCTTCATTCATAAGAATTCATCTTCATATCTCCAGAAGCATAAGGCCCCTCAAGTCACAGACAGGTGGAGGCCTGGGTTCTGTGACAACTCCCTGTTTTGAAGATTACAGGGGCTTCCTCAAGAGGCAGAGACTCTAGCGGTTGCTGCCTAAAGAAAACTTGATTTGTTCATAGGAGGGACAGTGGGAATGACCAGACAGAATGTCTGTGGCAGAGAATGCACACTGTCCCAGATACTCATCTTCCTTACCTCTTTACGATAGTACCCTCTGAATTTGACCTGGGTTCAGGGATGCCCTCTTAGGACTGACCTTTTAATTTCCCTTGCAGAGGTGTAGCTATGTGACTAAATTCTGGCCAATGGCATGAGCAAAAGTGAGATATGAACTCTGGGTCATGTCTTTAAAAGGAAGCTGCTCACTCATTCCCCCCTCCCCCCACACTTTGGTGTCTCTGAACCTGCTTGGACTATGCAAAAGAAGGTGTCACTTTAGGAGAGAGCTAAAGACAAGATAGCTTGGTCCTTTATGATTTTATGGAGAAGTCATAAAATTTGGACTGGCTCCCTCTGGATTGTTTTGTGAGAATTAACAAATACTTAAGCCATTGCATTTGGGGACTTTTTGTTACACTAGCTGAGCCTGACTCATCCAGTGCCATCAAATGGTGGGGCTAGGAGGAGAAGCAACGAACTTTATGATTGGAGCCCTGAGAGGACAGCTGTGTGTCCTGTGTCCAGAGGGTGAACAGGCAGCTTGGCATGCTGGAAGGGAACAGGACTTTGTGTGTGTGCTCATGAATCTCTCCAGCAGCTAAGGGGACAGCAGGGACCACAGGCTTGTCTCTGGTGATTTACTGGCTTGAGGATTCCTTGTGTAAGGCATATCACTGGTGTCTTACCCCAGTCCCTTGGCTGGGTATAGTTGGTTGAATCATGTTCTTAAAAACGTATGCCTATGTCTCAGAACCTGTGTATGTAACTTTATTTGGAAAATAGGATCTTTGCTGATGCAATTAAGTTAAATTCTTCAGATAGGATCATCCTGGATTATCTGAGTGGGTTCCAAATTCAATGACAAGGTACCTTACAACAATAAGGTGAAGGAGGGGCCAGGTGGTGGTACAGCAGTAATGCCAAATGGACCTACGTGGAAAAAGTCCTGGGTTTGCATCCTGGGATCCCCTTGAGCATGCTGGGTATGTGTGTGCATGATGGTGATCTGGACTGGCTGGGATTGTAGGTGGACTACAAGAAGAAGATCCTGCTGGGTTGCCTGTCTCTCTGTCTTTCTCTCATGGATGGGATGAATAAATAAACTTAGAAAAGTCAAAAGCAAAGGGAGATTAGGAAGAAGAGGAGGAGTTGTCACCGTGAAGACAAATGCAGAGACTGGAGTGACCTGGGCACAAGGAAGGCCTACAATAATGAGAAGCTAGAGAGGTAAGGAAAGATTCACCCCTAGAACCTTTGGAGGGAGCATGGATCTGCCAACACCTTGATTTTGGACTTCTGGCCTCCAGAACAGTGGCAGAATAAATTTCTGTTTTCAGCCACCAAGTTTGTGTAACTTGATGTGGTAGCCCCAGGAAACTATCACACTGGGTCAGCGCATTCCTCATCAGCTGCAAATTGCCCTTGGCTCCTAAAGAAATGCTTGGAGGGTTATTCCCCTACCACAGGGCAGGCTGCAGCCTCTGCCTGGCTAGTACTCACGGGGATGACAAAGACTAGCCCTGTGCCGTAGGGCTCTGGAGCTCCTGGTGGGATCCGGCTGAGGCTAGACAGCAGATCAGCCCACATCCTTACTTAGCTCCAGCTCCTGCCCCTTCCTCACCTGCTTCCCTCACTCACTGTGAGAGAAGCACTTCAAAGAACAAGTCCTTCAGTAAATTCCTTACGTGAGAATCCCCTGCTCAGGCTCTGCTTCTAGGTTTATAATGAATAACAACCACTACCTACATTTGCATAATAGAATGTGAACATGGACTTTTTTGTTGGGGTTTCAGCCGAGGCTGCAAAGGTAGGTATGGCAGAGTAGTGCTGACCCACCTACGTTACCTGTAATAGACTGTGAAATGAGTTTTGTGACCTTGGGTTCTTCATCTTACTTTTTTTTTTTTTTTTTCTTCCATGAGAGAAAGTGAGTATACCTAACAGGGTTTTGACATTGCAATCTATCCCCCGCTTCAACCAGCCCCAGATCATGGACACACACATGCCAAGCCATATTCAAGAGGTCTCCAGTCTTGAACCCAGAACCCTTCCATGTGGGTTTATTGCTGTGCACCATCTGGCCACTCATCTCTTATCTTAATATTGTTTTTTGCCTTTGGATAAGAGGGTGCAAGCACTCACTAGAGAGAGACAGAGATAGTGAGAAACACAAAGAGAAAGAGCAATTAGTGTAATGGCTATGTCGCTGGACTCCCATGTAGTCGACTGTGGTTTGAGTCCCAGACCTGGTAGCTTAAACTCATGCCGGGTACGTGTGCGTGCGTGCCCAAGATCCCGAGAGGAGAATGAAGGAAAAAAGATAGCAGCGTGGCCATCCTTCCTGGGGGGTGATTTCTCACTTTCTCTCTCTCTCTGTCTGTCTCTGTCTTCCTGGCGAATGCACGCGTCCTATAGTAAAAACCTCTCCAAATAAATAAATAAAAATAAAATAAAATGAAGAAAGAGAAAGAAATGAATGAGAAAGCATCCCTCATGGGGCACGGCCATGCCATAATCACAATCTCTTCTTCATTTATCACTCCTTTCAGGATTTCTGGCAAGCAGGCACACACACCCGCTGTGTTTCTCAAGCCAGCAGGTCCAGGACTCAAACAATCAACCGTGTGGGATCCAGCCACCTTAACCACCACACCACAGGCTAGCCCCCTCATCACCTATCTTTAGGGTGAAAAATAGGAACTAAATTGAATGAAGCTCTCAGGATGCTGTAGCTCCCCCCATTTCAATGGAAGAGATGTGTGGGGTACTTCTGTCTCTCTTCAGACTAGTAGAGGAGCTTCAAAAGAATTGCTCAGAGCGGGCTAGACAGTGGCACAGTGGTAAACTTGGTGACTCAAAAATCTGACTTACATGGGAAGGTTCCAGGTTTGCCACCAGAGACTTCCCTGAGTATGCTGTGCACCTATGTGATTGCAGTCCAGCTGAAGTGAGGGGGTGATCATGGTGTTAAGACCCTGTTGGTGGGACCAGCAGATGATGTAATGATTACGTTGCTGGACTTCCACTGGTCCACTGTGGTTTGAGTCCAAGTTCCGTAGGCTCAAAACTCATGTCGGGCAAATGTGCATGCGTGCCCAAAATCCCGAGAGGAGAAAGAAGAAGGGATTGCGGCGTGGCCATCCTCCAAGGGGGGTGATTTCTTGCTTTCTGTCTATCTCTTGAGCTCTTGCACCCTATAACAAAAATCTCTCAAAAAAAAA
>NW_006203419.1:796340-808767 GCF_000334495.1 Tupaia belangeri chinensis | reverse complement strand
CCTATAGTAAAAACCTCTCCAAATAAATAAATAAAAATAAAATAAAATGAAGAAAGAGAAAGAAATGAATGAGAAAGCATCCCTCATGGGGCACGGCCATGCCATAATCACAATCTCTTCTTCATTTATCACTCCTTTCAGGATTTCTGGCAAGCAGGCACACACACCCGCTGTGTTTCTCAAGCCAGCAGGTCCAGGACTCAAACAATCAACCGTGTGGGATCCAGCCACCTTAACCACCACACCACAGGCTAGCCCCCTCATCACCTATCTTTAGGGTGAAAAATAGGAACTAAATTGAATGAAGCTCTCAGGATGCTGTAGCTCCCCCCATTTCAATGGAAGAGATGTGTGGGGTACTTCTGTCTCTCTTCAGACTAGTAGAGGAGCTTCAAAAGAATTGCTCAGAGCGGGCTAGACAGTGGCACAGTGGTAAACTTGGTGACTCAAAAATCTGACTTACATGGGAAGGTTCCAGGTTTGCCACCAGAGACTTCCCTGAGTATGCTGTGCACCTATGTGATTGCAGTCCAGCTGAAGTGAGGGGGTGATCATGGTGTTAAGACCCTGTTGGTGGGACCAGCAGATGATGTAATGATTACGTTGCTGGACTTCCACTGGTCCACTGTGGTTTGAGTCCCAGGTCCGGAGGCTCAAAACTCATGTCGGGCAAATGTGCATGCGTGCCCAAAATCCCGAGAGGAGAAAGAAGAAGGGATTGCGGCGTGGCCATCCTCCAAGGGGGGTGATTTCTTGCTTTCTGTCTATCTCTTGAGCTCTTGCACCCTATAACAAAAATCTCTCAAAAAAAAATTACATGGGACCAGCAGTTGGTGTAATGGCTATGGTGCTGGATCCCATGTAGTCAACCACGGTTCAAGTCCCAGACCAGGTGGCTTAAACTCACGCCAATCACGTGTGCATGCATGCCCAAAATCCTGAAAGGAGAATGGAGGAGAAGGGATTGTGGCATGGCCATCCCCCTAGGGGGTGATTTCTTGCTTTCTGTCTCTCTGTCTCTGTCTTCCTGGTGATCACAAGCGCCCTATAGCAAAAACCTCCCATCCACACACAAAAAAAGATCCTGTTGGGGGTGCTGTCTCTCTTGTTCTCTGTCTCATCTCTCTCTCTTACGGAAGAAAAAAAAATAAACAAGCTAAAAAAAAAAAAAGGAACTGCTTGGAGAAGTTGATAAGAGTAACCTAGAACTTAAAGAGCAGAGAAATTGCTACTGAACTCACATTTGCAAAGCTTAACGGCAAGTGGCAGGGGGAAAGACCGCTCATGCAGGGCAGCTGAGCCGGGCCAACACTGGGGTGGCTTTAGGAATCAGATGCTCTTCTAGAGCTTATTAGGGCAAGGAACATGCCTGCAGCTCATCAGCCAGAATTGCACTCTTTGAAGGTAGCTGGCTGTAAACTATCACAAAAATGTACTCAAGAGACCAGCAGTTAGCATAATGGCTATGTTGCTGGACTCCCATGTAGTCGACCATGGTTCAAGTCCCTTACCTGGTGGCTTAAACTCACATTGGTTGTGTGTGTGTTGTGTGTGCATGTGTGCCCAAGACCCCAAGAGGAGAAAGGAGGAGAAGAGATTGCGGTGTGGCCATCCCCCTTGGAGGGTGATTTCTTGCTTTCTATCTCCCTGTCTCTCTCTGTCTTTCTGGTGAACGCACGTGCCCTATAGCAAAAACATCTCCAAAAACAAACAAACAAAAATGCACTCAAGAGGGAGTGGGAGGCTGGCTGTAAATCAGTCCTTAATCTTTGTGTGTGTGTGTATGCATGTGTGCATGCCATGAACTCCACTGGATTCAATCTTAGCATGTTTCCAAATGTACAAAATAAAAACCACTGGGATATAAAGGAGAGCAATCATATTAAAATACCAGTATAAAACCATATTTTAGGGCCAGCTTGTAATGTAGTGGTTAGGGCAGCAGGATCCCACATAGCCAACTGCACAGTTTGAGTCCTGGACCTGGTGGCTTGAGAAGCATGCTGGGCATGTAGGCACACAGGCATGTGTGCAAACCCAAATCTCAACAAGAGGGAGAAATTGAGAAGGAATTGTGGCGTGACCATGCCCCATGGGGGTGCTTTCTTTAAAAAAAAAAAATATATACACACACACACACACACACACACACACACATAGGCATATAATTTGCATATAGATATTTTAAGGCCATTTCCATAGCATGCTGGTTAAATGCTGTGCATGGGCAGTCAGATCCCACATGGCCAACTGCAGTTCAAATCCCGGCCCCCATGATTTGAAAAACACACTGGGTATGTGTGCAGTCATGCTCAGGATCCTGATGGAATGGAGAAACAGAGGAAAAAGGACTGTGGTATGTCCAGGCTCCATTGTGGGGGTGCTCTCTCCCTCTCTCTTTTTCTCTCAATCTCTCTATTCCTCTTCGGCTGGTGCATATACCCTCTGGTGTCAAAAAATATCTTTAAAATTGTGACATAGTTTTATATACCTATATTATTCATTTTAATACTATTAATATTTATCAAATAACAAGATCTAGTAGCAGTGCTAACAACTATAGTAATTTTATGGTAGTAATGAGTATAACAATATTTCAAAGTCTCCACAACAACTTTACTAACATATGCAAATGAATTATTCTGGCAGCAAAATTATACATATTGCTAATATTATTGTAGTCTGCTCCTTGTTCTCACCCTTGAAGGAAATGCTAAAGGTTAGATAAACATTTTCTGAACTAGAAGTTATGTAACATGAAGATGGAATTTTTTCCCCATCCAAGTTCACAGACTCCCAAAATTCTACCCCATGGACCCACAGGTATTCTTGTAGAACTCAGTTTGGAAATTCCTACCATGGGTGGATTAGGTGTAGGAAGTTGAGGAGATCATAAGAGGCCATAAGACAGGTCTGCAATGGGAGACCTGAGCTACCTGCCCCAGCTCCCCTAGAGAGAAAGCCACAGTGGCACGTGGGGCCTGCTCTATGACAAAGCCTACTGGAGGCTGGAGGATTGCAGCATGGAGAAAGCCAGACTCACTCTCCATATCCAGAGGCATGAATACCAGATCACCCCTGTGCTGCCCCAGGAGTATCTTTTCTGTCCTGAGTCTCTTTCCTCCACCATCTCTCCTTGGAGAAGACTCTAAACTACAGGTAATAAGTGGGGGTAGGTAAATGCAGACAGGGAGAAGACCCTTCTACCAGCTCCTCCCCCATCACTAAACCCAAGGCAGAACCAAACCAGGAAGGGAGGCTGTTTCAAAATTACACTGTTTCTGGAGTTTCCATCTTGGACTCCTCTGGATAATTTATTATCTAAAGGTGACTAGAAGATTTTTATTTCATGGGAGTGATGGAGACAATTTGGAAGAGGGCCAGCTGGTGGCACGGTGGTGAAGATAGCTGGATCCCACAGAGCTGAATGCGCAGGCTTGAGTCCTACATACGGCAGCTTGAAAAATATACCAGGTGTGTGTGTGTGCCCCAAATTCCAAAGGACAGAAAGATGGAGAAGGAATGATGGCATGGCCATCCCCTGTGGGGAGAAGGGTACTTTCTTACTTTCCCTCCCTGTCTCTGTCTTTCTCTGGTGAGCGCATGTACCCTCTACCAAAATTTTTAAAAATAAATAAAAGCTGGGGAACAGTCCATGATTTCATCAGAGACAGAGAGAAAAGATCCAGAGGAGGTTTATAGAGAGTTAGAAAGAGTAAAGTTGTTTTTGTTTTCATCCTCCCTAGTACAGCTTATATAATAAATGAGTTATACTTTACAAAGCACTTTCAAGACTTGGCATCATAAAGACTCCTTTTCTTTTAGGTTAGTCTGACTTAAACATTATTTCAATTAAAGTGACATAATCAATAGAACGAAAAGACAACTTGCAGAACTGTAAAAAAATATTTGTATAGCATAATCTTTTTTTTTTTTTGAGAGTTGTTCTCTTTCTTACTTTTTTTTTTTTTTTTTTTTCTATAGGGCACTTTTTTTTTTTTTTTTTTGCTATAGGGCACATGCACTTACCAGAAAGACAGAGAGACAGAAAGTGAAAAATCACACCCAGGGGGGATGGCCACGCTGCAATCCCTTCTCCCTCATTCTCCTCTCTGGATCTTGGGCACACATGCACACGCGCCAAGCGTGAGTTTAAGTCACCAGGTCAGAGACTCAAACCGCAGTTGACTACATAGGAGTCCAGCGACATAGCCATTACGCCAACTGCTGATCCCTGTATATCATATATCCGACAAGGCGTTACTACCTAGAATACATAAAGAACTCTTACAACTCGACAAAAACAACAACAAAATAATTTAAGAGATGGGCAAGGACAGCCCTGTAGCCCAGTGGTTAAGTGCTGTTCATAGGGAGAGGGATCCCATATGGCCAACTGTGGTTTGAATCCTAGCTCCGGAAGCTTCAAAATCAAGCTGGGCACAGGTATGTGTGTGTCTAAAATCCTGATGGGATAGAGAAAAGGGGTAAATGTTGCAGTGTGAACTACCCCATTTCTGTCTCTCTCTTTTTAATTTGTTATAGAATGTGTGTGCTTTGGGGAGACAAACAGAGAAAGAAAGAGAGAAGAAAAGTGAGAAATCACCTCTCAGTAGGGATGGCCATGCTGCAAACCCTTCTCCTCCATTCTCCTCTTCGGGATTTTTGGGCATGTATGCACATACACCAGGAGAGTTTTTCAAGCTACCAGATCCGGAACTCAAACCATGCAGTCAGCAATAAGTCCAGCCGCCTTAACCACCACACCACCTGCTTACCTCCAACCTATTTCTCTTTCTCTCCCTTTTGCATGTGCTCTCTGGCAATTAAAAAAAATTTTTTTAAATATAAAAAATAAAAAGGTAAAGGACTTCCATGGACATTTCTCTAAAGATGATGTACAAATGGCCAAGAAGCATATGGAAACGTGCTTAACGTTATCAGGGAAAGCAAACCCAACCTATAGTCAGTTATCTCCTCACATGCATTAGGATCACTACAACCAAAAAACATTTTAAAACATAACAGCTGACTCTTTTGGCTCTCTGAGTAGCACCATGGCGATTGTCAAGAATAAGCACCTTATGAAAGGCTGCAAAAAGAGAGCCAAGGAGAAAGTGGCTCTGGGACCAGCAGTTGGCATAATGGCTGTATCACTGGACTCCCATGTAGTCAACTGTGGTTCGAGTCCCGGATCTGGTGGATTAAACTCACACCGGGCACATGTGTGTGCATGCTCAAGATTCTGAAAGGAGAATGGAGGAGAAGGGATTGTGGTGTGGCCATGCTCCCTCAGGGGTGATTTCTCGCTTTCTGTCTCTCTGTCTCTCTGTCTCTCTGGTGAGTGCATGTGCCCTATAGCAAAAAGCAAACAAACAAAAAACTCAAAAAAAAAAAAGAAAAAAAAAAAGAAGAAAATGGGTGATGCATTTTCTAAAAAGCGATTGGTATGACGTGAAAGCACCTGCTATGTTCAACATAAGAAATATTGGGAAGACACTGGTTACCAGGACTCAAGGAAACAAAATTGTGTCTGACGGCCTTAAGGGCTCTGTGTTTAAAGTGAGCCTTGCAGATCTGCAGAATGACAAAGTCACATTTAGGAAATTCAAGCTAATTACTGAAGATGTTCAGGGCAAAAACTGTCTGACTAACTTCCATGGCATGGAGTTCACCCATGACAAAATGTGTTCCATGGTCAAAAAAATGGCAGATCATGATTGAAGCTCATGTTGATGTCAAGACTACCGATGGTAAAAGACCATCCCTCTACTGTGGGGCTTTCTTTCTCTCATTCTCATTTTCTCTCTGGTGAGTATGCGAAGACTCTGGGCAATATTAATATTAACAATGATAATAATGAGTGTTGGGAAGAATGTGAAAACAATGGGAATCTTTGTGCATCATTGTTGGGACTGTAAAATAGTGTAATCTATATGCGAAACAGTAAGGTGATTCCTGAAAAGAATCACCCAAAATCCTGACAGGTTGGAGAAATGTAGAGGGGATTGTGGCATGGCCATCCTCTATTTAGGGTGCTTTCAAAGCCTTCTCCTATCTTTCCAGTGAGTGCATGTGCCTTTTGGCCAAAATAAAACAAAACAAAAAAATTTTAAGAGTCTCACGCCGGGCGCGTGTGCGTGCATGCCCAAGATCCCGAGAGGAGAATGGAGGAGAAGGGGTTGTGGCGTGACCAGCCCTTCTGGGGGGTGATTTCTCGCTTTCTGTCTCTATGTCTCTGTCTGTCTGTCTGGCGAGCGCACATGCCCTATAGCGAAAACCTCTCCAAAAAAAAAATTTTTTTTAAGAGAGATATTTACTATAGGGCAGCTGTGTTTGCATGGGAGAGAAGGAGAGAGAGACAGAGATATCCTGCTTCTGGCATAATCAAACAAAATACTTACAAAGAAAAACATTATTGCCCAAATTGAGTTAAACCGAACATAAACTAAACCGCCACCGCACCAACAGTAACAACAAAAACACCAAAGAAACAAGCAACCCTTAGTTATAGTCTGCTATTAGAGATTTAGAATCCTAAAGACTTCAGACATTGGGGCCCGCAAACAGTGTAGTGAGTGGTTAAGGGTTGGACTCCTAGACAGCTGACCATGATTCAAGTGTTAGGCCTGGTGACTTGAAACTCACACCGGTGTGTGTGTGTGCATGCGTGTCCAAAATCCCGAGAGGAGAAGGGATTGTGGTGTGGCCATCTCCCCTGGGGGGTGATTTCGCACCTTCTGTCTCTGTCTGGTGAGCACATGCCGTATTGCATAAATCTCTAAAAAAAAGACTTCAGATATTATTACCAAATGCAGAAATGTACAATAACCACAAACATTTTAAGAAATAAAAAATTAATTAAAAAAATAAACAAGTAGGGGGGCCAGCAGGTGGCATGGTGGTTAAGGGCACTGGACTCTCCACATAGTTAACCGTAGTTCAAGTCCCACACCTGGTGGCTTGCTTTCTCTCTCTCTCTCTCACTCTATCCTTCACTGGTCAAATTAAAATAAGTAAGTAAATAAAGTTAAATAAAATAATTCTAAAAAATGTAAAAAATAAAAACAATAAGCAAGGAGGGCCAGCAGTGGCATGGTGGTTGGGGTGCTGGACTCACACATGGCCAACCATGGTTCAAGTACCAGACCTGGACACTTGCTTTCTCACTTTCCCTCTCTCTCTGTCTGCCTCTGGTCAAATTAAAAGAAAATAATAATAACAAATTAAAAAATGAAATAAAAATAATTCTTAATAAAAGGCAAGGAAGAAGAGACTATCCAATAACTACAAATATTTGAAAATGATCTAAATAAAGCTTTCAGAAATGAAAAATATAATAATTTAAGTTGAAAGCTCATTGTATGAATTAAATAATAGATTGGATATAGCTAAAGAGAGAATTAATGAACTGGAAGATGAATAAACACCAATTACAAAGAATGAATACAAAGAAAAAATCAGTGAAAAACATAAAAATGTTTAGGATACATGAAAGATAGAATGAAACAGTCAAAATTGGAGTGTTCTCTGTCATGCCAGAAGAAGAAAAGAAGGCAAATAAATAAGTTATTAGATTAGGAGAAACATAGATCAAGAAATTTCCAGAAGTGATGAAAAATACATATCCATAGATACAAAGAGGTCAATCAATTTTAAGCAGGATTTAAAAAATTCTACACCTAGACACATCAGAGCAAAACTGAAGAACTCTGAAGACAAAAAGAAGTCCTCATACACTGCCAAGGAGGAAAATGAGTTTACCTACAAAAAAATGACAATTATGTTGGACTTTTTGACAGTAAAAATGGAAATATTTCCAAAGTGCTAAGTAAAAAATAACTGTCAATCTGGAATTGTGCTATCAGAAAAACTATCTTTTGAAGACTGATATAGAGACATTTATAGTAAAACAAAAGCGATATGTTGTTTACTGCTAGCAGATCTTCACTAAAGAAATCTCTAAAAGAGGGACCAGCAGTTAGCGTAATGGCTATGTCGCTGGACTCCCATGTAGTCGACTGCGGTTTGAGTCCCGGACCCGGTGGCTTAGAACTCATGTCAGGCGTGTGTGCGTGCATGCCCAAGATCCCGAGAGGAGAATGGAGGAGAAGGGATTGCAGTGTGGCCATCCCCCGTGGGGGGGTGATTTCTCGCTTTCTGTCTCTCTGTCTCTCTCTGTCTGTCTGGCGAGCGTGCGTGCCCTCTGGCAAAAACCTCTCCAAAAACAAAAAAAAATCTCTAAAAGATATACTTCAGAAAGAAAGAAAATGACCTCAAAGGAAGTTGTGAGAGGCAAGGTAAGAAAACATTAGACAAATTTAAAGAAAACTTACTCATATGCAATAAAAAAAAAAAGTGTGAAGTTAAAACCACAGCAGGGTCAGTAGAACAGTCTAACATGTATGGTGTGCTGATAAATGTTTAACAACCATTTCTAGAGGATAGAAAACCTGATTTCTATTGTTGTTGGTTTCCATGGTTATGTGATAGAAAACTTGATTTCTATTGTTGTTGGTCTGCATGGTTATATATCTCCACCATGGCTGACTTTAAGCTACCAATGTGATGTCTCTAAATAGAGTTAAGAAAGATCGTAACAATCAGTTCTTGTGAGTCAGTATGAGCCAGCTCCAAGGCATCACTATCAAAGATTCTATTAGTCATGATAAGAACTGACTTTTCAAAAAATATGCAGTATATGTCAAGGGTAAGAATAAAAGGATAAAAATGAGGTGAATTATCTTCCAAAGTAGTCAAGGAAAAAAATACGTTAAGAAACACACACACCACATTAAACAAAATATTCAATATTTTAAATAGTAAAAAAATAAAAACAAAGAAACTCAGAAGTGGAACAGATAGAAAACACAAACAACGTACAAAATAATTTAACTACACTGCACATTTATTTTTTTAGAAGTTTTTGCTATAGAGCGCGTGCGCTCGCCAGACAGACAAAGAGAGACAGAGAGACAGAAAGCGAGAAATCGCCCCCCCAGGGGGGATGGCCACGCTGCAATCCCTTCTCCTCCATTCTCCTCTCGGGATCCTGGGCACGCACGCACACGCGCCCGGCATGAGTTTTAAGCCACCAGGTCTGGGACGTGAACCGCAGTCGACCACGTGGGAGTTCAGTGACATAGCCATTATGCTAACTGCTGGTCCCTACACTGCACATTTAAATACACTGCACATGGGGACCAGCAGATGGCGTGGTGGATAAGGCGTTGGACACTCCCACATGGCCGACTATGGTTCAAGTACTGGACCTGGTGGCTTGTTGCTCTTTTTTGTTCTCTCTCTCTCTCTCTCTCTCTCTCTCTCTGTGTGTGTGTGTGTGTGTGTGTGAGAGTCTGGCCAAATTAAAATAAATGAATGAATAAATAAAATTAAATAAATAATTAAAAATAAATAAATAAATACATTGCACATAGCAAATATATATAACTTTCATTTATCAATTCTTCAATAAAGTTGAAAAAATCAATAATCTCAATAAAGTAAATGGACTAAATGTTCAGTTAAAAAATAGACTACATTGAAAATAAATAAATCCAGCAACATGCTGTTTTAAGAGAAACGTCTAGTCTAGCCACAATGGCACCATTGGTAGGTTGCCACTGTGTGATATGGAGTCACATGGGAAACTGAGGTCACATCCCAGGTTGACCTGAACATGCTAAATGCACTTGCTTACAACCTTGATCCAAGATGGCTGTGATGCTGAGGGGAGGGGTGCAGCATGGTGAAACTATATAAGCAGTCTCTTTTTCTCTCTCTCAATATAAATAATATAAATTTTTTTTTAAAGAAAGAAACAGGAGCCAGCAGGTGGAGTCATAGTTAAGTCACTGGACTTGCAGTTGGTCAACTGCAGTTTGAGTCCCAGACCCACTGGCTTGAAAATCACGCTAGGCACATGTGTATGCATGGCCAAAATCCCAAGAGGAGAATAAAGAAGGGACTGTGGTGCGGCCATCCCCACTGGAGGTTGATTTCTCACTTTTCTTCTCTCTGTCTCTCTCTGGTGAGCACAGACATACTATAGCAAAAATAAACAAACAAACAAAAAACCAACAACAATAACAACAAAAGGGGTTGTGGTGGAAGATTTAAACAGATATTTCACCAAAGAAAATAAAAGGATGGCAAATAAGAACATAAAAAGATGTTCAGCATCTTTAGTCATTAAAAGTATACAAATTAAGGGGCCAGAAGGTGGAGTAGTGGTTAAGGGACTGGACTCCCATGGGGACAACCACAGTTCAAGTCCAGGACCCTGCTTGAAACTCACATTGGGCATGTGTGTGTATGCATTCCCAAAATCTTGAGAGGAGAATGGAGGAGAAGGGAATGTGGTATGGCCATCCTTGCTGGAGGAGGGGGGAAATTTCTCGCTTTCTATCTTTTTGTCTCTGTATGTCTCTTTGGCAAGTGCATGAGCCCTATAGTAAAAATCTCTCAAAAAGGGGCCAGGAGGTGGCATAGTGGTTAAAATGCTGGACTCGCACATGGGCAACCACAGTTCAAGTGCTGGACCTAGTGTCTTGCTTTCTCATGCTTCCTTTTACTCTCTTTCTCTGTCAAGTGCTGGACCTGGTGTCTTGCTTTCTCATGTTTCCTTTTACTCTCTTTCTCTGTCTCTTTCCGGTAAAATTAAAAATAATAAATAAAATTAAAATAATTCTTTTTGTGTATGTGTGGATGAGGTTTTTGCTATAGGGCGCATGCGCTCACCAGAAAGAGAAAGACAGAGAGATATAAAGCAGGAAATCACCTCCCGGGGTGGGGGCGGATGGCCATGCCACAATCCCTTCTCCTCCACTCTCCTCTTGGGATCTTGGGCACACACACACACATACACCCAGAGTGAGTTTAAGCTACCGGGTTCTGGACTCGAACTACAGTTGACTATGTGGGAGTCCAGCAGCAAAGCCATTACGCCAACTGTGGGTCCCCCAAAATAAAAATAATTCTTAAAAAAAAAAACCTCAAAAATAGATGTACAAAATAAAAGCACAATAAGATATTTATTAGAATGGCCAAAATTAGGGACTAGCAGATGATGTAATAGCTACATCGCTGGACTTCTATTTAGTCAACCATGGTTCAAGTCGCGGACCTGGCGACTTTAAATTCATGCTGGGTACATGTATGTGTGTGTCTAAGATCCCAAAAGGAGAATGGAGGGGAAGGGATTGCAGTGTGGCCATCCCCCATGGGGGGTGATTTCTTATTTTCTGTCTCTCTGGCAAGTGCATGCACCCTATTTATTTTAAATCTCTTTTAAAATAAAAAAAAAAAAGAAAGAATGGCCAAAATTAAAAAGAGACAGTTTTACTTTTTGATGAGAATGTAGAGGCACTACAGCACTGCTGATGGAATATAGGCACAATTATTTTGGAAAACAGGTTGTTTCTTATAAAGTTAAACTTATACTTACCTTATAACCCAACCATTCCACTCCCAAACATTCTATCCAAGAAAAATTAAAACATTTGTCCTTTAAAGACTTGTACATGGAAATTTACAGAACTTTATTCATAGTAGCCAAAAACTGGAAACAATGCAAATGTCTATCAAAAGATGAATGGGCAAACATATTTTAGTACACTCATACAATGAAACACAATTCAGCAATATAGAGAAATAAACTCTTGGGACCATCAGATGACGTAATGGTTACATCGCTGGACTCCCATGTAATCGACCATGGCGTGAGTCTGGACCCGGTGGCTTAAAACTCACACCAAGTGTGTGCATGTGCATGCCCCAAATCCCAAAAGAATGGAAGAGATGGGACTGAGGCATGGCCATCCCCTATGGGAGGTGATTTTTCACTTTCTCTCTGTCTCTTTGGTGAGTGTGCACACCCTATAACAAAAATCTCTCTCTCAAAAAAAAAGAAAGAAAGAAACTATTGGTACATGTGACAACATAGATGACTCTCAAAAAAATAATTATAATGAGTGAAAAAAGAAAAAAAACAGACAAAAAAGCAGCACAGGAAACAGAATGTGGTCTAGGGGCTAAGGTGCTAAATTCCCCCATGGCCAACTGTGGTTCAAGTCCTAGACCTGGAGGCTTGAAAATCACACTGGGTGTGTGTGTGCATGTGTCTCCAAAATCAAGAGAAGAGAATGAAGAAGAGATTGTGGTGTGGCCAACCTCTCTAGGGAGTGATTTCTCATTTTTCCTCTCTCTATCTCGCTCCAGTGAGTACATGTGCCCTATGGCAAAAACCTAAAAAGAATAAGAAAAAACAAGAACATACAGTATTATTCCATTTATGTAAAACTCCAGAAAATGCAAACAAAGTCTTTTTTTAGAATTATTTATTTAATTTTATTTATTAATTCATTTATTTTATTTTTTAATAATTAATAAATAAATAAATTAATTAATTTTAATTTGACCAGAGAGG
>NW_006203419.1:768234-796027 GCF_000334495.1 Tupaia belangeri chinensis | reverse complement strand
ACAGAGAAGGAAAGTGAGAAAGCAAATGACCAGGTCTGGGACTCGAACCATGGTTGGCCACGTGGGAGTGTCAGCGTCTTAACCACCATGCTACTTGCTGGCCCCAAAAATGAAAACAGATCTATGACAGAAAACGCATCAGATTTCCCAGGGGAAAAAAAGGAAGAGAAAGAGGGAAAGATCCCAAAGGGACATAAGAAAACTTTTTGAGGATGAAGGGTATGTTCACTCTCCCTTTTAACTTTAATTTTTAGTTTACTGCTTTCATTAGAGTGAAACACAGACACAGACACACACACACACACACACACACACACACACACACAGAGCCAAGCACCTCCAACAGAGTGATATGACATGATATATTCCTAATCCTTGCCAGCCCATATCATGGTTATTCAGGCAGGCCTGACCCAATATTTTCATTGTGGTGATAGTTCATGAGTGCCTTCATACATCAAAACTTTTTAAATTGTATACTTTGTGTGCCTTTTATTGTACATTGATTATACCTAAGTAAAGCTATTCTTGAAAATAAAGAAGAAAATACATTTCTAGTAGCCCATGTATTTAAAGTCAAGTTAAAAGAAAGTCCATTACCACTGCTTTTATTAAGGTTATACCTGAGGTCCTAGTAAGTGCAATAAAGCAAGAAAAGTATATATATATAATATATAAGGCTTGAATGGGAAAAATAAAACAGTTGTTGTTTGTCTGAGAAGGTTGTCTACATAGAAGAATCAAAACAAAGCAAACCTAAGGACAAAGATCACATGCAAATATCAATTGTATTTCTCTTTACTATCAACAAAGAGCTAAGAAACGCAGAAGATATAATTTACAATAACAACAATGCATAAATGGAACTGAGAAATAAGCTACCCATACATCTGAATGGCTCATTCCTTCATCTCTTAAATCTTCCCTCAAACTCCACCTTCTCAATTTGGCCTCCTGTCACTAACCCATTTAAAGTCGGACCTTGGGGCCAGCAGGTGATTGAGGTGCTAGACTCCCACATGGCCAACCACAGTTCAAGTCCCAGACCTGCTGGCTTGCTTTCTCACTTGCCCTCTCTCTCTGGTCAGCACACGTGCCCTGTAGCAAATCAGGAAAAAAAAAATGATGATGATAAATAAAGTTAAATAAATGATTCTAATAAATAAATAAACCAAATAAAGTTATGCCTTCCTGGGCTGGCCAGTGGCACAGTGGTTAAAATGGGTGGATCCCATATGACTGACTGTGCGGTGCAAGTCCTGGGCCTGGCAGCTTAACTGACACACTGGGCATGTGTGCATGTGTGTCCAAAATCCCAAGAGAAGGGAAGAGAAGGCTATTCCCTCTGACATCTCTCTGGGGGGCTTTCTCACTTTCCCTCTTTCTGTCTCTCACCATGCCCTATAGAAATTTTTTAAAAAAAGAAATTACCTTCCTCTGAACACCAATTTATCTTATCTTTTTCTACTTTTTCTCACGTGCTCTCTTCTGGCCAACTTATAATTATTGTGTATTGTCCATTTTCTCTACATCTTCTTGCACTGTGAGGATAGGCTTTTTAAAAAAAAGTGGTGTGTGCACTCACCAGAGAGAGAGAAGGTGAGAAAGCACCCTCCATGGGGGATGGCCACATCCCATAAAGTGTTCCTTGAACATTTTTTGAGGGTATATCAGATATTTTGGCTTTTTGTATTCCCATATAAATTTGAGAATCCACTGTAAAATTCCACACCAACATATACACACACACAATATTCATAATAAACTTGTACATCAATTTAAAGGATTGACATATTTATACTACTGAGTCTTCCTATTTATTAATTTTTATTTATGTTCAATAATAAGATTATTATGTGAAGATGGAGGTGGACTGCTATAGGCGCTGCTGTATCCATCTATCTCTGTCTTTATCCCTCATGGAAAGAATAGACAAATAAGTTTAAAGGGGGGAGCAGGTGGTGTAGTGGTTAAGATGCTAGACTCCCACATGGTCAACCATGGTTCAAGTTTCAGACCCTAAGGCTTGACACTCATGGTAGGTGAGTGTGTGTGTGTGTGTGTGTTCAAGAGGTAAATGAAGGAAAAGGGATTGTGGTGTTGCCATACTCCCTGGGGGATGATTTCTTGCTTTCTGCCTTTTCAATGAGTATACATACCTCTAGTAAGACTCTCTCTCTAGGGACCAGCAGTTGGCATAATGGCTATGTCGCTGGACTCCCATGTCGTCAACCGCTGTTCGAGTCCCGGACCTGGTGGCTTAAACTCACACCGGGTGCATGTGAGTGTGTGCCCAAGATCCCCAGAAGAGAATGGAGGAGAAGAGATTGCAGCGTGGCCACCCCTCCCCCCAAGGGGTGATTTCTTGCTTTCTGTCTCTCTGACTCTCTCTGTCTTTCTGGCAAGTGCATGTGCCCTATAGCAAAATCCTCTCAAAAAAAAAAAAGTCTCTCTCTAAAAAGAAAGAAAGGAAGGAAGGAAAGAAGAGATAGAGAGAGAGAAAGCAAGAAGTTTGCTCTTATTAAGCATTGTTAAAGGTGCAGGCCAACAAGGACTCAATCCTATGGATGGAGGTGTTACTCAGTACAACCTTGGAAAACAGTTTGACATTAACTTGTAAAGTTGATCATATGCATACCTCATGACCCGGCAATTCCAGTTCTTGTTTATATTCTAAACAAACTCTGTACCTGCTCAAATTAGGAGACACAAACAAGAATGCTCATAGTAGCTTTGCTTATCATAGCAAAACTAAACACGACAAACTACAGCTAAATACAGCACACAGATAAATCTTAGAAATATAATGCTGAATTTTAAAAAAGCATGATAGAAAATTATCACGTCATGTTCATAAAATTAAACGTAAGCACAGCTAAATTACCTACGGTTTTAGATTTCACAATTTGTGATGAGTTACTTTAAAAAATATATATGTTATTTTTGGGGGGTTGGCAGGTGGCATGGTGGTTAAGGGCACTGGACTCCCACATAGCTAACTGTGGTTAGAGTCCTGGATCTGGCAGCCTTGATTCTCACTTTCTCTCTCTCTCACTCTGTCCCTCTCTGATCAAATTAAAATAAATAAGTTAAGTAAAATAATTCTTTTTAAAAAGTCAGATTCACTTAATTCATTTACATGAAAAAGAAAAAAGGAATATAAAATTTAACTTTATTTATTATTATTATTTCCCAGTTTGATTAGAGAGAGACAGAGAGAGAGAGAGAAACAAGCTACCAGGTTCAGGACTCAAACCACAGTTGCCCATGGGCGAGACAAGTGCCTTTAACCACCACACCATCTACCAGCCCAGTGAGTTACTGTTTAAAAAGCATTATCATAATTACCACAAAACCCAGTTTATGTTTGGGAGAGGGTAAGTGGTGGTTTAAGACCTCTGAGACCTGGCTTCAATGGCTTTTTTTTTTTTTTTTTAAGATTTGTTTTGCTGGGAACCAGCAGTTAGCGTAATGGCTATGTTGCTGGACTCCCACGTAGTCGACTGCAGTTCGCGTCCTGGACCCAGTGGCTTAAAACTCATGCCAGGCACGTGTGCATGCGTGCCCCAGATCCCGAGAGGAGAATGGAGGAGAAGGGATTGCTGTGTGACCATCCCCCCTGGGGGGTGATTTCTCGCTTTCTGTCTCTATGTCTCTGTCTGTCTGGCGAGCGCACGCACCCTATAGCGAAAAACCTCTCCAAAAAAAAAAAAAAAAAGATTTGTTTTGCTATAGGCAGTATGTGTTTGTCCCAAAAGAGACAGACAGGAAAGTGAGAAATCACCCCTAAGGAAGAATGGTCATGCCACAATCCTTTCTCCTTCATTCTTCTCCTGGGATTTTGGGCACATATGCACATGCCCAGTATAAATTTCAAGCTGCCAGGTCTGAAACTCAAACAACAGTTGGCCATATGGGAGTCCAGCACCTTATCCACCAGGCCCACCTGCTAGCTACCCCCATGGCATTCAAAAAAATTATTTATTTAGTTTTATTTATCACTATTATTATTTTTAAATTTGCTACAGGGCACATGTGCTCAAAAGACAGAGAGAGACAGAGAGAAAACTGCCAGGTCCAAGGCTCGAACTGCAGTCAGCCATGTGGGAATCCAGCACCTTAACCACCATGGCACCTCTGGCCCCCCTCAATGGCTTTTTTGTTTGTTTGTTTTTTGAGAAAGAAACTTTTGCTATAGGGCTCATGTGCTTACTGAAGAGACAGAGAGACAGAAAACAAGAAATCACCCTCCAGGTGGGTTGGTCACACCACAATCCCTTCTCCTCCATTCTCCTCTTCGGATTTTGGGCACACATGGACACACACCCTGTGTGAGTTTTAAGCTACTAGGTCCTGGACTTGAGCCACAGTTGACTACATCAGAGTCCATAACCATTACGCCATCTGCTGGTCTCAACAATTTTAATGTTCTAATTTAAAACTTGTTGGTAGGTTCCCAGGTGAACATTGATTATCATGCTTCATATTAGGTTGTCGGAAAGTCATGACACAGTTTTGCATAGAAAAATATGTCACATGTCATGTGTCATGACTTCCCCAATTACTCAATAATTTCTATTTTGTTAATTTACATATGTATCATAAAAAATAAAATTTTTTCAACTAGATAAAATATTCATGTGTAAACCACGAAATCATCAAAGCACTAGTAGGAACCACAAGACACATAATCTTGGAGTGATAAAGGCTTTTCTAAGAACAAAAACCTAGAGTACTTAAAAGATTGAGGGACTAGGCAAACTTTACCAGCAACAAAGTTAAAAGACGGTAAACTAGAAAAAAATCATATGCAACTCACGACAAAGGGCTGATTTCCTATACTTCTACAAATAAGTAAGAAAAGCCAGTTATTTATAGGAAAATAAACACAGGACATAAATAAACTTCACAGAAAGGAAACAGGAATAGCTTTTAAACACATGAGCACATGCTCCTTTTCAGAGAAAGAGAAATGAAATTCACCAGAATATACTATACACTTTTATGATGGAAAACGATGAAAAGAACATATGGTAACCACCGCTTATTGCAGGTCGTTTATCAACTCTGAGAGCACTTGCCTCCACTTCCTGAAAATTTTACTTCCGGGTCACTAATACCCTCTTGAATCCTGGTCCTGTCATAATTCTTGGTGATTTCAATATCATTATAAATAGATAATTCTCCCAACACGCTCTCCTCTCAACCCCATGAGCATCTTTTCTCCAATGACTATGTCTCCACCCTCCCTTGACCACACATCACCAACACGACCCTGAATAATCCCACATACAGGCAACTCACTCTCCAATCACTTTTCTTAAGTTTATTATTTTATTTTATGAGAGTGAGAGATGGGAGAGTAGGGTGGAAAGAGACCCATTTCTTTGATTCCTTTAGAGCAAAACTCAAGAGTTCCTTTATTGCCTCTGACCCCTCTTCCATCATTCACTCATTTAAAAAATATTATTTATTTAATTTTATTTATTCATTCATTTATTTTAATTTGACCACAGAGAGACACACACAGAGAGAGAGGGAAAGTGAGAAAGAAAGACATCAGGTTCAGGACTTGAACTGTGGGAGTGTCTAGTGCCTTAACCACCAAGCCACCTGCTGGCCCCCATTCACTTTTTTTCTTTTTTTAAGAATTATTTTACTTAACTTTACTTATTTATTCATTTATTTAAATTTAAAGAGAGGAGCAGAGTAAGAGAGAGAGAGAGAGAGAGAAAATGAGAAAGCAAGCCACCAGGTCGAGGACTTGAACCAAGGTCAGCCATGTGGGAGTGTCTAGCACGTTAACCACCACACCACCTGCTGGTCCCCCTTTCACTCTTTTTAAAATATATGTATATTTTATTAGTAGTAGTAATAGTAATTTTAGAAAAATTTTTATTATAGGGTGTGTTGGCTTGCAGGAGAGACAGAAACAGAAAGCAAATCACCCCCCAAGGGGATGTCCATGCAGCAACCCCTTCTTCATTCTCTAGGGATTTTGAGCACACATGCACATATGCTCAGTGTGAGTTTCACTTATCTATTTATTTATTCATTTATTTATTTTGAGAGGGTTTTTGGTTTTGTTTTGTTTTTGTTTTTGTTTTTTGAGAGTTTTTTGCTATAGGGTACTTGCGCTCACCAGAAAGACAAAGAGAGAGGGAGACATAAAGCAAGAAATCGCCCCCTCCCCAGGGAGGATGGCCATGCCACAATCCCTTCTCCTCCGATCTCCTCTCGGGATCTTGGGCACACACGGACACATGCCTGGTGTGAGTTTAAGCCACTGGGTCCAGGACTCGAACCGCTTTCTACTACATGGGAGTCTACTACATGGCAACATAGCTATTACGCGAACTGCTGGTCCAAAGAGAGAGTTTTTGTTTTGTTTTGTTTTTGTTTTTGTTATAGTGTGCTTGCACTCACTCACCAGAGAGACAGATACAGAGAAACAGAAAGTGAGAAATCACCTCCCAGGGGTATGGGCATGCCACAATCCCTTCTCCTCCGATCTCCTCTCGGGATCTTGGGCACACACGGACACATGCCTGGTGTGAGTTTAAGCCACTGGGTCTGGGAGTTCAACCATGGTCGACTACATGGGAGTCCAATGATATAACTATTATACCATCTGCTAATCCCTATTATTTTTTCATTTGACCAGAGTGAGACAGTGAAGGAGGGAAAGTGAAAAAGCAAGCTGCCAGGTCCAGGACTTGAACTATGTTTGGCCACATGGGAGTCCTGAGCCCCAACCACCATACCACCTGCCAGTCCTGTGTCATTTACTCTTAGATGCAGATTTCTCCCGCACTCCACTGAAATGGATCCTGTTGAGATCACCAGGGTCATCCACACTGTTAGCCTAAAGGTCAAATCTTAGTCGTTTTGCCACATCCATGAGTAGCATTTGATATAGTTGCCCACTGCCACCTAAAACATTCTCTTATCTAGGCTCCAGGACAAAACACTCCCTAATTTCCCTCCTACTTCACTGGCTGCTTCTTACTCTCTTTTCTGCTGGTTCCAATCTCCATGACCTGTAAATACTGAACACCCCGGGATTCAGTTCTTAGACCTCTTCTGGATTTTTTTGGTTTTGTTTTTTAACTTAACGCTCATTCCCTTAATAATTTTATTCATTTAAATTTGTATCTGCACCCCGAACCTTTTCCCTGAACTCCATCCTCACGTTGTCATCCCACTTGGATGTTCATAAGCATCTGAAACAACATGTCTAAAACCAAACTCCCCCACTTCCTTTCCGCAACTCTTCCCTAAATCTTCCCCTTCTCAGCAGACTTCATCCTTCTAGGTTGAGCTGGTCAGAAATGGCGATGTCTTTAACTGTTTCTTCTCTGTGTGTCATTTGGTCTTTCTCTTCTTCCGTAACAAATTGTGTGGCTTCCGCCTATGAAACACGTCCAGAACCAACCATCTCTTACAACTTTCTCTTTAACATTCCTGGTCTCGACATCCACCATCTCTCACCTGGATTATTGGAACAGCTTCCTAACTCTTCTCTCTGTATCCATTCTTGCCTTCTGCAGGCCACTGTCAATAACGGCTTCCATGTCATTCAGAATAAGAGCTGAAGTCCTTACGCTGGCCTTCAGGCCGGTCTACCTGCAGCCTACAAAGTCCTCCCACTCATTAATTCTGATGTCATCTCTGTCTCCCTTGCTCCACGCCCCTGGGCCTCCTTGCTATTCCTTACACAAAGCAGGTACACTCCTGTCCAGAGCATTTTTTCTACTGGTTCCATACCTGGCTTCTTTCAGTCTTGGATGAAATGTCATCTTTTCAGTGATGCCTTAAAAACTCCAAAATTGCAATGTCCCCTTCCTAGACACTCCCCAATCTTCCTTGATGACTTTATTTTTAAAAAAAATTTTTTAAGGAATTATTTTATTTAACTTTATTTATTTTAATTTGACCAGAGAGGGACAGAGTGAGAGAGAGAGAGAGGGAAAGTGAGAAAGCAAGCTGCCAGGTCCAGGACTTGAACCACGGTTGGCCATGTGGGAGTCCAGTGAACCTACTAGATTGCAAGTCATGACATGAGGCTTTTTGTCTATTTGACTACTGCATAATCCATAGCGCATAGAAGAGACTCTGGCACAGAAGAGATGCTCAAAAATTATTTATTGAACAGATAATCAAAATACTTAATTGGCCAGAGTGTGGAGAATAGGTGTTCTCAAAATTGCTGGCATGAATGCAATTGGTATAACCTCTACAGAGGGCAAATTGGCAATAACTATGAAAATTACGAATGCACATATCTTTCGACCCAGCAATTCTTCTTCTAGTAATATCCTACATATGTGTGAAATGACACATGGACAAAGTAATTCTCTGCAGCATTTTTTTAATCCCAGAAAAAGAATGAAAACAGCCAAAATGTCCACCAATCGCAGTCTATTTCAAGAAATTATGGTCTGTCCATACAATGGAATATTTTAGAGTACCCCAAAAAAGAGAGAATAAAGAGACTTGTATCCTAATATCAGCTCCCAGATATATACTTTTCAGAGAAAAAGAATGGTGCTGAAAGGTATGTTTAGTATGTCACTACTTTTATAAAAATAAAGGGTGCAAAAAGAATACCTGTTTTTTTTTTTTTTTGCTAGAGAGATTTTTGCTATAGGGCATGTATGATCACCGGCCAGACAGAGAGAGACAGAGAGACAGAAAGCGAGAAATCACCCCCTGGGAGGATGGTCACACAGTAATCCCTTCTCCTCCAGTCTCTCGGGATTTTGGGTATGCATGTACACATATCCAGCATGAGTTTCAAGACGCTGGTCTGGAACTCGAACCATCGTCAACTACGTGGGAGTCCTGTGACATAATCACTACACCATCTACTGGTCCTTCTGTATTTTCTTGTATGTACACCGACTATCTCATGAAGGACCCACAAGAAACTGGCAATGGTTACTTCTTTGGAGGGGAATGGACATGTGGGAGGCAGAGGTAGGGCCTATTTTGTTGTAAACCCGTCGAAACTTCTTAAATGTTTGCACTTTGTGAATGTTTTCTCTATTAAAAAGAAAATAAGGTTGGGACCAGCAGTTGGCATAATGGCTATGTTGCTGGACTCTCATGTAGTCAACCGTGGTTTGAGTCCCAGACCTGGAGGCTTAAACTCATGTCACTTGCGCGCTTGTGCGTGCGTGCCCAAGATCCCGAGAAGAGAATGAAGGAGAAGGGACTGCAGCATGGCCATCCCCCCTGGGAGGTGATTTCTTGCTTTCGGTCCCTTTCTGGCGAGTGCACGCACCCTATAGAAAAAAAATCTCAAAAAAAAAAAAAAAAAAAAAAAAAGGAAAATAAGGAATGGCTTAAATTCTGATATAGAAAAAAAATTCTGATATGGAATACCTAAGATATGTGGGATACATTCATAGGAAATGCCTATTTTTTTTTTTGGAGAGGTTTTTTGTTGTTGTTGTTGTTGTTGTTTCGCTATAGGGTGCGGGCGCTCACCAGACAGACAGAGAGAGACAGAGAGACAGAAAGTGAGAAATCACCCCTGGAGGCATGGCCACGCCACAATCCCTTCTCCTCCATTCTCCTCTCGGGATCTTGGACACGCACACACACGTGCCCGGCGTGAGTTTTAAGCCACCAGGTCCGGGACGTGAACCGCAATCAACTACATGGGAGTCCAGCGACATAGCCATTACGCTAACTGCTGGTCCCTATTTTGAAAAACCATGCATGGATTCAAAATGTTTGCACCAAAATCATTTGTACTTTGTTTCTTTTTTCCATGAACTTTAAAAAGGAAGGTGCAAAAGAGGGTGTCCAGTATGCGATATGCTATATACAGGAGTGGGGTGAGGCAGCATTGCTTTTTCATTACTTACTATGCTTATCTTTTGAGTAGCTTATCTGTGCATTTCTTATAATTAAAAATAATCATGGTAGGAGAATGCATGTAAATGAGCATTAGCTTGAAAATGCTACACCTCAAATAGTTTCTCATTTTTTCAAACGGACATCCCAGGAAGTCAAGTCCAATAGCCCAGAGCTATCTCCTGGGACTAGAAGCCAGCTTCTGCAGGCACGCCTCTCAGGGTGCTAGTTCACCTCCTCCCTTTCTAACCCACTCTCCAACTCACTTTCTGCAACCCCTGCCTTTCCTGGGCTCCAGCTAAGCACCAGAGTTTGCCATCAGGGACTCCACTGGAGCCAGGGTTGGCCGCTTTCTAGTCCCTGGCAGCTTTTCTCTGTGCTCAGAGCCACCAACTAGGTGCCCTAGGGGCAACTCTGCTCCTCCCTCACCCTGAGGTCTTTGAAGCCAGCCCACCCTGGCTGGCCCTGCAGCTCCAGGCCCCCTTCCCAGCCTGTACCTGTCAATAATGACGGGATCTGAGGGAGTCTCATTCCGGTTGCCACAGCTCTTCCGGTCACAGCAACGGCTGCAGGAAAGATGAGGAGGGAGGAAGGGAGGGACGGTGGGAGCAGGTGAAGGAGGGGAGATTACAACGTGTGAGGGCAAGGTGGGGCCCGGAGGCCCAGGGCTAGGTGCTGATGTCCTATCTCTGAGTGAAAGGGATGAGTCCTTGGGACCAGGGGGAGGACAACAGTGAAGGTCCTAGCCCTGGGGACAAGGTTAGCCAGGAGACTCTTGTCCAAAGGCGCCTTGCTCCTAGAGGACCCAGGAAAGGGCAGGCTGCAGCTACCTGTGGGTCTCGCAGCATCACTCCCTATCTCTGTATACTTTTTTATTTTTATGCATGAGAGAGCAGGTGCTTATGCACTAGAGAGCAGAGAGAGACAGGCAGAGACAGAGAGAGACCCTCAACAGGGCCTTGGCCATGCCACGTCCCCCTTCCCACAGCCGTCGAGCTCATCAGGATTCTGGGTGCATGTGTGCCCAGCACATTTTCAGGTCAGCCTGGGGGTCCACACGGCCATCCACCATGGCTTCAGCACTGCAATTCAGTGTGCCACCAGCCAGGCCCCCCAGCTGGGCCCCTGGACAAGTTTTTGGAAGCACAGTCTATACATTACCAAGAACTCATATTGTAAGCCCATAGCTCTGACTTCTCACTAAGTGAGCAGGCTTTGGAACCAGCATCCAGGCCGAGAAATACCTGTAACCAGCACCCCAGACGCCCTCTCAAGCCCTTTCCTTGTCTCTCCCTCCCTGAAGGCAGTCACTGTCCCTACTGCAGATTTTTGGACACTGTTCTCTTTCCCACACGTTAGGAACTGCCCGCAGAGACCCAGTGTGACTGGAACCTCCTGCAGAGACCTTGCTGGAAATGCCAAACTCGGGTTAGGGAAGAGCAAAGAGTGGCAATGGTGCCTACCCCAGTCCTTCCACCCCTCCCCTAAAGGCAGCTAAGTTTCCTCCCTCTAGCTTCTGAGCTAATCCTGGAAGCCTAGGGGTGCTCCCGCCAGGCCCAGGCCCTGCCCCCACATCACTGCTGAGCTCCTCCCCCGAGTCTTATTAGTTAAGTCTCTGGGTAGTGGCAGGAGGCCTCTCTTACAAAACACTTAGAGAAGCCACATAAACAGGTCTGGCTAATGGGGCCTCAAGGACCCACACCTCAGTCAGCACTGTGCCCAGGGGCCTCCCTCCTCCTTCCTTCTCTGCCCCAGCAGGCTTCCCTGGGGAACAGTTGGGAGGGGTTGGCGAGGGGGAAGGCAGCCACAGTGGGCAGGGCCTGGTGGGAGTCCTTGGCAACAACTTGGCAAAAGGGCACAGTGCACAGACCAGCCCATTTTACCTGCACATGATCTCGTGGGTGAGCAGCACTCGGCACATTTCGGGGTTCTTGTCCTGCCCCTCGTAGATGATGGCCTGGGGGGAGGAGGATGCACAGGCTGGAGGGAAAGGAGGCTCCTCTCAAGTCCAGGTGGCAGAGCAGAGACAGGCCTGTGGGTCTACACTGGCATCTCCCGAGCCCAGGCAGAGGGAAGATCCTGTCCTCTGCTTTGCTCTGAAGGAGCTCCAAAACAGGAGCGTGGAGCCTGGCTCCCCACATAGAAAACATCCCCTCCCCGCACCAAAGCAAGACCATCAGCAAAGTAGGCAAAAATGGTATGAGGTCTGCAGATTCTGTTTGTCTGCAGGCAGCTCTTCCCAGAGTGAGCTCTGCTCAGGGACAGGGAAGACAGCTTGGTGGCCTGTCTCCCCCAACACAGCAACCACAGGCTTTCCAGAGGCAGAGGGAGCAGGGTATGCACACAGCTATCCCCCACCCCTGCATCATGCTCCTCTCCTCACGCCCGAGCACCCTCCCCGAACACCCTCCTCGGTGCTGACTGTTCCCATGCTCCCAGCAGACCTCTGCCTCTGGTCAGAGTTCCCTCTCAGCTTTCACTGCCAGCTAGCCAACACAGGGAGGGGCAGGGGGCTGCACAGCTGCCTCCTTCCTGATCCCTGTCACCTCCCCACCCAGGCTAGAGCTTCCCCTTGGGACTACTGGACCAGCCTCTGTGCCAGTCTCCCAGTCTGACTCTGCCTCTGCCCGGCTTCCCAGTTTATGACCCTCTGAGCCTCTCCTTCCCCACTGTGGAGTCTTTCTCTCTCTCTCTGCAATTCCTTGACCCCTTTCCACACTCATCCCCACAGTCCCATGTTGCCTCTGCCTGGCCCGCCTCCCCCACCACAGCAACCACAGGCCTTCTTGAAACAAACCATTTCTTCCTCTGCCCCGAGAGTGGGTGGAGGCTACCAGAAGACCCTGCCTGTGTGGGGGAAGCCCAAGAATCCATCTGGCAGCCCAGCCCATTTTAGACATAATCTGAAAAGGCTCTGCCTTGGCAGAATCCATCAGGACTTATTCAGGTTCGGTTTCCCTGAGTTCCTTATGCTGGCCCTGAGTCTCCCCCGTCACTGTTGCATCAGCAAGATGCTAGGGGGGTCTGCAGTGGAAGCTCATGGGGCTGCACCCAGATCCCCTTTATTGGACCAGTGCACCCATCCCCCAGCCCATGGCTAGTGTTGGCTGCTCAGAGCTTTCTCTTGAGAACTGCTCTCAAAATACAGGAGCTGCCTCGTCTGAAAATGTCTGGGATGTTACACAGTCCCTGCAGGAGTGGTCCCAGCCAATGACCAGCTGATACTGAGTCCAAAATCCTGGCCTCCTTGCTCCAAGGCAGGACAACTCTTGCGCTATTGTATCTCCAGAGCTTCCTGTAGATCAGGCCCAGACTAGATTCCAACTGAGACCACATCTCTGCTGAGCATCTTCCTGTCCAGCTTCCCTCCCTCCCCTTCTCCAGACAGTCTGTCCACCTCCCCAGCAGGCTGGGTACACCTGAATGCCTGTCTCGGGTTGGGCCACTAAGCCAGGGTCCCTTTGTACAAATACCGTCTTTCTAGACTAGAAGATGATATCTACATATCCTACCACTGCAGGCTGATACAGGGCCTGGGGCAGCTAGACTGGTGGGGATAAAGGGCCCCGGGGAGACAGGACAGGGAGGAGGATGCTCACTCAGAACAAGGGGGAGACGGTCTAAGCGGCCTCCGGGCTGGCTCACCTGCTTGGACATGGAGTCGATGAGGCGCACATAGAGGTCTTGTTCCGTCCGAAGTCCTGGGGTGGGAAGGTGGAGAGGGCTTGCTGTGGGGGGAGCATCTGTGGCCTCTGATGACTGGACCACACTCATACTCTCCCCAAAGGGAGGCAGGGGGGAAGGGGGGCAGGGGCAGTGGCTTTGGCTTACCGTTGTTATATACCAGCCGCAGGCGGTAATGGATCCCATTGTTGGTCTTTTCAGCCCCAGGTTCCTGCAGAGACAAGAGGGGAGGATGATCAGGTGCTCAGGGACCGCACCCCCGCCCTCTCCCTCCTCCCTAAGCCTCTCTTTTTCCCTCCCTTCCAGCCACTCACCCATCATTCTCCACTCATCCACCATCTATTCCTTTATCTGTCCAGTGTGTGTTAGGGGTTGGGGGGCTCCCTCCCTGAAGCCCTCCTGTCCTCCCTCCCCCAGTCAAGCCCTCCAGCCTCTCACTCGGTCTTTTTCCACGAAATCGATGAAGGCTGTGCGCTCCACCTCCACGGGCTGCCCCTGCCGGTCGTACATGGCCAGCACGAAGTGGAAGAAGTTGGATTTCCTGAGGTTGGAGGGAGGCTGCTTCTCAAAATGTGCTCGTGCCAGGCCCACGCCACTGTGGGAGGAAAGGGGCTGGAAAACCACCGGAAGGGCACTCCGGTAAGAAAGACCCCAGCACTGCTGGCTGGGGTTTGGTTCCGATATATCAAGAGTTTGGGCAAGAAACGAGATTGGACAGGCCTGGCCAGGGCCATCTTGGTTCCGGATGGGGCCTCCCTGCCCTGACGCCACCCACAGCCTGCTCCTTGGAGAACAACAGGCATAGCAGGTGTTGCAGTGCAGACATCCCTGCCAGGGAACCCACATTTTGAGGGCTGATCTCCAAAATCCAATGTACAAACCAATCCATCTCACTGATCAGAGGCAGCTGTGACACCCGTTAGGGCACCCGGAAGGTTCTGGAACAAATATCCCATTGACTCCCGGCCCATGCTGAGGCTTCCATATGCCTGTGGCATTGCTTGTGAAACAATGATGCCCATCAGACCCTCAGAGACATCAGACTGATTCAGGGCCCCTAGTCTGCCCAACTTGGACCCTTATCAAAGGCAGGGAACGTCCTCTGTGGGTGGGAAGAGACCTGCTTCCAGCTCTGGCAATGGCCACCATAGACTCCTTTGGGCAGGTGGAGCTTTTTTTTTTTTTTTTTTTAATGGAATTAAAGAACTAATTCTTTCTTAAAAAAATATATATGTGTATATATACATATGTATGTATGTATGTATATATTTATATGGGGCCAACAGGTGGCATGATGATTGAGGTGCTGGACTCCTGCATGTTTGACCATGGTTCAAGTCCTGGACCTGGCAGATATATATATATATATATATACACACACATATATATGTAATTATTATTATTATTTGAGATATTTTTGTTATAGGGCACATGCACTCGCTGGAGAGACAGACAGAAAGCGAGAAATCACCCCTCATGGGGCTATGGCCCCACCGCAATCCCTTCTCCTCCAGTCTCTTGGGATTTTGGGCATGCATGCACACATGCCCAGCAAGAGTTTAAGCCACCAGGTCCGGGACTCGAACTGTAGTCAACTAAATGGGAGTCCAGTTATGTAACCATTACACCATCTTCCGGTCCCATTATTATTATTTTAAATTTGCTATAGAACATGTGCACTCACCAGAGAGAAAGTGAGAAAACAAATCACCTGGTCCAGAACTTGAACCACAGTTGGCGATGTGGGAGTCCAGCGCCCCAACCACCACTCCTCCTGCTGGCCCTGTGAGAGGACCTTCTAACCTGGCCTTGCCGAGGCCTTTCTTCTTGCTCAACAGAAACCATTCCCAGAACCAAGGCCAAGGTGAGAGCAGGAAGAGGAGAAGAACCAAGGCCCTTTTCACAGACTATTTCCTGAATGCCAATGATGTGTCAAGACCAGGCATAGGGCAACACGTGGGGCTGGAGTCACCTGCCCAGAAAATAGACAGACAGATATGAAAGCTGGGATACAAGACAGAGTGGCAGATGACCCCAAAGACATGCACTATGTAAAAATCTAGGGAAGCAGAGGGAGAGAAAATGAATTCTTTTATGAGAGATGGTGGTTTTGGCCCTACTCTTAGAGAAATAAATGGGAACTCAATAGGTAGAGGAGGTGAAAAGGCAGAACAAACAGCATAATGGCTGCATATGGGGGCCAGTTGTGGACACCGTGGAGGCACGGGCTGCTAAGATGCTCTGCTCCATAGGTTAGGACAGCATGGAAGACCTGGGTTCAATTCCCAGTCCATCCTAAAGGCTGGAATTGGTGGCATGTGTTTGGTAATCTCAGCAACTTGGGGGGTTAAGGCAGGAGGATCGTGAGTTCAAGGTTGGCCTCAGGCAACATAACAAGACACTGTCTGAACAAGAGCCAAGGGCGGCGGCACACACCTATAATCCCAGCTGGGAGGCTAAAGCAGGAGGATTGTGACAGAGACTCTGCCGAAGAAGAAGGAGGAGGAGAAGGAGGAGGAAGAAGAAGAAGAAAGGGAAGGAAGGAAGGAAGGAAGGAAGGAAGGAAGGAATTATGTGTGAGAGTTAGTGTCACTAGACCACAGATTTAAAAAAGTGAAGTGAGAAAAGTTTGTCCTGGAAGCTCATGGCAGACTGCGCAGAAACACAGGGGAAGGAGTTTAGACTTTCTTCTCTGAACCAGCATCTTCCAAAGCTGATCCTTAGATCTCTCATGACTCCAGATCTTCCCTGGTTTGAGTCCTGAACCCAGTGGCTTGAAAATCACGGTGGGTGCATGTGCGTGCGTGCATGCGTGCCCAAGATCCCAAGAGGAGAATGAAGAAGAGATTGTGGTATGGCCATCCCCCTGTGGGGTGATTTCCCACGTTCCCTCCCACTGTGTCTGTCTGTCTCTCTCTTTCTAGCATGCGTACACACCTAAGGCAAAAACCTCTAAAAAAAAAAAAAAAGTGCCGTGTCCGTACTGCTGGGCAATGTGGTTTCATGGGATACAGGCAGACATTTGGGAGGTCCTGGAACACTCTCCAGAAGTGGGTACTGATTGAGTCAGCGCAGGTGATGCTCCCCAGATGTGAGGACAAGCCTCCTGGGTGGTTCCCAGTGATTCCTGCCTCCTGGTACTCGTGCCCTGTGGAATTCTATCTCACCCTGCGTCAGGACTGTCCGCGTGGCAATGGCACATGGCAGATGTGATAGCACATGACTTCTGAGATTAGGTCATAAACGACAGTCAGCAGGTGGCATCATCGACTCCCGCATGACCGACCATTGTTCAAGTTCTGGATCCAGTGAGCTAAAAATCACGCCAGGCATGTATATGTGTGTGCACATCCAAAATCCGAAGAGATTGGAGGGGAAGAGATTGTGGCATGGCTATCCCCCCTAGAGGGTGATTTCTTTTCTTTTTTTTTTTAATCATCATAATCTTGTCTATATTACATTGAATCACATATAACTTTAGTGCATTACATTGCTTTTTCAAAGGGGAATGCCATGCATGTCAGTCAGTACAGAGACATTAACATCCCCACTTCATCATTCAATATCTTTTCATTGTTTTTCCTGATCATTATTATTATTATTCCAATTATTTTTTTAACCAGTCAATCATTATTTCTCATTTTGCTTGTAAAAAGACTTTACCCATCATGAAATACTTCTCAGACTGATCCAGTTGAGAATACTACACACGTCATCATCAACAGGTAATAAGCCATATCTGTGTCCCACTAATGTCATGCCTCTCTATTTGTTCTCTTGCTATCTTTCTCTATATTCTTCTCTCCTGGGGGGTGATTTCTCACATTTCCTCTCTCTGTCTCTCTCTAGCCAGTACACATGCCCTGTGGTAAAAACCTAAAAAACAAACAAACAAACAAAAAAGCATTGCAGCATCTGCCTTGTTCTCTCTTGGATCATTTGCTCTGGGGTAAGTCAGTCACCATGTTGTGAGGACACTCAAGCAGCCTATGGAGAGGGTCACGTGGAGAAGAAACGAGGCCTCTGGCCAAGAGCCAGCCTTGACTTGCCAGTTGAGCTACCTTGGAAGCAGATCTGTGAGTCTCAGTCAAACCTTCAAATGACTGTGGCCCTAAGCACTGTCTTGACTGCAGCCTCACGAGAGGTCCTGAGCCAGAACTGCTCAGCGAAGCTATTCCCCAATTTCTAATGCTCAGAAACCGTGTATAATAAGTGTTTGTTGTTTGAAGCTGCTAATTTTGGAACTTTTTTTTATGTAGAAATAAATAACCAATATACTATTCTTATTTGATTATAGAACACTTTTGTTGCGGGTCATGGTTTGGGAAAAGGCCACTAGAAAGTTCTGAAGCTAGACAGGGCTTCCACTACAGAAGGGCAGGCACAGGGTGGTGGACAACTGACAGGCTGCTGCAGGGATCCAGGGGAGAAAATGAGGGTGGTGGAGCTGCCTTGAAAGACTTCTACTTTATTTTAGTTTTAGTTTTTAACTATAGAGCGTGTGTATTCACCAGAGGGAGAGAGTGAGAAATCACTGTTCATGGTACAATTCCTTCTTTTTTAAAAAATTATTTATTTATTTATCCACTCATTTATTTTTTTAATTTGACCAGAGAGAGACACACAAAGAGAGAGAGGTAAAGTGAGAAAGCAAGCCACCAGGTCCAGGACTCGAACCGTGCTCGGCCATGTGGGAATGTCCAGCACCTTAACCACCACACCACCTGCTGGCCCCCTATGGTACAATTCCTTCTACTCCATTCTCCCCTTGAGATTTTGGGCACACATACACATGCACCCAGCATGATTTTCTTTTCTTTTTTTTAAGAGAGGTTTTTTTGTTGTTGTTGTAGGGCGAGTGCACGCACTGGAGAGACAGAGAGACAGAAAGCAAGAAATCACTCCCCAGGAGGATGGCCATGCCTTCTCCTCTCGGGATTTTGTACATGCACGCACACATGCCTGGTGGGAGTTTCCGGCCGTCAGGTCCTGGATTTGAACTGTGGTTGGCCATGTGGGAGTCTAGTGACATAACCATTATACCAACCCAGCATGACTTTCAAGCTGCTGGGTACCAGGACTCAAACCATAGTCAGCCATGTGGGAGCCCAACGCAGTAACCTCCCACTATCTGCTGGCCCTATTCTATTTTTAAGCTTATTTATTTATGTCTTCCATGAGAGAGACAGACAAGAGACACTCACACCAGGGTGTTCATGCCCCATGAGGAGTCCTGAGCCAGGACCACTCGGCAAATCTGCTGCCCAATTCCTGATGCCTACCTCGGTCTCAGACAGCCTGGGTCACAAGCATGTATGCATGCCTGGCATGCTCAAGAGGTCCTGGGACAAGAACCCAGGACCTTTCCCACGTGCATCCAGTTGCATTGCCACTGTGCCACCACCTGGCCCCTTGAACACTATTGAGACCAGTGTTTCCAGAAGCCCATCCTAGCATGCCACTGTCACAACAACTGCCATGTTCATCAATACTTAATGCTTTTCTTCAAATAATTTTAAAGCAACTTACTCTTGTACTTGGTTTCATGCTGAGCCGTAAACCTGAGATGAAATGAGCATGAGGGGCCTGCTATGTTGTCATCCACAGAGATGACAATAACATACGTTACAAAATGAAAATTGTTTCTCCTCTTTTTTTCTTTTTTTTTTTGAGAAGTTTTTGCTATAGGGCGCGTGCGCTTGCCAGACAGACAGAGAGAGACAGAGAGACAGAAAGCGAGAAATCACCCCCAGGGGGGATGGCCACGCCACAATCCCTTCTCCTCCATTCTCCTCTTGGCACGCATGCACATGTGCCCAGCGTGAGTTTTAAGACACAGGGTCTGGGACACGAACCGCGGTCGACTACGTGGGAGTCCAGCAACATAGTCATTATGCTAACTGCTGGTCCCAAAATTGTTTCTTCTCTTGAAAGCCTGTTTGGGAGCCACGCTGGCCTGTGTGAAATGCTGACTTAAGAGACCGAAGCAACGGGCCTTCTTGTGCCCTGATCAAGATGAGCAGAGGGGGTCACTGACACCCTTTTCTTCCCTACCAAAGGTTCTTTCTTCGGATACTCCTTTCTACAGGGGCTTTCCCTGTCTACTCACCACCCCCTTTTTCCTTCCCCTTCTCCCTCTCAGGCTGCAGACCTTTCAAGTGGAGCCTTGACCAGCCCGCCAGCTTCCCCAGCCAGCCAGGAGGCAGGGAAGCCCTGAGAGGGCTTTTGATCCCAGCAGGACCCTGATTACTGTTGATGAATATGCAAATGAGGCATCAACACTGAGCTCCTCCCTCCTGCTCCCAGGACCAGCTTAGCTAGAGCTCCATCAGGGACAGGTTCCAGGGCCACCTTGTGGGAGACATCGCCAGAGGGGGTAGGCTTGCAAAGCATTCCCAGATCACTAGGCTTGTACCCTGTCATCTAGCCCAGAAAATGTGTCTGGGAGTAGGGAGGGAAGGCACAGAAAGAGTCCTGGGCAGAGAAGGAGCAGGTGCTGAGCAATAAGTGAGTCTCCTGGATGGCCACTCAGCACGTCCTTTCTACACAGACACCCTGCCCTGCCCAGGCTAGATCCCAAAAGTGGTACAGAGTAAGTCAGTGATGCTGGTCTGAGCTCCCTTTGCCAACCATCAGTTAGGCACTTGGGAGCTCTGGCTGTCCCTCAGCTCCTGCCAGGCCCCTAAGGGCCAGAACTACAGTCCGGCTTCAGTCCCAAGCCAAGCTCCCTCCACTGGGCCTGCCCTCCACATGGGAGGGACTTACTGGGAAGAGAAGGCACAAAGGACCAGAGAGGGGAAGAGAGAGGGTGCCCCAGGGCCTGTGGACCAGTATCCAGTGCTGGCAGCCAGGAGCAGAGAGGCTGCATTTCCTCACAGCCACGTCCAGCCTGGATGGGGGTAGCCTCAGCTCCTCCTCCCCTGAGGCCGTCCAGTGTTATCCTGCCCTCCCCTCAGTAGTTCAGTTACCCTCCCAGGCTCATACCCACCCAGTGGGCAGCACCAGCTAGTATATAGCTCTGGGAGAGGACAGTTATTGTGGACAACATTAATGACAGTCCCAGCCTACTTCAGAACTCGGAATAAGCAAGACCCTTGCTGGGCACACACAGGGCTGCTCCTGGCTGTGCACGTCTCCAGCTCACCCTGTTCATACCCCTGCTGGACTTGTGAGGTGATTAAGGCAACACAAGGAAGGTCTTGCTTTGAAGACACTCCAGTAGTTCCTAACAAGAGACAGACAAGGACACAGGGAGAAGGTTGTGGGAGGGACAGGAAGCCAGAGAGACAGATACAGATACCTTCTCCTGATTGTCCCAAGGTCCCTCTACCCCCAAGGTGCAGGAGGTGACCAATCAACACCTGCTGAATGAAACTGCAAGCCCCAAAGGGAGAGTGTTGGGAAGGGAAGATTTTTGCTCTTTTCCCCTTGGGAATAGCTGGTGCTCTTGCAATGAGAAAACAAAACATGATTAAAGAACAGAAAGAAAGAAACAGAGGACAATGCTTAAACAACTCAGGAGGTAGGGTAGCCTGAGAGCCCCTGATGGGCACATTCTGTGTACAGATGTGTGGGGTATAGGTGGGACATGGGGTCCACTGTCTGCTCGCAGACTGGCTTGACACAGAGGGATGTGGGACACGGTCCAAGCTATCAAAGTGGGGCTGCCCAAGACAATCACTGTGGTGTGGGAAGAAACTGCAAGTGTTTATTAATATATAGCCTTCGACTACGTGGGAGTCCAGCGACATAGCCATTACGTACCGCGGTTCACGTCCCGGACCTGGTGGCTTACAACTCACGCCAGGGGTGTGTGCATGCATGCCCAAGATCCCTAGAGGAGAATGGAGGAGAAGGGATTGCGGCGTGACCATCCCCCCTGGGGGTGATTTCTTGCTTTCTGTCTCTATGTCTCTCTCTGTCTGTCTGGCGAGCGCATGCGCCCTATAGCGAAAAAAAAAAAAAAACCTCTCAAAAAAAATATATATAGCCTTTATTTAAAATACAGAAAGGTGGAAGGAAGGGGAAATAGAGCTCCTGAAACCTGAAGAGGCAAGTATTTAATTTGGGTTTCCATAGAAGCAAACCCTGAGACAAAGATTCAAAGATTCAAATACCAACAGTTTATTTAGACAGTGATTCCAGAAAATACTAGGGATGGAGGGGAAGGGTGAGACGAAGATGAGTAGGCAGTCCATGAAGGGTAGGTCTTCAGTAAATTATACCTGTGGCCAGCTAGAGCTCAATCCCACAGGACACTTTGGTAACAATATAGAGTGCATGCCCCAGAGTTATCCCACCAGAGATACGGGCGAGGGAGCTGGGGTATTTGTCCACCCACTCTAATCTGGTACTGGTTAAGGACTTCCAGGGTTGTTACTTTGCAAGTACTTCTGACTTGCTGTGCAAATGAGCAAAGCAGGCTCTGGGAGCCTGAGCAAGTCCTCAAGCAAAGGGAAAAAGATGCAAGCAGGAGAAGCAGACACTTTACCCAAGGTTCTTAGGGTGGGGTATTGGCTACCAGCCATCCAAAGGTCTGTGGCAGGATGGAAGACTGCAAAGCTCCAGCCTCAAGGGCTTGAGTGCAGCTTGGAGAATATCAGTTTATGACAAACACAAGAATTCTTTTAAAAAATTCATGGAAAATGCATATTTTGAAAAAAAAAACTGCATGGATTTCAATTTTTTTTGCAACAAAATAAACTCATATTTCAATTCCATTTTCCACAATCTTTTTGAAGCCCCCTTAAATAAGTAAGAAGTGCCCCACCTGACTCATGTACTGCTGGAGCCCATAATTCAAAACATCTCACTCATTTAGCATCAATAGCGAACAAGGTGGGCCACATAAGCATCTTTTTCAGATAATGCAATACAGCAATCAAAAATAGCCACATTACTGACTTTTGTAAGACTCTAAAATGAATTACACGTTTCTGCACTTTCTTGAAAAGATTGTTTTAAACTAAATGTTCAAACTGCTCTCCTTGCAACTCCAGAGAGTGCTAAGGTAGTGGGGTATTTGCTCCTGCACTCAAGAATCCAGATTTGGGAGAAGTAAGTGTTCCCTTTCATATTTCCATCATGTCCCACTCACCTCCTTCCTATTTTCTGTTCCAAAATAGACCAAAAGTTAAAGGAGACTGTGAAGCCAGAGAAGACTTAGTCTGCACAGACACGTCCTGGTTGCAGGAAATCTGCTATGTAGCAAACATAGGCACACATGGGCTTTCTGAGCACTGTGTCAGGAGTTCAACACAGAAGGCAACCTGACCATCACAGCCTGGGCCATTCAGGTGGCCTGAGCTCCAGAGTGCAGGAAGACGCACGTGGAGACATGGTGAAGGCTGCAGAGTTGTCCAGATGCTATTACTGGGACCACCCAGCATGTCCCTGGAGATACTTCTTTGCAAAGCTGAGAAGGAAGCCCCAGAGCCCTTACGGTGGCAGCAGGGCCCTGCCACAGCTGTACAGTAAAGGCAAAGGCCTTTTGCAGTCTCTGGTCTCTATTCCCAAGGCCACTTGTGGCTCTTTACATCCTTGACTACATGCTAATTACAAAAACAAGCAATTGAACATCAGCCATTGCAAACCCCCAGGGGACAAGTGACCAAAGCTAAAGACTTGGCCTCTGCTCAGAGGCACGCCAGGCCTCTTCTGTCTTCCCTATCTTCCACCAAGTCTCTTGACAACCCAAGATTCTGAGCAGTAACTCGGCTTAGGCTTGCCCCCTCTTTGAGCCTGGGATTCTGGGATAACAGGGGATGGACTGTAAGGTCATCATCAATGAAGAAGGAACATGTCTTTTCCTTCTTTTTTTTTTTTTTTTTTTTTTTTTGGGGGGTTTTTTCATTTAGGGGGGGGGCGCTTTGAGTATTTCCTTCTTTTTTTTTTTTTTTTTTTTTTGTTGGAGAGGTTTTTACTATAGGGCGTGTGCACTTGCTAGACAGATAGAGAGAGACAGAGAGACAGAAAGCGAGAAATCATCCCCCAGGGGGGATGCCACGCCACAATCCCTTCTCCTCCATTCTCCTCTCGGGATCTTAGGAACGCACGCACACGCGCCCAGCGTGAGTTTTAAGCCAACGGGTCTGGGATTCGAACCACGGTTGACTACATGGGAGTCCAGTGACATAGCCATTACGCTAACTGCTTTTCTGATGTGTCCCCACAATGCAATAGGAAGCAGAAGGTACAAAAATGAGGTCTCTATCATCTCATTCCTTGTGTCCAATTTCCCTAATATATCTCTCTGCTAATTCCAGCTCCTCTTCTCTCCATCCAACATCTATGGGCCTAGCCCTGCCCAGTCCCTGAAGTGCTCAGAGCCTAGCTATGACACAGACCAGGGGAGATAAAAGCAGCAGCCCTCCGGGTCACACCCACCTCAATCATGCAGGCAGGAGGAGGGTCTGGGGGCTAGAGGCAGCTACCCAGGACCTGTGTCCAGATGGTCCTGCTGGAGAGGAGGACTGTGGTTGCAGAAACTCCATCTCTTCTTCCCTAGCCTGCCAGCTGCTCTGGTCACCTGCCCCAGGACATGGGCTCAGTTAAGAGGGTCCCTGAAGGAGGGGACTGGGAACTGGAAAGAAGCCTGTTCTCACTAGCCTGCTCTCTCACTTTTTCTCTGGCCCTCAACTCCCCCTAGAGCCATGCTGCTTCTCTTCTGCCCACCCTCTCGTCACCCACCCACAGGCCTGCCTGCCAGGTCCCAGGCTGAGGAGCGGCTATTAATTATTAAAGCAAACAAAAGCATTTCCTAGCAGGGAGGCCAGCCTGCAGCTGCTTACAGGAAAGGCAGCCCTAGCTGGCTTCCCTCTCCAGGGCCCAGCTGGTATGCTGGGACCAGCTTAAGAGAGAGAGGGCTAGCCTAGGTCCTCCAGGGGTCTCTTCCAGCGGGAGGCTGGCCTGGGTTCTCCAGAGGTCTCCCAGACTGGGAAGCACATCAGAAGACAGCAACTTCAGTGCTGAGCACAGCAGCAGGGGAACAGGGGACTGTAGGAGAGTCAGGGAGCATGGGCTGGAGCCACGCGTGGGGATCTCAGGGATAAAGTTCTGCTGGTTCAGGGCAGGCTGTCGGGACCCTTGTGTAGACACCCTTGGTAGGGAGACCTGCCAGGCCTCTCTGCCAGCCTTCCCATCTCTTCCTTTCCCTGTTGCCCCAGTGTAAGGGCATGCAACCCCCTCCTTTGTCTCTCCTCCCCGTTTGCTCAGAACTTCCCATCGGGTTGGCAGAGCCTCCCTCACTGATCTCTGCAGGTCTGCTGGGCTGTCTCCTCCTCACTTCCCTTCTGGGAAACCTTGGATTGTTGTAAACGCCAAGCTGTGACACTGAGGAGGTAGACTCTGGTTCAGGGGTCAGGTAGACTCTGGAGCCCACCAATGTGGAGAGGAGAGTCCATCAAAGAGATTCAAGAGCCTTTCTGATGCATAACTGCTTTCTTCAGCAGATATTCATTGTCCCAGACTACTTGAGCCTGTCCTGGGTAAGGTGGACACAAGGAGGAACAGGCCATCACCCTTGCCCTAGAGGAAGGCCCCAAGTGGCAGGACAAGGAAGACAGGCAGAGGACTGCAGACCTGGCCTATGGTAAGCACCCTCAGGCAGCACTAAGAACCTTTCCCCTGGGCAGGTGGGAGGGCACCAGCCGAGCAGGTGCTGGGATGGGGTGGGTCCTAGAGGTTAGTAGGACTTTGTGTAGTGACTGTGTGGCGCTGAGGGCAGGGGACAGTTTCAGGAGAAGGTAGGACTGACTGGCAGCCCCTGATTCTCTGACACAGTGTGCTAAGTGTCACACTGAGGCTGGGAAGGAAGGCTGAGCCCAGACTGACGGGCCTTGAACTTGACTATCTGGGAGGAACTGGAGGGCTGTTTTCTTTTTAACCAGGGAGAGACTTGATCAAAGAAAAGTACTTTGGGAATGTTGCTTTGGTCCCTGGTGCATGGAAGATGATTTTGGGGGAGGGGGGGGAGTGGTGAGAGGCCAGGAGGCTGAAGTGGTAGGCCAGGGTACCGTTCACCTTCAAGCCAGTGAGGAACGAGGTGCAGGGTTAGGAGTTTAGTTGTTAAAAGTGCTGGCAGTGGGCAGTGAAACTGGACCAGGACACAGAGGGAACGACCAGGAGCCTGGAGAAGTAGGTGGCTGTGGGGTGGAGGCAAAGAAGGCACCAGAGACAGCTCTTAGGGCCTGGGCAGCCTTGGGGGAGAATGCTTTGGTGAAACAACCCAGGCAGAGGGTGAAGAGGGAGGTGGGGACTGGGAATGGAATGTTCGTGAATGCTGTTTTAGGATGGGGGAAGTCCTGAACAGAGGACAGACTAAAGAACAAGATACAAATGGGATGTCCGGAAGAATGAGGAGAAAGGATCGGTCTGCTCCCTCTGGGCAGGGGGAGGAGAGTCAACCGAACACCTGGGGCTCTCACTCTATGTCCTGAGACCAGAAGTCTTAGGGAGAATCAGTGTCCATGTCCAGGCCCAGACTGGACACTCCCACCCCACTCAAGAGCCCCGGTGTGCAGGTCACAGGGCTGTTGACCCGATCATCTAGAAGCAGTCCCCCACATACTTCCTGCACCCCATACAGGCCACAAGGGCACTGCTTCTTTCACATCTGCTCCCATCATCGGACCTGCTGGCTCCGGGCAGAGTCAGAGGACGGTCAGAGAGAAATAGGAATTCTCAATCCCAGAGACCCCAATGGAACACCCCATCTGTTCTCACAAGAAGTTCTCTCTACACGGCCAGGAGTGGGGATAAAAATGTGTTAAGAAACTGACTACTTCAAGTTCATAAAAACCCAGAGCCAATAGGAAAGCAAGCAAGATACGGAATTGTAAACATAGTGCAGGAAAAAAAAAAGTTAATGGGAAGAAAGATGTGAAGGAAAGCCACTAAAATGTTGAGGGTTGTGTTAGAAAGGTGGGATTGGGTTTTCTATTTGCCAAGTGTCTCAGAAAATAGTTGTAGCACTCATAAATATAGGACAATTCATTCATTGGTTAGATTCTGGTGCTGAAGAGATCGGATCCTGGGAGCGCTCCCAGCGCTCCCTCCTGATAGCCACAGAAGGACAGGGATGCAGAAACGTGGCTGCAGTGTGCACATAAAGCATGATTTCTGTTGTAGGATGAGGCTGGGGTGGACTGAAAGTGGTGTCCCCTGGACAGGACTGGGATATGACCGTGGGCCCTTGGGCTAAGCCTGGTCTGTCCTGACAACTCCCTTTAGAATTCCTTTAGGCTGCTGAGATTGCTGGGAAACCCAGCGCCCACCCTGCCCCTGGGGGCTGCAGAATCAGCACCTCCCTAGTGCCAACCATGGTGAAGCCCACATAGGATGTCTGAGCTCCCCTACCTATGCCGGCAACTGAGGCTACAAAAAGCCTTGGGTCCCAGGTGCTGTGGAGGCAGGTCAATAAAACTTTCAAGTCTGCATCTACATCCTGAAGGTCCCCTGCCCAGACTCCTGCAAAGCCAATCAGAAGAGACTGGCAAGAGTGCTGGGTGCCCAGGGACTCTATACCTCCCTCAGGACCTACAGAAAAACACCTGACGCAGAGGCCAGCCCTACCCCATTCCCATCCTTAATCAGTCCAGCCGGGTGATTCCCCATCTCACCTCTTCCCTACTCTCCAGAGCCTAGCTGGCTCTCTGGCTCTGCACACTCCCATCCTCTAACTCTGAGGGGCGTGGGAAAGGAGAAAGGGGGCTGGGTTTCTCGCCTTTCCTGGCAGAGAGCTGCAGAATTGGACAAGAAGCAATGGGACTGCCCAGGAAGGAGGGGTTGGACGTTTCTAGACAGCTGGTTCTGTGGGTCATGGTTCAGGGACCGCAGGAGGCGGAGATGCTACCTCTTCCACAGCTGTGGACTGCCCGGCCCTGGTTGCCCTCACCGCCGCGCCGGGGAGCGACAGTCAGTAATCCGAGCCCGGACAGCCCGAAGTGGAGGCGGAAGCCCCGCCCCGGCCCGCCCCACGTCCTCAGGAGGAATTACAGGAGCTCAGGACAGGGTAGGCAGGAGAACTTGCCGGGACCGTCTAGAGTTAGGGCTCCCTTCACCCCTCACTCCAGCCACTAAACAGCTGAGCGAAGGGAGCGCGGAGCCGTCCAACCCCAGCGCGCCGGGTCGCGTCCGATCTCTTACCTCTGCGCCGCGGTGCTGGCGTCCAGGATGCCGGCGCCCTGCATCCAGGAGCGCACCGAGCCCAGGCCGGCGGGCAGCAGTGGCTCCCTCCTCCGGCTCG
>NW_006203419.1:765802-766268 GCF_000334495.1 Tupaia belangeri chinensis | reverse complement strand
TCAGTAATCCGGGCCCGGACAGCCCGAAGTGGAGGCGGAAGCCCCGCCCCGGCCCGCCCCACGTCCTCAGGAGGAATTACAGGAGCTCAGGACCGTCTAGAGTTAGGCCCCCCCCCCCCCCCCCCCCCAGCCACTAAACAGCTGAGCGAAGGGAGCGCTGAGCCGTCCAACCCCAGCGCGCCGGGTCGCGTCCGATCTCTTACCTCTGCGCCGCGGTGCTGGCGTCCAGGATGCCGGCGCCCTGCATCCAGGAGCGCACCGAGCCCAGGCCGGCGGGCAGCAGTGGCTCCTCCTTCAGGTTCAGCCCGCCGCGGGGCAGAGCGTCCTGCGCAGGGAACATAAGGACGCGCGCTCGCCTCTTGGGCGCTCCCTCGGAGAAAGCGGGTCCGCAGGCGCCGGCGCTGTCCCCTCCCCTCCCGGGGCGCGGGGCGGGGAGATGGAGGGATTCCCCCGCGGCCTGAGCGCG
>NW_006203419.1:748985-765166 GCF_000334495.1 Tupaia belangeri chinensis | reverse complement strand
GCCCCTGGCGAGTCGGTCGCCTGGGCTGGGGGCTGCGGCCTGGCCGAGGCCGCGGGAGAGAACCGGAGAGACCCGGGAGGCCAGGGAAGGGAGGATCGGACGCTGCGTGGCGAGGGAGCCGGGCCGTAGCCTGAGAAGCGTGCCACGCCGCGTCAGGGATCTCCAGGGCCTCCCCGTCGCCGCCAGACGAAGCTCCAGCATCTTCACGGCCTCGTCTCTCTCCCAAGTACCCGCCGTCCTCTCCATGCCCGACGCCTGCTTCCTGGACTTGCTGCCCATGTTGACGCCTCCATGCTTTTACTTGGGACGTTCTTCGTCGCCCAGGGCTGTCCTCCCCGCACCTCCGCCGGGAACCTAACCTCGGTTAACCCCAGCCAAGGACTCAAAAGGCCCTCTCTTAGGCTGGGTCCCAGATGAGCTAAGAGGCTTCCTTGCAACCCCATCCCTAGCCCTGGGTTGCCCAAACCTAAAGCATTTTCGTTTCCCACCTGTTCCTTTTAAAGACCTTTTGATTTCTGACTGCAAGTTGGACACTTTTAGGGATGGAGTTAAGGCTCAGAGCCCAGCTCACTTCCTCTTTCTCCCCAGTCATCTCCCCTCTCAGAGTTCCTTTCTTTTTTTGATTAGACCTGAAAGAGAAATCCGCCCTTGACCCAGGAGCAGAGCCATTTCAGCCCCTCTCCTCACCTTCTGTGTGTCCAGCTCAGTCTTTGAGACGCCCAGAGCGAATCGAGCACTTTCCTGCAGACCAGCGTGGGGGGCAGCCTGTCCTGCCTACCGCTAGCATTCTGATACCCCCGTAATGTCACCTTCCTGCCCCGCAGCTGACTCACGCCCTCCTCCTGGGAGACCGCAAGTGTGCAGTTAGTGTTCTGCTCCAGGTTGGCCAGAATGAGGAGTCCCAAGGGCACTCACTGCTGGGTCTTCTACCACGCTAGGAGTCCCTTCACCTCCTCTCCTGACTTCTTTCTTCTTTGCCATCTTTTCCTCTTCCTGTCTCTCTCCCTGTCATGGGCAGAGGAGACTTCTCATGGGCCAGCTTTTACCCCAGCTGGGATTGCCAAAGATAGGTCTGTCCTTCGGGTGAATTCTGACAGTCTCTTCCTCCATCTCCTTACCTGACTCAATCCTTGCTCCTCACAGTATGGTCCCCAGATGGGCAGCGTGACAATACCTGGAAGCTCGTTGGAAACACAGGGTCTTAGGCCCTACCTAGAGTTGCCAAATCAGAACCTGCGTTGTAAGAAGACCGGAAGTGATTTGCTTACACACTATATTCCAACGAAAGTGCCCTAGAGAGATGCCAAAGCTGTTCCATAGTTGCCTCGCTCCTCTCCCCTGGCTCTCTGATTTCCAGCAGACGCCCTACCTCTTCCTTAGTGGAGAGGATGCCAGGAATCTTGACGCCTCTCTCTGTGGTCTGTGCTCTTTCTCTTTTCTCCCTCTCTTCACCCATGCTGTCCTCTCCTTCCACCCTGGTGATGGATGTGGGACCTCGTTGCTCAGTCCCATCTTCTACCCTCTTGATGTTGTCCCAGCCCATCTGTTGTTCATGTCTTGATCCTCTGTTTCCTCTGTTCAGATCTCCCCATTCGTTTTTTTCCTTTCCTTTATGAGAGAGGAGGAGCATTAGGGAAAAGGGGAGAGACAGAGATCGATTGTTTAAAAAAGTTTATTTCTCCCATGAGCAAGAGGGACCAACAGACAGCACCCCCAACAGGGCCTTCATGCTGCAATTCAACTCCCGAACTCGGCCAGTACTGGATCATGGGTCTGACATTCAGGGAGGTCTGTGAATGTCAGCCCCCTTGCCATGTGGGTCAGCCCGTGTTGTGTTACGCTGTGCCACAGTCTGGCGCTGAAATGGGTTTGTTTGACAGGGTCATGCTGTGTGCCAGGCCTCCTGCTCCAGCCTCCCAGTTAGCTGGGCGTACAGGTGCATGGTTGCACCTGGCATGTTCAAGTTGGCCTAGGAGCTAAAATCAGGTTTCCTGTCAGTCTCTGGAGCAGTCATGCTATCTGTGTGCCGCTGTGACTAGACCAAGATCTTTCTCATTCCTATAAGAGCATTCCCTTGTCCCCACCTCTTTCAACTCCTGCCCCTGCTATTTCTTCCTTTCTTCTATTTCTTTCTTTCTTTCTTTCTTTCTTTCTTTCTTTCTTTCTTTCTTTCTTTCTTTCTTTCTTTCTTTCTTTCTTTCAAGAATTATGTTATTTATTTTTCAGTTTGACCAGAGAGAGAGAAAGTGAGAAAGCAAGCCACCAGGTCTGGGACTCAAATTGCAGTTGGCCATGTGGGAGTCCAGTGCCCTAAACCACTATGCCACCTGCCGACCCTGTCCCTTTGATTTCTGAGAAAAAGAACAGAGCACTCCACCTCCTGGCAGGCCATTCATGGAGCCCCGGTGGCCAGGTCCTCTTCTATCTCTGCCACCACTTGCTTCGTGGATTCCACGGTGTCTCTTAGGCCTCAAGCCCCCTGACCTCCCAGGAGCATCAGCTTGGCCCACTTCCTTGCCCCCACATGCCTTGGAAAACTGATGACCAGAGTGCAGTGTTTCTCCCTTTGCCCTCTGAGTACCCTAGGCTGCAATGTCCGGCTCTCCTGGCCCTTTCTCCTCTTGGAGATCTCACGGTCTTTCACAGTCTGAGGTGGGTGTCAGGGAAATGTTTCCTAGTGTGGATCTCTGACCTGCTGTCGGTCCTGAACAGCAACTGGTGACAGAGCCGGGCTTGATTCTTGGGAGGAGAGTGTACCTGCTTCCAAGGATAGTACCTGTTGCAAGTGTCTCTGTCCCTAGGCTGGAGCAAGGCTGTTTGGTCTCTACATGCCTGGGCCACACAGTTAGTCTTCCTCTCGACACCCCTGTGTCTGTGCGGGCCACCTCCTCCTGCTGTCTACCAGGCTTGGGGCTCAGGAGGCATCTCTGATACCTTTTTCTCCTTGCCCCACGGCTACTTGTCTGTTAGGTCTTCTGGCGTCCCCCTTCCATGTCCTTCTCCCTATCCCAGTGCCTACCGTGAATCTTTAACAATGAAACTCACTTGTCCCCCAGAGACTCCATCCTGGCTTGGGAAGAAATATTTCCCCATTTTGCCCACAGCCTACTTGTCTACCTCCCTACCTCCCGTTTCTCACTCCTACCACACTCCTGTCATTGTTTTAGAAAGTTTTGCTTAAGGGAACCAGCAGTTAGCGTAATGGCTATGTCACTGGATTCCCACGTAGTCAACCACGGTTCGCATCCCAGATCTGGTGACTTAAAACTCACGCCAGGTGCGTGTGCGTGCGTGCCCAAGATCCCGAGAGGAGAATGGAGGAGAAGGGATTGCTGCTTGACCATCCCCTCTGGAGAGTGATGTCTCACTTTCTGTCTCTATGTCTCTCTCTGTCTGTCTGGCGAGCACACGCGCCCTGTAGCGAAAATCTCTTCCCCCCCCCAAAAAAAGAAAGTGTTGCTTAAGAACGTGAAGTGTCCCTCATGGATCCTCAAATAGATATTTAGGGACTCAGTCTTTGTTCTAGGCTCTGCTGTCTAGTCCAAATTTTTCTTGCCAGCCAGCCTTCCAAAGCTGTTCCATAGTTGCCTCGCTCCTCTCCCCTGGCTCTCTGATTTCCAGCAGACGCCCTACCTCTTCCTTAGTGGAGAGGATGCCAGGAATCTTGACGCCTCTCTCTGTGGTCTGTGCTCTTTCTCTTTTCTCCCTCTCTTCACCCATGCTGTCCTCTCCTTCCACCCTGGTGATGGATGTGGGACCTCGTTGCTCAGTCCCATCTTCTACCCTCTTGATGTTGTCCCAGCCCATCTGTTGTTCATGTCTTGATCCTCTGTTTCCTCTGTTCAGATCTCCCCATTCGTTTTTTTCCTTTCCTTTATGAGAGAGGAGGAGCATTAGGGAAAAGGGGAGAGACAGAGATCGATTGTTTAAAAAAGTTTATTTCTCCCATGAGCAAGAGGGACCAACAGACAGCACCCCCAACAGGGCCTTCATGCTGCAATTCAACTCCCGAACTCGGCCAGTACTGGATCATGGGTCTGACATTCAGGGAGGTCTGTGAATGTCAGCCCCCTTGCCATGTGGGTCAGCCCGTGTTGTGTTACGCTGTGCCACAGTCTGGCGCTGAAATGGGTTTGTTTGACAGGGTCATGCTGTGTGCCAGGCCTCCTGCTCCAGCCTCCCAGTTAGCTGGGCGTACAGGTGCATGGTTGCACCTGGCATGTTCAAGTTGGCCTAGGAGCTAAAATCAGGTTTCCTGTCAGTCTCTGGAGCAGTCATGCTATCTGTGTGCCGCTGTGACTAGACCAAGATCTTTCTCATTCCTATAAGAGCATTCCCTTGTCCCCACCTCTTTCAACTCCTGCCCCTGCTATTTCTTCCTTTCTTCTATTTCTTTCTTTCTTTCTTTCTTTCTTTCTTTCTTTCTTTCTTTCTTTCTTTCTTTCTTTCTTTCTTTCTTTCTTTCAAGAATTATGTTATTTATTTTTCAGTTTGACCAGAGAGAGAGAAAGTGAGAAAGCAAGCCACCAGGTCTGGGACTCAAATTGCAGTTGGCCATGTGGGAGTCCAGTGCCCTAAACCACTATGCCACCTGCCGACCCTGTCCCTTTGATTTCTGAGAAAAAGAACAGAGCACTCCACCTCCTGGCAGGCCATTCATGGAGCCCCGGTGGCCAGGTCCTCTTCTATCTCTGCCACCACTTGCTTCGTGGATTCCACGGTGTCTCTTAGGCCTCAAGCCCCCTGACCTCCCAGGAGCATCAGCTTGGCCCACTTCCTTGCCCCCACATGCCTTGGAAAACTGATGACCAGAGTGCAGTGTTTCTCCCTTTGCCCTCTGAGTACCCTAGGCTGCAATGTCCGGCTCTCCTGGCCCTTTCTCCTCTTGGAGATCTCACGGTCTTTCACAGTCTGAGGTGGGTGTCAGGGAAATGTTTCCTAGTGTGGATCTCTGACCTGCTGTCGGTCCTGAACAGCAACTGGTGACAGAGCCGGGCTTGATTCTTGGGAGGAGAGTGTACCTGCTTCCAAGGATAGTACCTGTTGCAAGTGTCTCTGTCCCTAGGCTGGAGCAAGGCTGTTTGGTCTCTACATGCCTGGGCCACACAGTTAGTCTTCCTCTCGACACCCCTGTGTCTGTGCGGGCCACCTCCTCCTGCTGTCTACCAGGCTTGGGGCTCAGGAGGCATCTCTGATACCTTTTTCTCCTTGCCCCACGGCTACTTGTCTGTTAGGTCTTCTGGCGTCCCCCTTCCATGTCCTTCTCCCTATCCCAGTGCCTACCGTGAATCTTTAACAATGAAACTCACTTGTCCCCCAGAGACTCCATCCTGGCTTGGGAAGAAATATTTCCCCATTTTGCCCACAGCCTACTTGTCTACCTCCCTACCTCCCGTTTCTCACTCCTACCACACTCCTGTCATTGTTTTAGAAAGTTTTGCTTAAGGGAACCAGCAGTTAGCGTAATGGCTATGTCACTGGATTCCCACGTAGTCAACCACGGTTCGCATCCCAGATCTGGTGACTTAAAACTCACGCCAGGTGCGTGTGCGTGCGTGCCCAAGATCCCGAGAGGAGAATGGAGGAGAAGGGATTGCTGCTTGACCATCCCCTCTGGAGAGTGATTTCTCACTTTCTGTCTCTATGTCTCTCTCTGTCTGTCTGGCGAGCACACGCGCCCTGTAGCGAAAATCTCTTCCCCCCCCCAAAAAAAGAAAGTGTTGCTTAAGAACTGTTGTCAGGGCCAGCAGGTGGCATGGTGGTTGAGGTGGTGGACTCCCACATGGTCAACTGCAGTTCAAGTCCCAGACCTGGCAGCTTAAAACACATGCCAGGTGCATGTGTGTGTGTGCCCAAAATACTGAGCAGAGAATGGAGGAGAGGGGATTGCAGCATGGCCACCCCCCCAGGGGGGGATTTCTCTCTCTCTTTCTCTCTGCCTCTGGTGAGCACATGCTCCCTATAGCAAAAATCTCTCTCTAAAAACCAAACAAAAACAAAAAAGTGTTAAGTGTCCCTCATGGATCCTCAAATAGATATTTAGGGACTCAGTCTTTGTTCTAGGCTCTGCTGTCTAGTCCAAATTTTTCTTGCCAGCCAGCCTTCCTTCTGTTCCTGTGCTATGTGAGTTCTTGCCTGCTGTCAAGGACCATCTCACCCTTTCCCAGGTTAACCTCGCACACTCCCAGGGCCCTGCCTTTTCTCTGCCTCCACCCTCCCAGCAGAATGCCCCTCACTTTGGCAACACTTTTCTGCTGGGGGGTAATGAGGTCCACATTTCTTCTCATGATGGTTGAATGCTTTGGTGTTGGAGACACCTTGGCTCTGGAAGTCTTCCCCCACATCTACTTTGGGGGGTAGGTGCTCAGAATTAACCTGGGGCAGAAGAGGGAATACGTCAGCCCAAGGTAGTGGTGCTGCACTTAGGCTCGGTCATAAACCGGGGCACGCTCCTGGATTAGGTTTCTGTTCTGTCCTAAGCTAACCACATACAATGGAAGGAAACCAGCAGGGATGCTGTTTGAGGGCTCTCAAAGCTGAGGCTCCGCAGTAGTACTTCTGGGTTAGGACTGCTGAGCCAAGGAGCAAGGCCGCTGGGTGATGAGGGTGCCTGTCAGGCCCAGATGGCAGAAGTCCATCGAGCACATTGTGGACCAGCTCTTGGATTCGGAGTTTAGTATCTCTGCTTTAGATCCAGGTGAAAAGCTCTCGCTTGCTTGCTTGCTTGCTTTCTTTCTTTCTTTCTTTCTTTCTTTCTTTCTCTCTTTTTATTAAAAATTATTTATTTATTTATTCATTTATTTATTTTCATTTGATCAGAGAGAGAGAGACACAGAGAGAGAGAGAGGGAAAGTGAGAAAGCAAGCCACCAGGTCTGAGACTTGAACTGTGGTCGGCCATGTGGGAGTGTCCAGCACCTTAACCATCATGCCACCCACTGGTCCCAAAAGCTGTTCCTTGAAACTGTATGTGTAGGTGTTACCTTTGGTTTGCATATGTGCTCACAGGAAGGCGGCAGGGAGTGTAAATGAGAAACCATCCCCCCAAAGGGGGTGGTTACACTGCAATTCCTTCTCCTCCATTCTCCTCTCAGGACCTTGGGCACACATGCACAGGCACCCAGTGTGATTTTCAAGCTGCCAGGTCCAGGACTTGAACTGCCTAGTCAGCCCTGTGGGATCCAGCTGCCTTAACCTCCACACTGTCTGCTGCCCCCTGTATGTGTTTTTATTTTGCATTATTTATCTCTGTTCCTTGGGCATATCTCCTTTTTCCAACTGCTACAACTTCTGTATGAGAAAGAAATGGGGGTGGGGTGGCTGACGTGGCGATGACTATAGGGAATGGAGGGATGCTGATGACAGAGAAGTCTTGGTGCGAACTTGTAGAGTAAGCTATTCCCTTCTGGACTAGGCTGGGACTCACAGGCACCCAAGCTGGAGCCTCCAACCTCATCCTTGCCCTTCATGGGCATTTGTGCTCATGAGCACAGGAAGGGCTCAACATGTGCTCAGTGCTAGAGAATAAGAAAAGCATAAAACACAAGCCATGTCCTTATGGAGGACGGGGTCTGATGGTGAGACTTGTGGACACCCAGTATCACTCCTGGATGACCTGAGCTGTCACAGGCAGAGGGGCGAGTGCCACGTCAAACACAGAAGAAGGGCCTGATCCTGAGATGGGGAGGTGTCTCGGGCAGAAGGACCAGCCTCCATAAAGCCCAGCACGGCTGAATGAGTAGGTTTGTTGTACTTGCTTCAAGTGGAACACCGTGCTGGCGTCTAACAAGCTGTACTAAGGAGGGTGGACGTTTGTTGTTGGCCTGGACCTTAAAATGATGCTTTTAAAAGTAATTGGTAGAAAGCATCCCTCTTTTTCTATCACCCAAAGGGGTTGCAAATCGCAAAGAACAAATCCAAAGTGGTATGGTATTAGGCTAAGGCTTGCTTCGCCAACCTGTGTGTTGGGTGGTAGCACCCCCTGGAGGCCTCAAACTATCAAGCAGGTACTTAGATCCATTTTTGAGCAGTCCCCTGATGGGAAGAAATACACAGAAAGGATACAAACATTAAATCATGCACGAATTATGGCTGTTTGTATTGTTTCATGAAGAAAACCAAAAAGACAGGAGCTATCCCAGAAGGTTGTCTGGCGGGTATGTTCCCACTCTTAGCCTTCTTCCCTATTGATTCCTGAGGTCTCAGTTGTTTCAGGAAAAGCCCACACCACAATTGTTAGTCTTGTCTTAAAATCCATCCCATTCCTGGGAATAGCAGTTAGCATAATGGCCATGTTGCTGAACTCCCATGTAGCTGACCACGGTTCAAGTCCCAGACCGGGTGCGTTTACATGTGTGTCCAAGATCCTGAGAGGAGAATGGAAAATGGAGAAGGGGTTGCAGCGTGGCCATGTCCCCTGGTGGGTGACTTCTCACCTTTGTCTCTCTGTCTTTCTGGTGAGTGCATGTGCCCTATAGAAAAAACCTCTCCAAAAAAAGAAAAAAGGAAAAAAAATTCCATCCCATTCCCCTTTTCTGGGCGGAGTTATTTGTTCTTGAACAATAACACAATAGGAGAGGTGGTGGAGGACACTTTGGCAGGAGAGTCGAGCTCCTATGTCTATTCTCTGGACTGGAGCAAAAGGCTAGACGTGGGAAACTTACCTTTTTATATAGATGGTAGGAAGCAAGTCTGGTCTTTGTCCTGGAGAGAGATATTCCCTCCTTCAGCCTCAAGATTACTTGCTGCATGGGAACCAGCAGTTAGCTTAATGGCTATGTCGCTGGACTCCCACGTAGTCGCCACGGTTTGTGTCCCAGACCCGGTGGCTTAAAACTCACGCTGGGTGCGTGCCCAAGATCCCAAGAGGAGAATGGAGGAGAAGGGATTGCGGCGTGACCATCCCCCCGGGGGGTGATTTCTCGCTTTCTGTCTCTCTGTCTCTCTCTGTCTGTCTGGCGAGCGCACGCGCCCTATAGCAAAAACCTCTCCAAAAAAAGAAAAAAAAAGAAAAGATTACTTGCTGCATATACAACCTGGAGAAATAGCCCAGGCAATAAGTGGTCAAGGCTTTTTACTTCCTACATGCCTAGTGAAAATGTGCAGGGATGGCTTACCCTCTGCCAACAACTGACTCTACACAGTATTTTTACTTATTTCTTTATTTATTAGAGATTTTTGCCATAGGATGTGTGTGCTCTGTGGAGAGAGAGAGAGAGAGACAGGAATGGTGAGAAAGAAAGTGAGAAATCACCGCTAGGGAGGATGGCCATGTTACAATGCCTTCTCCTTCATTTTCCTTCTGGGATCTTGGGCATGCATATACATATGCCCAGTGTGATTTTCAAGCAACTGGATCTGGGACTCAAACTATGGTCGGCCATGTGGGAGTCCAGCAATGTAACCACTATGACACCTGCTGGTTCTGTTACACATTTTTGGCTGAATATGGATATGCCACTCCATCCATCATTCCAGTTAATCTGAGAGGCTAGGACCAAATCCATTCCATTTGTCTCATGAATTTTTTTTTAGATAGTTTTTTTTTTTTTTTTTTTTGCTATAGGACACGTGTGCTTTCCAGAGACACTGAGAAAGACAGAGAGACAGAAAGTGAGAAAATACCTCCCGGAAGGATGGCCATACCACAATCTCTTCTCCTCCATTATCCTCTCAGGATCTTGGGCATGCACGCACACATGCCCGGCGTGTTTCAAACCTCCAGGTATGGAACTTGAACCATGGTTGGCCTTGTAGCCGTCCAGCGACATAACCGTTATGCCATCTGCTGGTCCCAAGTCTCGTACAGAATTTAATTAAGGTTACTATTGATAGAACTTTAAGCAAGATGAGACCAACAATGCCACTTAGGGCCTCAGACCCAGGCACCTGTGAATAAGTCCCAAGAGGACCAGTAAGTGTTATTTCAAGACAGCCGGAAGAGTCCAGGCTAGTATCCATTACAATTGTACAAATGAGTTTTAAATTGGTCTGTTGATCTTTGATGTCCTTGCCAATAATTGTAGAAGACAAAAGAAGAGCCAAAAAGCAATCCGCATCCCTAACTAAGAGACATTCCATGGCCCACATACAACCATTCATCCTGAAGGTTACATGTCACACTCCATTTCAGGATTTGTTGTTGAATCTGATTTGGAGCTCCATTTCTTTCTTTTCTTTTTAAGGATTATTTTATTTAACTTTATTTTATTTATTTATATTTAATTTGACCAGAGAGGGAGGAGAGAGAAAGCAAGCTGCCAGGTCCAGGACTCGAACTGTGGTTGGCCATGTGGGAGTCCAGTGCCCTCAACCACCACACCACCTGAAAGTCCCTGGAGCTCTATTTCACTGATTTAGTTAAGCCATTTAGTTGAGTCACCAAATACAGCCTTGGCTGCCATATATGAACCAAAGCCAGTCAGGTGATAAGAAAAGTACATTCAGGGACCAGCAGTTAGAGTTATGGCTATGTCGCTGGACTCCCATGTAGTCGACTGTGGTTTGAGTCTCAGACCCAGTGGCTTAAACTCACGCCGGGCGCATGTGGATGCGTGCCCAAAATTCCGAGAGGAGAATGGAGGAGAAGGGATTGCGGCGTGGCCATCCCCCCTGGGAGGTGAATTCTCGCTTTCTGTCTCTCTGTCTCTCTCTGTCTTTCTGGCAAGTGCACATGCCCTATAGCAAAAATCTCTCAAGAAAAAAGAAAAAAAAGACAAGTACATTCAACTGAAATGAGTTTTTTTTTTTGTTTTTTGAGAGTTTTTTGTTTTGTTTTGTTTTGTTTTTGAGAGGTTTTTTGAAATGAGGTTGTGCTGGATAGTGTGTTTGTACATGTGCAGGGCAGGGAGGTTCCATATTCAGGAGGCTAGCAAAGAACACAACTGAGTAGTTCAGGTCCACCACGCCCATAATAATTCTGTTTTTAGGGCCAATAGGTGCTATGGTGGTTAAGGTGCTGGATCCTATATGGCTGACTGAGCATTTCGAGTCCTGGACCTGGTGGCTTGAAAAACATGTCAGGCACATGTACGTATGTACCCAAAATCCCGAGAGCGGAGGAGAAGGGATTGCACTATGGCTATCTCCTTGGTGGATGATGTCTCACTTTCCCTTCCTGTCTCTCTCTAGGAAGTGCATGTGCCTTATAGCAAAAAGACAGGGAAAAAAAGAATTCTGTTTTTATAGCACGTGGGCAGCAAGATAAACCTCGAGGGAGTAGGTTGTCAGTGCAGCTACGGCTCAGCTCAAATGGACCAAGTGATAGCTTTGTTAGGCTTCAGTGCTGGCTCTAGGGGACAAAGGGCACTTAATCATTCTTCCTTCCTGCAACTACTGACATCCACAGTGTCACCTCACCAGGCCTCCATGGTCACAAAGCTGCATATCCCATTACAGTGGCTATAACTTCACCTTTCCTTCAATTTCTCCCTACTCACACTCAGACCTTTTGTCTGGAGGGGCCAGCCATGAATAGGACAAGGGCATTTCTATAAAAATTATGGAGACCCATTGACTCTCCCACCTTGGCCTGTGTGAGCCAGAGTGCAGGGACTTGTCCAGCAGTATTCTCAACCAAATGGTCATTACCTTTACGATGTAGGATCATGTTACTCCATCAAGAGAACCCAAGTGGCTAAACCAGAATTAAAAGTGAGTTTAAGCCCAGCTCAGAGGTGCGGGTGGGAGTACTGATCTGCAGTGCTGGAAACCACATGGCCAGCTGTAGGTCTGGATCCTGAGTCAGTCAGCCTGAAAGCAAGTTGGTGCCTGCATACCCTGGTGCCCGATGAGCTAAAGGGCTGTGGCAGGGAGCTCAGTGAGTTGAGACCTTGATGAGAGCGCCTCTTCTCTTTCCTGTGTGTGTGCACACGTGTTTTCTCTCATGAATAAAATAAACTTTAAAAGAAAAGAATTAACTTTAAATCTCCTAGGTCCCCCTTTGCCAAACTGACACCTGGAGGGCGTGCCAACCAGACTGGCCTGGGGTTGCTTCTAAGAGAGAAAAAAACACCAAACTCAGGAATGGTCAGATTCCAACATTTCAGAACAGGTCTTTATAATCCGTGGGCTCTTTAGTAGTAACCGGTTACCAGAGAAAGCGGCTGAGAGGCGAGAATTCTTGTCGGGATGGCTGCATTCAGTGGCCACGCTGCCTCACTGACACGGCTCAGCGGGAGGAGAAGGAGGTAGTCAATTTTCTTCTTCTTTTTTTTTTTTTTGGAGAGGTTTTTGCTATAGGGTGCGTGCACTTGCCAGAAAGACAGAGAGACAGAAAGCAAGAAATCACTCCCAGGGGTATGGCCACGCCACAATCCTTCTCCTCCATTCTCCTCTTGGGATCTTGGGAACGCACACACATGCACCTGGCATGAATTAAAGCCACTGGATCCAGGACTTGAACCACGGTTCACTACATGGGAGTCCAGTGACATAGCCATTACACAAACTGCTGGTCCCGCAGAAGCTTTTTCTTTTTTTTAAAGAATGAATTATAGAATTTTAATTATCATCATTATTATTATTTTTGAAGAGGTTTTTGTTATAGGGCTCATGCACTCGCCAGAAAGACAGAGAGAGACAGAGAGATAGAAAGCGAGAAATCACTCTCCAGGGGAGATGGCCATGCCGCAATCCCTTTTCTTCCATTCTCCTCTCGGGATCTTGGGCACGCACACACATGCACCTGGCATGAATTTAAGCCACGGGATCCAGGACTTGAACCACGGTTCACTACATGGGAGTCCAGTGACATAGCCATTACGCTAACTGCTGGTCCCATCATTATAATTATTTTAAAATTTGGTAAAGGGGATGTGTGCTCCAGAGAAAGAGAGAGAGAGAAAGAAACTGAGAAAACAAGCCACCAGGTCCAGGACTCAAACCACGGTTGACCATGTGGGAGTTCAGTGCCTTAACTACCATACCAGAAGATTCTGAAGAGGCAATTCTGGTGCTCAGTAATACAAGATGCTTGCGGATGGTATGGAGTATGTTATGGTCATTTAGTACTTTCACTATTGGCCCATTGTTGGGTGGTTTTGAAAAAGAGGGTGCATTGGGCCAGCCAATGGCATGGTAGTTAAGATGACTGGATCTCGCATGGCCACTCTACAGTTCAAGTCCTGGACCTGGCAGCTTGAAAAACATGCCAGGCACATGTGCATACATGCCCAAAATCCTCAGAGGAGAATGTAGGGGAAAGAATTGCATCATGACCAGCTATCCTGGGCAGAAGGAGAAAGAAAGAAAAGAAAAGAAAAAAGGCATGTCACTGCCAGATTGTAAGTGATCTGAAAAGCCAAAATCTGACATGGGTTTGCTTTAAGAGCCATGGTGTGGTCAGAGCCATAGACTCTGGTCAGATTCGTACAACAGCACTGTGACCTGAACATGTGTTGACAATCGTGAAGCACCAATGATAGCCTAGAGAAGGGTCAGGTCATTGTCTAATATGGTCAGCTATCCAGGAGCAAGTCGGGGCAATGCCTTTCAACGTGGTCTCCTTCACTGTAAGACAGACAGCCGAAATCTGGGGAGTCCTCATGGCTCTGGTGTGTAGTGATGGCTTCTGCATCACAAGCGTATAGGTCTCCACTTCGTCCCCAGTCCATGATGGTGAATGTGTTGCTGCGTCTTGTTTGATGTTGGATCCCGGCAGTGATGGTGGTGGTATGGGCTGGAAAGGCTGGATCAGCATCTCCATTCTAATTGGTCTTATTAGAGAAGCGTCCTCACCAAGTCATCTCCAGAAGGGAACCAGGCTGTCTGATGGGCAGTTGAGTTTGTTCAAGGAATTTGCAGCTCCAACCAGGAATGTCTAATCTGTAGGACTTGTGGGCAAGACACCCAGGCCATCGGCAACAGCACCACCTGCGGCAAGGCTCATCAGGGGCGTGTGGGCCAGGTCTGTCAGCACTGCCTTGAGTTCTCTCTATGGGGCAGAGCAGCCGCGCCTGCTTTTTTTTTTTTTTTTTTTTGGAAAACTGCTTTTTTTTTCTTTTTTTTTGGAGAAGTTTTCGCTATAGGGCGGATGCGCTTGCCAAACAGACAGAAAGCGAGAGATCACCCCCCAGAGGGGATAGTCACGCCGCAGTCCCTTCTCCTCCATTTTTCTCTCCGGATCTTGGGCACGCACGCACATGTGCCTGGTGTGAGTTTTAAGCCACCGGGTCCGGGACGCGAACAGCGGTCAACTACGTGGGAGTCCAGTGACATAGCCATTATGCTAACTGCTGGTCCCCCGCGCCTGCTTTTGATGCTGCATGGCTGAAGCTAAGGTGGAGCATGGATGCTGTAAAGGGCCCGCTCAGTCAAACCAGGCCAAATGCTTAGAGGGGCCTCTGTGACTTGGGGGCACCATTGAGCCAGCAGCTTTGCTTCAGATGATGAAGTGAGAAGTCAAGTTCCCCTCAGATTGAATTTTGCTGCCACTTTTAAATGTAAAACCTAGAAAATGTTAGGGTCAAATGTTATCTTGAATATAGTGTTTTTTATTTGACTAATAAAGCCTTTCGTGCCTTTCCCTTAACCACCCCCAAATCCAAGTTGACTCATCCCACAGTGGGGGTATCAGACTGGAGAGTCTATAGGACCTCTTTGGGTCAGTAACCACAGGTTCCCTTTTACAAAAGAAATGTGCTTGGTGACTGTGTCAGACAGGTGGCACTATCGTGCTGGAAAAATGGCCTCTCGGTAATGTTAGCTTTTGCGCGTGTAATGCTTTGATCTCCCTTTCTCTTCTTGCAGATCAATACCCTTTCTACTGTCCATCCAAGAGGGTTCAGGGATAACCTTTCTCCATGCAGCAGTTTCTAGATGGGTAAATCCCCTCCAACACTTCTGATCCTTCACAGTACAAGCATCAATCCAGTGAAACACACAGCAGTGGAGGTCGCGAATTGGCCCAAAGGGCCCATCTACAAAGTCACTTTAATTTACCTTCCCCACTTCGAGCTTGGCCCAAAGCCCTTCAGTTGAACTTGGGTCATTTTTATCTTATGGGGAACCAGACCACGGAATGCAGGTGTGTGGAGCAGGAGCTGTGGCAAAGCTGCAAGAACTCATACCACCCCAGCAGGGCAAGCAGGGATGTACAGGGTGAGCAGGGATGTGCAGGGTGGTGGGGAGACCATCACAGGGCACAGCTGGGAGGCTTTTGTTTTTCCTCGGTCCCTGGCTCCAGAATTAGCACTGCCACTGCATTCTTCCATGTACGTCCAGTGTCATCCAAGAGCGTCCGAGCCTAGGAAGCCCTTACTTTATGTCTCACTCCACACTGTGGTCCTGAGTGCCTTCAGCCAGCCCTGAAACCACCCACAGGACTAGGTAAGATGGTGATCAGACTTGGGGTGCTGGTCCCACAGAGCTATGAAAGTTCTCAGCGAAGTTTTCCAGCCGACTCAGTTTTTGAATTATTTATTTATTTATTTATTTATTCTTTTAGAGATTTTTGCTATAGGGCATGTGCGCTCACTGGAGAGACAGAGAGACAGAAAGTAAGAAATTACCCCCCAGGGGGGATGGCCACATGGCAATGCCTTCTCCTCCATTCTCCTCTCATGATCTTGGGCACACATGCACCCGCACCTAACAGGAGTTTCGAGCCTTCAGGTCTGGGACTTGAACTGAGGTCAGCCATGTGGGAGCCCAGCAACATAACCATCACGCCATCTCCTGGCCCCTATGCTCAGCTTTTTTCATTAAAACAGCTGAGGGACTGATGAGCGGAAGTAGGGGAATACAGAGAGAGAGAACAAGCCTGTGCTGGAAGCAAGGCTTTGCAAGCACTTTTGGATTTGAGTGGCCACTTGTGGGGGCGCGATGTCTCTTATTTTATTTATTTGTCTGTTTGTTTATTTATTATTTATTTATTTACTTACTTATTTAAAGACACAGTCACGATCCTCCTGCCTCAGCCTACCAGCTGGGACTACTAGTACCTATCACCATGCCAAACTCTAAACTTGTCATTAAAAAAAAAAAAAAAAATTGGAGGGTCAACAAGTGGCATAGTGCTTAAGGTGCTAGACTCCCACATGGTTGACCACGGTTCAAGTTCCGGACTTGGTGTTTTAAAGCTCACCCTGGGTGCATGTGTGTGCATGCCCAGAAGAGGAGAATGGAGAATGGATTGTGATGTGGCCACACACACACACACACACACACACACACACACACACC
>NW_006203419.1:744366-748957 GCF_000334495.1 Tupaia belangeri chinensis | reverse complement strand
GGAAACACATGTGCCCTAAAACAAAAACTCAAAAAAAAAAAAAAAAAAAAAAAAAGAAAGAAAAGAAAAAAGAAAAAAGCTCTTAAATTTAAACAGTAATAAAACAGAAAGCAAGAATCACTGAACACTGGGTGCAGTCAGTTCTAAGTCCTTATAATAATTGCCAAAATAATTTGAATGATTCTTCAAGATTAGGCTGATCCCTGGCTAAGATCTGTGTAAAGCAGACAAGCATTACTGATCATATCTAGTCCCCTACAATATCCTGTCCTCAAACTGGAAGCAATGAACATGATCCTCTTCAGTTGGATAAATGAACTTCCTGTTTGGCCTGCTTCTAGGCCCTGCCAGATTCTCATAACATCATGTACGTAAGTATAGTTCCTCAAAGTGACGGATGTTTATTTTCATTTTCTTTGTTTTTGTTTCGTTTTTTACTTTTCCCCTTTTCTTTATGTTGCGCTATTCCTGATTCACTTGACACTCTCTGATGCCTGAGAGATTCTTGTTTGGGATTTAATTTCCAGGGCTGTGTTTACAGTTAAAAAAAAGCAGGCAGTCCCTTTTAGTTCTTCTTTTTTAAATCTTTTGAAGTTCTTCATTTCAGGATTTAAAACTTAACAGTCTGTCTTAAGGAAAGTGTAACTGCCATGGCCACGAGTCTGCTAGTTGCACTTGAATGGTCTAACAGCGTTGTTTATTGCCCTTTCTATGTTCTGGACTCCTTGACGAGACTGTTTAATAACTTGAAGATTAAAGAAACTATTGCAAATGCCAGTGCATCAGAACCTAAGAGTGGTCAAATATTATGTGCAATTTTTTTTGTAAAGAAAATTTAATTTATAATCAAGTTTAACAGTTAAAAAAAAAAAACCCAAAACCAAAAATTTGTCAGAGGGCGTATTCTCTCGCCAGAGTGAGACTGAGAGAAGGAAAGTAAGAAAGGACCATGGGGGATGGTCACGCTGCAATCCCTTCTCCATTTCTCCCTCCTTTCTGGATTTTGGGTATGTACACCTGTGTACCCTGTGGGTTTTTCAAGCCGCTGGGTTCCAGACTTGAACTGCATGATTGGTTATGTGGGATCCAGCTGCCTTAAACATCATGCCCTGGGCTGGCTCAATTTGTGTTGTTTCAGATTCAGCTAAAGCTCTACATCAAACATCATGGCTGGTACTATGTATTTCTGCTTTGGGGGACTCTGACTCAGATATCGCTTTTTGGGTGGGGCTGCAGGGCTCGTGACTCCTTTGTCATAACATCGCTTTCTCCTGCATGGAGGAGAGAGAGCAAGACCCAAAACAGCATTCAGGTGGCTGGTTTCAATTAGCCCTACTTTGCCACTTTAATGGGTAGGGCAGTGGGAGCCCCTTACCCTACCCACCTCCCCCTGCCATCCACCACAGTAAGAGACTCACTAGCATATGTCAGGGAGTCTTTTGATTTCTCCTAATCTGGTCCACAGGATCCTTGTCTTTTCTCTTCCAAAAAGCCACGTTGCTAGCAGCATCCCATCCTCACTGCCAAAACTGTCAGGGTCTGGCATGTGAACCTTCCAGCTGATAAGTACATAATTAGCCTCTGACTGTTTTATGGATGCTGGCGAAGATTAGACTCTGGGGTCAGCGATAAAGGACTTTACTACTAATGGCATGGCAAGACGTGTAGATGAAGTGTTTTCCTTCGCTCCCCCGTCCCCGAGTCCCATAGGGGCAACATAGCAAGGCCTGGTAGATGCAGTGCATGCAGTGGATCTGTGAGGCGTCTGAGGAACACTGAGCCTAGGGGACTCACCTCTTATAGCAGGAGATATGAGGGGGCTTCAAAATTTCATAAAGGGGCCAACAGGGGGCGTGGTGGATAAAGGCACTGGATTCTCACATGGGCGACTGTGGGTTGAGTCCTGAACCTGGCAGCTTGCTTTCTTACTTTCCCTTTCTTTCTCTCTCTCTCTGGCCAAATTAAAAAAAAAATAACAATAGCAAATAAAATTTAATAATCATTCTTTTTTCAAAAAGTTTGTGGAGACAGAACATTAAAGTACATGTTTTTTGTTTGTTTTTTTTTTTAATAAAAGTGGGGGGAGTTAGTGGTGTGGAGTCCAAGGCAGCTGGACTCCACGATGGCTGACTTTGGAGGAGAAGGGATTGTGGTATGGCTGTTCCCCCAGGAGGTGATTTCTCACGTTCCCTCCTTTGCTCTCCTTCAGTCTGTATCTGGTGAACATACATGCCATATAAAAAGGGTTTTTATTTTTTTAATGTGAAATTCATGCATAGTTTTTTCATAAAACACATTTTCTATGAACTTTCACAAGACTCCTTGTAAGCAAGCCAGCTCTTTACCTCACTCTTCTCCCAAGGCTGGGCCCATCTAGGGAGCTTTTTGAAAAACAACAGCGTCTGGGCCTCACCCCAGAACAATTATATCAAAACCTCTGGGGAGGAGGTCCAGACAGGTATTTATTTTCCTTTTGTGATGTGGCCACCCCCCACCCCTCCACCCCCTGGGAGTGATTTCTCACTTTCTGTCTCTCTGGCAAGAGATTTATTTTTTTTTAATTGCCAAAGGGTGCATGCACTTGCCAGAGGCAGGCAGAGAGAGGGAGAAAACACCTCCCTAATAGGGCATGGCCACTCTGCAATCCGTTCTCCTCCATTTCTCCATCCTGTTGGGATTTGGGGTATGCACGCACATGTACCCGGTATGTTTTTAAGCCTCCAGGGTTAGGATTCGAACTACAGTTGGCCATATAGAATCTGATTCTCTTAACCACTAGGCTATGGGGTCAGCCTCCAGACAGGTTTATTTTTGTTTATTCTGCTTTATTTTCGTTTGCAAGCTTAACCATGAGCTTGCCAGGGAGAGAGGAAATGAAAAAGTGCCCCCACAGGGATGGCCATGCTATAATCCTTTCTCCTCCATTCTCCTCTCAGGATTTTAGGTATGTATGCACACACACCTGCTGTGTTTCTCAAGCCACAGGGTCCAGGACTTAAACCACACAGTCGGCCATGTGGGATCCAGCCACCTTAATTACCATGCTACCTGCTGGTCCTGACAGGTATTTTTTAAAAGTTTCCTAATGGGGGTCAGCAGGTGGCATGGTGGTTAAGGACATTGGACTCGCACATGGTTGATTATGGTTTGAGTCTCGTACCTGGCAGCTTGTTTTCTCACTTTCTCTCTCTCTTTCTCTCCCCCACCCACCTCTGGTCAAATTAAAATAAAGTTGAATAAAATAATTTTTTTTAAAGTTCCCTAATGCATAGCTATGATGTACATTATTCTTTGTACTCATAATGAATACCATCAAGAGCCCACCAAACACCTGTACCCAGTATATGCTTCAGTTACAAAGGTATTCTGCTGTCATACACATGCAACTAAAAAACCCTCGTTAAACAAATAAGGGGTATTGGTTTTTCCCTTTTGGTTTGGAAGGTCAGGGGTTACCAGGATTGGTTGACCTGCTTTGTGATGCCTCTGGGAATCCAGGCTCCCTAACTTCTTGCTCTACCAGCCTTAGTGTGTTGTCTGATGTCTTTATTCCTGGTGCTGCATAGCCACAATATGGCTGCTGTAGTTCTGGACATCACTCCTAGGTTCAGAGCTAGAAAATGGGACAAGAACAGTTCCTGCTGCATACACAACTTTTTTTTTTTGCTTTGTTGTTAAGTTTATTGTCTTTATCTGGAATAAACACATAGAAAATTGTTTGGTTTAGCTCTCAGCAGCCCACTCCTGAGCTCTGAGGAAGCTTGCCTTCTTCTGGGCTACTTGATCTTTCTTCTGGGCAAGGGACATTTTGGGATGATTCCACCCCTTCTTTTTAACTTTGTTCTTGGGTTTCTTTTTGTAGACTGGGTTCTCTCGTATAGCAGTGTGAGCTTTCTTATACATCTCTTCCATCATGTCTGGAGTTCCATTGTTCTTTATGTACTGAGAGAACTGTTTCTTGTAAGCGTCTTCATCTTCTTCCATTAGGTAACACATGTAGTCTGCAACGTTCTGGCCCATGATGTGCTTCCGATGGACTTCTGCATTAAATCCCTTGCTTTCAGAATCATAACTAGGGAATCATTTAGTACTGTGAGGGATCGATAAGCCTCTATCCACCGCTCCCTTCAGGGCTCCAAAAACTATTGCCAGTGGTGGTTCTGGCAAAGCCTGCATCCAAATAGCAGGTGAAGGCACCAGGTTGGCCATCGATGCTTTTCTACATTGTACTCATCTCCAGTCACTTCCACGTGACCTTCATCTTGTCCATGCCAACCCTATTGAGAAGCCTGCAGGCCAGCCGTGGGCCAGTACAATATGCTGCAGCGTCATTTGTCAGGCCAGCCTTCACACCGTGTTTTGGCAGTTCATGTGCATAAACTGCACAGACTATCGTATCCCCTTCTTTACGGGCATGAGCAATCTGACAATGATATCTCTGTTAGTTACACGAACTGTCATCCTGTAGTTGGGTGTGTTGTACTTATTTTTATCCTTGATCATCAAGTGTTTCTGAGCATAGTGATCAGTTTTACCCTCTCATCGTCTTCTCAATTTCACTTGGTATCTCTTAAAGTAGGCCTTATTCTTG
>NW_006203419.1:725196-744291 GCF_000334495.1 Tupaia belangeri chinensis | reverse complement strand
GGGGGGGGGGCGTGTCGGAGAGTCCACGACTTCTTACTAGAAGTGTTAAAACTTTCCCAAAATATTTCCTGAGTATTTTTTAGGTATCAGGGGCCAGACCTATGACCATTCATAGAGACTGTGGAAAAGGATAGAGATTTGTCCCAATTGATTCTTCACATCCTAGCTGCACAGTAGAATCAGAGTATAGCTACTTCTCCTCTGTAATCCTGTTTATCTTTTTTTTTTCTTTCTTTTTTTTTTTTTAAGAGCGAGAAGAGCAGGCCCATTCGCCATGAATGTCTGTCCCTCGTCTGGCGTGGCTTAGGTCCGGCCCGGGAGAGTCACCACATCAGTCGTGCGGTCCTGTTTATCTTTTTAAAAAATAATTATTTATTTAATTTTATTTATTCATTCATTTATTTTATTTTATTTTTTTATTTTATTTTATTTTTTTAATTTGACCAGAGAGAGATACACACAGAGAGAGAGAGGGAAAGTGAGAAAGCAAGCCACCAGGTCCGGTATTCGAACTGCAGTCGGCCATGTGGGAGTGTCCAGCGCCTTAACCACCACTCCACCTGCTGGTCCCAGTCCTGTTTATCTTTTAATCACAGAGCAAATTCTCTCTCTTCCAGGAAGAGCAGATGGCCTAGTGGTTATGTTGTTGGACTCCCACATGGCTGCCGGTGGTTCTGGATCTGGGGTTTGAAACTCATGCTGAGTGCATGTGTGTGCCCAGAGTCCCTAAAAGCGAACAGATGAGAAGGGATTGTGGTGTGGCTATCCATCCCCCAGGGGGTGATTTCTCGCTTTGTGTCTCTCTGTTTCTCTGGCAAGTGTAAGTGCCTTAGAAAAAAAAATCTCTCTCTAAAAAAAATTTCTATCTTTCAAGAAGCGTTCAGACTTCAGTCTTTAAGGACTTGCCATCTACTATATTATAGAATAATAATATTCAGTGCCTTAACTACCATGGTGCCTGTTGGTCCCTTACCAGGCCTGTTTTTAAGCCACCAGGTTCAGGACTCAAAGTGTGGAATTGGCCATGAGGGATCCAGCACTTTAACCACCACACCACCTGCTGGCCCCTAATGACCATTTTATAAAAGCAATTAACAAGCTTCAACATCCTTCCAAAGAAATCCATGTTACACAAAAGGTTCTGCATTTCTGCTCTACTAGGCCTATTGGAGTCTTTTTCTACAAGCAAGAACCATCAGAATAGATGGCCTTTAGTGTTAAGTGGAGGAGGTCCATAATAGAAGGGAACAGGAAAGTATTTTGGGGGGGGACTTTTTGCCATCGGGTGCTTGCATTTCCTGGAGAGACATAGAGAAAGAGAGGAAAAGAGAGAAATCATTCACCACCACCACCAACAACAACAACCCCCCACCAGGGTGATGGCAATGCCACAATCTCTCCTCCATTTTCCTCTTGGGATTTTGGGCACACACACCAGGCATGCTTTTCAAGTCACCAGGTTCCAGACTCAAACCACATAAATGAGTCCAGTCTGAGATGAAACCCATGCAGTCAATCATGTGGGATACAGCTGCTTTCACTAACATGCCACCTGTTGGCCTAGGAAAGGAACTTTTTAAAAGTTTCTTTACTTGCTAGCAGGTGGCACGGTGGTTAAAGACACTGGACTCCCACATGATCAACTGTGGTTCAAGTTCTGAACCTCGTGGCTTGCTTTCTCACTTTCCCTCTCTCTTTCACTGTCTGAGAAGACTGGAAAAGAATAATAATAGATGAAGTTAAATTAAAAAATTCTTTTGAGCCAGCAGGTGGTGCGGTGGCTAAGGATGTTAGACTCTCACATGGTTGACCATGACTTGAGTCCCGGACTTGGCAACTTGCTTTCTCACTTTTTCTCTCTCTTGCTCAGTCCCTCTCTGGTCAAATTTTAAAACAAATAAATAAATAAAGTTAAATAATTAAAAAAAAATGTTGCTTCGTTCCTTCCTTCTTCTGATAGAGAAAGAGTGCAAGAGAGTGCACCCCCTACAGGGTCTTGATGCTGCAATCTACCCCCAGCCATCCCTAGATCTTGGGAAAGTATGTCTGGCATACTCAGGGAGGTCTCTGGACACAAACCTGGAAACTTCCCTTGTGGGTAAGGCTTATAGACCATCATATTTTACTGCTGTACCATTGTCTAGTCCCAAAATTAATTAATTAATTAATTAATTTGTTAGAGTGTGCACATGCATGCCAGAGAAAGAGAGGGAAAGTGAGAAGTCACCCTGTGAGGGATGGCTACACCATAATCCCTTCTCCTTCATCCTTTTTGGGATTGGGGCATGCACGCATGTGCCCAATGTGCTTTTCTTTTTCTTATTCTTTTTCCTTTTTAGGAGCTTTTTGCTATAGGGTGTGTGCACTCGCCAGAGAGACAGAGACAGAAAGCAAGAAATCACCCCTCGGGATGGCGATGCTACAATCCCTTCTCCTCCATTCTCCTCTTGGGATCTTGGGCACACATGCATATGTGCCCAGTGTTAGATTTTTTTTTTTTAACCAAAATTATTTTATTTAACTTTATTTACTCATTCATTTATTTATTTCAATTTGATCAGAGAGGGATAGAGTGAGACAGAGAGAGAGAGAGAGAAAGCAAGACACCAGGTCCAGGACCTGAACCACAGTCAGCCATGTGGAAGTCCAACACCCTTAACCACCAAGCCACCTATTCCCTCCCCCTCCCAAGTGTGAGTTTTAAGTTTCTGGGTCTGGGACTCAAGCCACAGTCGACTATGTGGGAGTTCAGCAATGCAACCATTATGTCATCTGCTGTATTTTTCAGGCCACAGGGTCCTAGACTCAAACCTCAGAGTAGGCCATGCGGGATCCAGCACCTTAACTACCATGCCACCTGCTAGTCCTAAGCCTGCATTTTTAATAAGTGCTCATAGCCCACTTGGATAGATGATCTAAAACCATACTTTCAGAATAGCTGGTTAGGCAAATCTTCCTGTGTCATTTTTTTAGGTATGTCACTCATGAACATGTGACTGAAATTTTAAAAGCAGTCTGAAATTTCTCTTTAGTCACACTTACATATTTGAAATTGTTGGCGCAAAGGAATTTTCTTTTCCCCTCTGAAGATTCCTTGAAAACCAACTGATTGTCAACAGAAAAAAAATTTAAAAAGGCATGTGCATTTATTTAATGTATACTTATGTATATGGGAGCCATGTAAAATATGAAAAGGAGGGGCCAAGTGGTTGAGGTTTAAATTTCCTTTCCACAGGAGAGAAGACAATGGGGGGGTACAGGCAATTTTAGAAGGAATAATCTTTGGGAATTGAATGTCCCTGAAAGGCTGACAGTTTCTCAGGACAAAATATATCTATCTGTGTTGACATTCCTCAATTTCCCTTCTTCTGATATGATTTTGGTTAATGAAACCACAGGGATGGAGATGTCTGAATGAAATAGTTTTCTTCTTTGGTAGGTCTAGTTGCAGATAATAGAATATTAGCTCTTCCTGGCACTTTGAGAGACAGGAGGACAGGGGAGAGGGAAATCAGTAAGTGAGAGAGAGAGAGAGAGATACCTCAGTCATAGGCTGCAGTCTTAGGAGTATCATTTTCTGAGCCTCAGCAAATTTCTGGCACCTATTATGGGCTGTCTGGCAAATTCAAGCCTGGGACACACCATTAGGGAAATAATTGTCAGAGCGAGGAACAAGACCTTATAGAACAACGAGGAAACTCAGTACAGAGTAAGTGGGCAGGTGAAGAGACTGAAGGTGAGACCAGGCACAGATCCCTGCCCACGGACTGTGCTGTGTTCATTGAACACCTCTCATGCCTGACACGCGTTCATGTGAGTTCAGTGAGTGCTGGTTAAGAGTAACAAGCCACCGGGTCTTACACACACAGACACCAAAGCATTAAAACACAGATTCCCTAGGATGCATTTTTAACCTTTGTTACACTCAGGTGCTTGTTCGATAACTACAAAGTCAAGCGCAGTCCTTTAATGTCACTTTGAAGTTTCAACGTAAATTAAAGATGGCGACTAAAAATAATAGGCAAAGGCCTTGTGTGTCTGTGATGCTCCAGTCGGCCTCCAGAGGAAGGAGAGCTACACGTAGACGAAAGAAAAGGAGAAAGAGGAAAGGACACGCTACGCTACTCCCTACCCCGCCGGAGAGACTCCACCGCCCCGCGGTTCGGCCCGGCCCGGAAGTCGGGGGGCGGGGCAGCGCGAAGCTTCCTGCGTCACTTCCCGCGCGCCCTCCTTCGGAGAATATGGCGGCACTGAGCAGTGTCCGCTGGCTGACCCGGGTGAGCTCTGGGACACGGTAGGCGGGGGGGCGGTTGCGGGAGTTGGGGTTTGACCCCGAGCTTCCTAAAGAGGGCAAGGTCACTGTAGTGATCGGGGTCAGGAGGGCATAGGTCAGACCTCACAGGCCTGTGTGTCTCGTCGTAGGCGCTGGTCCCCGCCTCGAACCCTGGGCCATGGAGAAGTCTGGGTACTTCGGCCGCAGCGCATGCAGCCACACGGAGCCAGGTACTCTCGATCGAGTCTCGCCTACGCTCTGTCCCCTCCTTTACGGTTCCCCATTCCTGCCAGATCCCTTTCCCTTCCCTCCCCTCCCTTGTCCTACCTCAGAAGCCCTGCTCCCGCCCCAGTTGTAGCTGTCCTGGCCTTGTCCGCAGGCCGAGGATGTCAGGGTGGAGGGCGCCTTTCCAGTGACCATGCTGCCCGGGGACGGTGTGGGGCCCGAGTTGATGCACGCTGTTAAGGAGGTGTTCAAGGTGAGTGGCCAGGGGTATCTGACAGTGGGGACAATGGGGTGAATTGGGAAGGACTGGCCCTCGATCCTGCAATTCCTCCCCCCCCACACTCACCTGTCCTTGCAGGCAGCTGCTGTCCCCGTCGAGTTTCAGGAGCACCACCTGAGCGAGGTGCAGAATATGGCATCTGAGGAGAAGCTGGAGCAGGTGCTGAGTTCTATGAAGGAAAACAAGGTGGCCATCATTGGTATGTGTGCCCCTGGCTCATGTGTCATTTCAAAGCAGATGAACAAATAAATTTCATGAAGCCCCTCTGTCCACATATTGTAACTTTTCAGAGCTTCCACTACTGATGCTTAGAAACATTTATTCTTTCCAGTTGGGAACTGAGCAGTTGAGAAATCACACTTAGAAGGCTATGGGGGTCAGAGGTTGTCCTGAGGCTGTATCATCTGTCACCAGTTTTTAATTGTGTTTCTAGAATGTGGAATGCCACTTCTTGCTGTCTCCTCCTGTCTTCCCTTTTGCTGCTCTGCTCTCATCTTTGGACTTTTCTGGCTTCCAGTTCTGCCCCTACAGTCGTCTTATCTTGGAAAGATTAGCCTGACTTTGTCAGTCGGAGCCTCTTTTATTTTTCTCTCTTTTTTCATCAGATTTTGCTATAGGGTGTGTTCACTCACTGGAGAGAGAGAAGTGAAGTGAGAAGTGATTTCTCGGGGGAATGGCCATGCTGCAATCACTTCTCCATTTTCTTGTCGTGATTTTGGGTGCACACACACCTGGCATGTTTTTCTTTTCTTTTTTTTTTTTTTTTTTAAATATTTATTTATTTATTTATTTCCATTTGTTATTGTTATTTTTTTTTTTTCTTTATTTGATGAGAGAGAGGGAGAGAGAGAGAAGGAAAGGGAAAGTGAGAAAGCAAGCCACCAGGTCCAGGACTTGAACCATGGTTGGCCATGTGGGAATCCAATACCCTTATCCACCACACCACCTGCTGGCCTCCCTGGCATGTTTTTCAAGCTGCCGGATCCAAGACTTAAACCATGTAGTCGGCCATGTGGGATCCAGCCATCTTAACCTCAGCACAATCTACTGGCCTGAAAGTGAATCTTTTTTTTTTGAGAGGTTTTTGCTATAGGGTGCATGTGCTCGCCAGAAAGACACAGAGAGATAGACAGAAAGCAAGAAATCACCTCCCAGGGGGGATGGCCACATTGCAATCCCTTCTCCATTCTCCTCTCCAGGTCTTGGGCACGCACGCACACACATGCACCTGGCAGGAGTTTAAGCCACTGGGTCCGGGACTTGAAACACAGTCGACTACATGGGAGTTCAGTGACATAGCCATTACACCAACTGCTGGTCCCCAAAGTAAATCTTTATAGGCTGGCCCTTAATTTTTCTACCTCAGTTTTCACAGTTGTTCTGAGCTTTGATCACACTAGATTGGGTGTTAGTTTCTAAATATATGTACTATTTTGACCTAAACTGGGCTGTTCCTTCTGCCCAGAATGTTCTTCCTGTGGAGATACTCACTGTATTAGTTTCCTATGGCTTCATAGCAAATAGCCACAAACTCGTGACTTAAAATAAAAAAAACTTATTCTATGAGAGTCTTGGAGGCCAGAAGTCTGAAATTAATTCAGCTTCTGGGGCTTCTTGACTTGTAAACACATTGCTCTGATCTTCGTCTCCAGCTTCATATGGTTTTTCCCTCTGTCTTTTTATCTGTATACCCCCCCCTTTTTTTCCCTATAAGGATTTATCACTGGATTTAGGGTTCATCCTAATCCAAGATGATTTTGTATCAGGATCCTTAATTATATCGCAAAGACCCTTCTCTCAAATAAGGTCACATTTGGAGGTTAGGATACAGTCATTTTGCAGGTCACCGTTGAAAACTGTAGTGTCAATTCTAGGGGATTTCTTTGCATTTCTATGGATGTCGTTAGTACAGTGTTGTTCCTCGTGTACAGGAGTTGTGTGGTTTTTGGTTGATACCTTTATTGCTATTCAATAATTGTTCAAAAAGTTTCAGATAAGTAGACATAAACATCTAGAAAGGTCACAGATCCCATAGCATTATTTCACAACCTGTTATTGAACGCAGGGCTTTTTTTGGTTTGTTTTTGATAAACATGCAAAGAAATCTGTCCTCCTTTCAGGTCATTTTGAAGTTTCAGCATAAATATGATGACAAAAAAATAAAGCATTAGAGAAAATATTTTTAACTACATTAGTCTCCTTTGCCCGTTGCCCCCAGTGGCATTTAAAGATCATGGATTTGGGAGTGGGAGATGGGAGTGGATTGCATTATGTCTCTGAGGGGAATTGTCCCTTGGCGTCTTTGGACTTGACCTGTGCCTGACACCACCCCTTTCACTCCCCACTTGGTTTTACACAGGAAAAATCCATACCCCAATGGAATATAAGGGGGAGCTAGCCTCCTACGATATGCGGCTAAGGTAGGTGGTGGGCTCAGGAAGGGCTGGAGGGATGCTGGAGTACCAGCCTCAGAGCTGATGGCTCTGCTCACCCTCAGGCGTAAGCTGGACTTGTTCGCCAACGTGGTCCACGTGAAGTCACTTCCTGGGTACATGACTCGGCACAACAATCTAGACCTGGTGATCATTCGAGAGCAGACAGAAGGGGAATACAGCTCTCTGGAGCATGAGGTGAGGCACCCCAGAAACCGGTGGGCAGGGAAGAAGGTAGGAAGGAGGCGGGCGTCCTTCTCAGTGGCATCCACCGTATCTTCTTTCTCACCCAGAGTGCAAGGGGCGTGATCGAGTGCTTGAAGATTGTCACTCGAGCCAAGTCTCAGCGGATTGCGAAGTTTGCTTTTGACTATGCCACCAAGAAAGGGCGGAGCAAGGTCACAGCTGTCCATAAGGCCAACATCATGTGAGGGACAAGGCTTTGTGGGTGATTGTTCCTGGCAAGGTAGCTTCCTGCGCTTTCCTGACTGATGTACTTCCCTTTGGCCCATGAACAGGAAACTTGGAGATGGGTTGTTCCTACAGTGCTGTGAGGAAGTTGCTGAACTGTACCCCAAAATCAAGTTTGAGACGATGATCATAGACAACTGCTGCATGCAGGTGAGGTCCTCTCCACTCGGTGCCGAGGGAAGGAGAGAGCGGAATTCACATCCCCTCCTCATGCCCACCTCTTTCCCCCTAGCTGGTGCAGAATCCTTACCAGTTTGATGTGCTGGTGATGCCCAATCTCTACGGGAACATTATTGACAATCTAGCTGCTGGCCTGGTTGGGGGAGCTGGCGTGGTCCCCGGTGAGAGCTACAGTGCAGAGTATGCAGTCTTTGAGACGGTGAGCAAAGCCTCTCCCTCAGCTCTCTGTGGCATTTCCTGAGAACTCAGGTCCTTGATTCCTCCCCTGAAGGCCTCTCTGTCCTAAGTGACCCTGTCCTGCTCCTCCCTTTCCATACCTGTTCTCAGTGACCCTGCCCTACCCTTCCCCCTCTCTCCCATAATGCCTTAGCCCCTGAAGTAATTCTGACCCGCCTTTCTCCCTGCAGGGCGCCCGGCACCCATTTGCCCAGGCTGTAGGCAGGAATATAGCCAACCCCACAGCCATGCTGCTGTCAGCTTCCAACATGCTGCGGCATCTCAAGTAGGTCATGGGAGGCTGGTGGGGAAACGGGTAGTTGGGCGTTTAAGGAGCCAGGTGGGGAAATCAGGAGGGTGTTTTGGGCAGGGTCTCAGTTTCTTCTTGTCTACACTGGCAGTCTCGAGCATCACTCCAGCATGATTGCAGATGCTGTGAAGAAGGTGATCAAAGTTGGCAAGGTGAGTTTAGACTGTGGGTTCAGGGCTCCGCATTCCTCTTTGGGGAACTTGAATGGGGGGGCTCCTTTCCAGGTCCCCAGAATCTCTCTGACCCTTGTATCTCAGGGCTGTTCTTTACCTCCCTTCATCCTCTTGGTTTCCTTTGCCTCTTTTAGTTCCCATCTGCTCTTCCCTTTCCTGTTCCTCCAACTGACCCTGTCACAGGCCATCTGAATGGGAATTTGCAGCTTTCTTTCTGGGGGTGGAGCAGCAGAGGGAGCTAGTGGGCAGGCCAAGTCTCTGGTTTTGCCTTTTCCTCTTCTCCTCTCTGGGGGCGGGGGAGGACATGCTCATCTCCATTGTCTTGTGTCTTTCCTCCCACTTGATCTCACCTTACTTTCTCCAAGGTACTCTATCTCACTTCATGCTCAGCCTGTCCTCCTGTCCTGGCAGCGTAGCTCTGATAGGGCTCAAGTAGTGGGCTCCTCCAAACCTGGTCACCTTCTTCCGTCCCTCCTGCACTGCATCTTTTTTCTGGCCTTCTGTTACCCCTTCTTGGATTCCATTCCCTGGGCCAGACTGCCCCACCCCCATCATGGGCTCTCTTCTCTTCTTCCCCACGGCCTTTGCCGGTGGTGGTTGTAGGTGCGGACTCGAGACATGGGCGGCTACAGCACCACAACTGACTTCATCAAGTCCGTCATCGGCCATCTGCACCCCCATGGGGGCTAGAGCCCTTTATTCCTTCCAACCTCACAAGGACCATACTACCTACACACCCCTTCAGTGCAGTGGACCAGGGAAGAGACCATGACCCTCTAGACAGTGGACCATAATCCCCTTTCTGGGCAGAACCTAGGTTGTCCTGGGGCTGGCTTCCCTAGGGAACTGTATGTTGGGTGGTGGTGAGGAATTGTTAGGGAAGGGGCCCAGGCCACAGGGATGATGACAATTCTCCCCCACAGGTCCGAACTCATGACATGGGTGGCTATGCCACATGCCACGACTTCACTGAGGCTGTTATTGCTGCCTTGCCCCACCCATAGGTCATGCCCACATCTATGTAAGGTGTTCAATAAAAATCATGTGTGTAATAAGCTTCTGTGGATTTGTTTTTATTGGGGTTTAAGGACATAAGCTGGAAATACCACTTTGGGCATGCCCCTCCCCCCAAAGAATGAATGTCCATTCTAATCTTGGGCACGTTTTGAGAGTTTTTTCTTTTTCTTAGTGCTGCTCTTGCTGCCAGCAGCCTCTTCAGGTCCGCTGCTGACTGGCTCCTCCTTAGAAGAGAATTTCCTTTTTTTCTTGGGGACACTCCTGTTGGCTGCCTCTTCAGGATCACTGATCATTTCCTCTTTGGGTGAAGATTTCTTCTTCTTGGGGAGACTTACACTGCCAGCCGTTTCTTCAAGGTCACTACTAACCACTTCCTCCTTAGGAAAAGATTTCTTTTTCTTGGGTTTTGGGGGAGAGAGAACTGGGTCTTCCATTCCATTCTCCTGAGGAACCTCCTGGGGCTTCTGCTTTTTCTTCTTTTTGGGTTTTTCACCCGTCTCCTAAAGAGGTAAACAGGAGGCTAGCATGAGAGTTGCCTATTGTAAGGATGTACCACCCCCCATTAAAATCTCAGAAAGACTGGTAAAGCTCTGTTAAAACTGTCCAGTGTTTCTGGAATGCTTTATGATGTAGAAATCCACCAGAAAGGCTATACCCAATTAGAAGTCAGGGAAAAAAAATATAATTAAAAACTACCTTAGCCCATTAAGGAACCTAAATGAAACCCACCATGCTGATCACAAGATCCATCAACACCAAGTTCCAGAGGGGAACTTAAAACTCCATTTAACAAATGGGGCACTAAATAAAAATCTCAGAATGAGTATCTTGCACACTGGAGACCTCCCTGCCCCACCCCTGCTGTGAAACACTACCACCTCTGGCACACATTGGAGATGTGTGCATGATGAACTTGTGCAGATTTGCTTTAATCGGGTTTATGACATAGGCTGGAAATACTACTTTGGGCATGTCCCTCCCCCAGGGGATGAATGTCCATCTGAGAACAAGCAGAGCGGGAGTTTATACCATGCCCCCCCTCCCCACATTGAGGACTCCTGGGAGGCAGCTGAGGACAGAACACACTTGCCCAGGGAATGAGTGTGTGCTGCAACCAGCTCCTGTCTTCCTATAGAACCTAGAGGCAGTTTTAGATGTTTCAGGTCCTTGTTTTAGTTCGAAGTCTGGACATGACCATGGCTTAATGCAGCACATCCTTTGTTCTGCTGAAAATCCTCCAACCTGGGATCTGTACCCAGGCAGACTGGACTACTGACCTCACACTCCTCTGGAGTACTGCTGTTTTCCGAAGACGCCATGGCAAGTGCAGCCAGCCGTTTCTTCTCCTTCTTTAAGCGTTTCTTCTCCTGTTTCTCCAGCTTCCTCGTAATCTCCGCGGCAGCTTCCTCTGCCTGGTCAAAGAAAAGCTCTGAAAAGGCCAGAAGAGCGCGTAGCTTCCCAAGGTGCCTTTTCTGGCTGTATACTGGATCAGGCTCATTAAATCAGTTTTTTTGCCTCCATCTACGAGGTCAGGTTAGAACAATTCATCATGTCCAACAGCAAGCTCTGGTTCTCCCACCCAGCGAAGCCCCAACGGACCTGGACCATTGCTTCCTTCATGACATCCAGATTCTTTCGTGGAATCTCTCCAGTCTCATAGAAGGAGAGCCGCTCCTCGACTTGTTCTCGAAGCTTCTCTCCAAAGACACTTGTGGGCACCTCTGGGGGTGTGTGGACAAGCAAAGTCTGTAAGCTCTAGTGACAGTCACCCCCCACCCTCAGTATTCCGGGTACACACTCAGCTTCACTCAGACCCAAATTATCAACACTCACTAGGTGAACTGCTGTTGACGAAAAATATTGGCATCATTGTAGAAGCTGCTCAGGCAGTTGGCCTCTACACACCCCCAGTCCTATCTCAGGACTGCCACCCCTGCCCCCGTACCAGAGAAGCAGTCGATCCGGGAGGCAATGCTGCATTTGTTTGCCAAGTATCGGGAGATGCGGCCCTTGTTCTTGGCAGCGGCTCGGCCAATGAAGGTGGAGTGGAAAATGAGTCCGTACTTTGGAGTGTTACCCCTTGTCTTCAGGGCCCTGAGGGAAGAGTCAGTAGAGAATTTAAGATCAGAAACCTAAAGCCCTGTTTAGCCAGCCAAGGCAGTGCCTCCCTTCCCTGCCTTTTTTTAAGTCTCCAGAGCGAGCCTAAGAGGCTGGATCTCTACCCAACACATGCCAACCCACAGCTCCCAGAGGCAGAGGGAAGGCACCTGATGTCGCTGATCTGGAAACTTGGTCCCTTTGCTGGGCCCTGGGAATCACTCAGACACCAGGACTGGCCATCACTCCCATAGCAGAGGCCTGCATAGGTCAGGAAGCCCTGGTCAGCCATCACTGTGATCCCTCAACAAGCAGTGGGCACCAGAAGTGGCACCTGAGCACGGGCAGGTGCCCTCACTGGTACCTGAACAGGGCCTTCTCAGCCCCAAGGATCTGTACTGTGGATGCTGGATACTTGGCCAAGTTGGTGAGGCTGCCAGCATGGGCAATGAGACGTGCACCCACCTGGAAAGAGATTCAAAGAAAGTCAGAGCAGCTAAACTGCTGCCCTACCAAGTACACCCCCCACTCACCTCCCCATCAGGCACAACTGGGAAGGCACAGGTGAGCCAGGAGGTACAGCAGTACAGATATACACGGTTAATTATGCTCCTTGCCCCCCAATCCTTATGTTCCCTGTGACGCACCGCTTCCCCGATGAGGGCTGACAGGCTGGGGGCAACTTGGCTCATCTTGGAGCGAAGGTAAGTATGTAGGCTCTGGCGATACTCTGACAAAGACACAACACGACTGGAGAAGCTCTCGATGTTTATCAGGTCGATGGCAGAAATGTCCATGCCTAGGAAACACCAAGTGTGAATACAGAAGCCAGCTCCCAAGGGCCCCACATCTTATGCTGCTGCCAGGCTCTGCACTGACCCATGGAGGACCGTGAGGCATCCAGAATAGCCTTGGCTTTGGCCCCATCCATTGTCAGCTCTTCCAGCTTCTCCAACTTCTCTTCATTCAGCTCCTTTCGGTTTCCAATGAACTGGGCAACGCGGCAGTATGTGGCATTGTCATTGATGATCTTTACCAGCTCCGGAAAATGATACCCATACCATTCCCTGCAAAGAGCCACAGTACTCCCTGGCCCAGCCGACCCAGCTCAAAGCTCCAATCTTAACCACCTCCACACCTACTCTGCCCACAGGAAATGGAAACAAGTCCCTCTCGGTTCTGTGTCTCCCCATTCACAATACAGACTAGGCACAGGGCCTGGGCTGAGGTGTATATGGGGTAGGTTTACTCTGCCTCCTCCTTCTATACAGTCAGTGTAGGAACACAGCCTGTGGTAAGCACCAGGAGGCCTAGACTGCCCCAGGCCCTGTGGTCCTACCCACAGAAACGGTCAGTCCTGATCTCAGGATTCAAGATTAGCTATCCCAAGGCCAGCAGGTGGTATGGTGGTTAAGAGCGCTGGACCTCCACATGACTGACCATGGTTTGAGTCCTGGACCTGGTGGCTTGCTTTCTTACTTTCCTTTACTCTCTGATGAAATTAAATAAAAAATGGATAAAGATGAGCTATCCTATGGACCAAGATTCCATCATCATGGGTGGCCCTGGCAAGTTACCTGACACGCATGGAGAAGGTGTTGATGTCTTTATCCAGCTGGTCCAGGAGGCTAATGGACTGGATGATCATATTGTCCACTCGGTTCACATTAAACTTCACTTTGGCACGAGAATAGCTGTGTCCCAGTCCCAGCTGGGCTTTACAAGCTGACAGATCAGTCAGACCCTTCACCAGATTATGGAAGTGCAGACGGACTCCTAGGGCAAGGGGAGGGGGCGTGACTGTGAGCAAGGAAGGGCTGAGCTAGCTCCTGCACCCACAGACACCAGCCAAGCAGGAGGCCTCCCCAAAAGCAACCTTTAACAACCCAGGCAAGCTGCCAGAGCACCCCTGAAATACATCAATAATACAACACGATGGCCTTACCTCGCAGGATCTCAGCTATCACGCCTCCAGTCTGGCAATTGTACCCTAACTCTTCTTGTATAGCAGCACCAATCTTGGGGTCACCAACCCCCAAGAGCACTTTCTTCTTTTTGGACGGCAAGTGGGTCTCCAGGAGCAGGCGGAGGTCCTCATGAACAACACCTCAGGGCAAAAAACACAGCTTCCACTAACACACTGGAGGATGCTTACACCGACTGCAAAAGGGTCCTACCCTAGCCCCTCAGTTAAGAAATACTGGCCTAGGGGAGCATGCTGGGATAGCATGCCCAGGATCCCTCCTTTCCAGGCATTGCTCAGAGACATGGAGACATCAGTGACTGCACTCAGGGGATTGACAGATTAACAAGTCATCACTGCAAAGCCTGCTCAACCAGAGGGAACCGGACTCATATCGAATAGCACAAATATGGACCACAACACTGAGAACTTATGACACACACTTAAGTATTTTTTTTTTAAAAGATTTTTGCTGGGACCAGCAGTTGGCGTAATGGCTATGTTGCTGGACTCCAATGCAGTTGACCATGGTTTGAGACCCGGACCTGGTGGCTCAAAACTCACGCCGGGAGTGTGCATGTGCGTGCCCAAAGTCCCGAGAGGAGAATGCAGAAGGGATTGTGGCGTGACCATCCCCTTGCAGGTGATTTCTCGCTTTCTGAAAGCCTATAGCAAAAACCTCTCAAAAAAAAAAAAATTACCAAAAGGCACATGCATTTGCAGGAGACAGTGAGAAGGAAAAGTGAGAAATCACCCCCTAGGAGGGATGGTCACCCACAATCCCCTCTACCTTCTGGGATTTGGGGCATATGTACACATGCGCCCAGCGTGAGTTTCAAGCTGGCAGGTTCTAGACTCAAACGGAGGTGGGCCATGTGCCTTAACCACTCCATCACCCACTGGCTTCCACATCCTTAAGTATTTAGTACCCAGTTTGCATTCTAGATCCAAATCTTTTTCTTGTTTTTTATTTATCAGAATTCTCTTTTCCAATCAGTTGATATAGCAGAGAACTAGACATTCTACTGTGCTTAGGCAAACATGGGCACAGGTGAGCATTAAAGCAACACTTCTCTCCAGATTCTAGTTAAGAACCACTACAGTGCCTACAAGGAAATAACTATGTCTGGATTGTGTGTGTTAGATGCCGACCACTTAGTCTATTATTTCACAGACGTTAGAATCTGTGAAGACAATTACTTAAAAATTCCGTTCTGTACATCTCTAATGCTGCCCAGCGTCTATCAGATTTGGAACTGGCTTAAAGCAACCGTTATTACTGGCCCTTCAGACAGCTAATGGCAGGAACCACATCTCGCGTTATCTTCCTGAAATAATCGGCTGGGGCCGACTCACCTTCAGAAACCGCGTTGGCATTTTCTAAGGCAACTTGGGAAGAGGCAAAAGGACTAAAGGCCACGAGACGAACGATGTTGTGAAACTTGCCCAGGCTGAGCACACACTCCTCCACCTGGAGGGATAAAAAGGATGCCTAGTCTCCTTCTCTCACTCTTGCCTGCAGCGCAATAAGGCAGTTTTCAACCCTGGATGCTTTTAAAATACACCGATCCCGACCCCCACATTCCAGATTCTGCTTTAATCAGTACGAGGTGGAGTCTGGGAAGCTTACTGCATATTGCGCCTAAAGTGATTCTAGTCCTAATACAAGGTAAGGACCTCTGCTCCAGAGCTTTCCAGGGCCGGCCCCCACCCCAACCCGCGCGGTCGGCCACGTGGGAGCGCGCGGTGCATGCCGGGGCTCGCGCCGGCTGGGGGCTGCGGCGCGGCAAAGCGAGCCCACAGATCCACCCACCTGCGGCAACAGCAGACTTATCTCCTCCACCTCCTTCAGCGCCAGCAGCGCGTAGCCGACCGCGTGCTCGAACAGCACGTGCAGCAGCACCTGGAACGGGAGCCGGGGCGCGAGCGTCAGCGGGGCCCCCGCCTTCGCCCGGCCCCGATCCCAAGGCAGGCCCCGGCACAGGAATGGGCGCAGGCCCGAACCCAGGCCCAGAGAACTGCCTTCGCCTTGACCGCGACCCACTACCACTCCTCACCATGGCGCCCGCTGCTCGCCCGGCTCGCAATGCAGCTAGCGGGCTCTGGCGCGCGGAACCCGGCTCCGGAGGCCACGCCCCTTCGTAGTCGACCAATCAGAGGTCTGGGACGGCACCATTTCCGGGCTTTCGGAGGGGTCCGCCGGGGTGGTATCGCCCGGAGGGCGGGTGTAGGTAGCTCGGAGCGCAAACCGGGCGGCTTTTCCGGCCTCTGCGCTGCGTGGGCGGGCGCGGTTGCTGGGGACGCGCGGGACCCGGAGGGGGCCTGCAGGCCGCAAACGGCTAGGAAAGGCGCGTTTCCTGGTGATAGTCCGGTCTTTAGTGTTTTCATCATATAAATTGTGGTCATTGGAGTTTGGGAAAATCGAGGCAGGAGGCCGCGCGTGTGGCGTGGCGACCATCCCAGATAGAATTGTTGCCTAGCCGGCCTCTGGCAGCGCCAGTGACTTCAGGCCCCGAACTCTCCCTACAACCCTCCGCATCCGGACCCCTTTGTCCCAGCCTCCCACCGGGACGACCCTCCTGGGAGTCCCGTGGACCGCGCGCCCTCGCTTTCTTCCCAGGACTGGAGTCGGGGCTGGAACACGCTGACGCAGACCCTCCAGGAAACATGGCTGCTCCTGGTTTCGTACTTTCAGATTTTTATTTACTCCTTTTCTTTTCTTTCTTTCTTTTTCCTTTAAAGACAGTGGCTACGATAACGTAGAAAGAATGACGACCCCACGTTTTCCTAGGCGGGTTTCTTGTGCCCCTGCTTCACAGGACCCAGTTCCTCTTGCCGAGCCACGTGTCGCTCCTGAGCCTTAACCAGCCATGAATTCTTTACTCCCTGTGAGCTCGGAGTGAATGAATGGGATCTAGGGTTTGGGGGCATTCAGGAGATTATTTTGAAGTTAGTTTTGCCTTATTAATTAATATGAGCGTTGTAAATCTAATAAAACCTTAATTAGTATATGCCTGGTAAATTAGAAATATTCTAAGGATTTACAAAACTTTTCGTAAGAATGTAAGTTATAGATTTTTTTATAACTATAAATCATATCTATACATTTAGTATAACAGTATTTTACTTCTTAGTCGATTCAATTACTTGAATATAAGTTCTTGGTTCTCTTTTTTTCCCCCCCTTAGTTTATTCATACATTAAACCTAAAACTATGGTTGGTAAATTGGTAAATCTTTAAATCTCTTTATCTCAATATTTCTTAGAGATGTGTTCACATTTTGTTAAACAGTACTGATACTTGTAATCATATCTGAATATACTCCACTGAAATCAGATACTTTCACTTTTTTTGTGTTTTTGGTTTTTTTGAAAGGTTTTTGCTATAGGGCACGTGTGTTGGCCAGAAAGAGAGGCAGAAAGCAAGAAATCACCCCCCAAGGGGCATGTCCACATCGCATTCCCTTCTCCATTCTCCTCTCGGGATCTTGGGCACACATGCACACATACCCAGCATGACTTGAACTGTGGTTGACTACATGGGAATCCAGCAACATAGCCATTACTCAAATGCTGGTCCCAGTACTTTCATGTTTTGAAATGAAATTGTGTGGGGCCGGCAGATCGGGTGGTGGTTAAGGGCACTGGATTCCCACGTGGCCGACTGCAGTTTGAGTCCCAGACCTGGTGACTTGCTTTCTCACTTTCCTTCTCTCTTTCACTCACTCTGTCCCTCTTTGGTCAAATAAAAAAATGAAATCGTGGAATTAATGTTACATAGTTCTTAAATACTCTTAAAGATGATGAATACTTAAAATACCAAAATAGGGGGAGATGCCAATCGGTGCCCCACAGCGGGCGTGGACCATGGAGTTGCTGCGCAGCAAGATGCCCAAGGACATTAGCAAGTTCGTGCAGGAACACGGTTCAGATTTGCTTCTGGCAGAACATGAATTACTAGGGAACATTAAAAATGTGGCCAAGACAGCTAACAAAGCATATAACCATCTTTTTGAAAGTGTTTCAAGGGTACTGAAGGTGTAAGTATGAGCAAGTGAAAAATACGAAGCTTAAGATAAACCCAAAGAAACCAAATCTGTAGAGACTCATAATCGGGGTCCACCAAAATTCTCAAAATCTATTCTTAAAGGAGAGAAGGGACCAGCAGAACCATGTAGTCAACCGTGGTTTGAGTCCTAAACCTGGTGGCTTAAAATTCATGCTGGGCACATGTGCCTGCATGCCCAAGATCCTGAGAGGAGAATGAAGAGATTGGTTTGTGGTCATCCTCCCTAGGAGGTGATTTCTCAATTTATTTGTCTCTGTCTCTCCAGTGAGTGCATGCACCCTATAGCAAAAATCTCTCTTAAAAAAAAAAAAAAAGAGAGAGAGAGAGAGAGAGATAAAACCAAAAAGGGAGATGTTGGTATGCAGGAACACAAGACAGGGTTGTTTTTGATACTAATATTCAAACAAATTCAAAGAAGAAAAAAGTGCCAAGCCTTTAAGTTTTAAGGTTGGAGTAGGCAAAATTATTGGAGGATGAGATGAAGCACTTTTGACTGAATAAAGGAGAAGAAAAGACTTGCCTGGAAATTTTTTTTTTGGAGAGGGGAACCTGGAAATTGAACCAGAATGGGCTTATGGGGAAAAAAAGGACAGCCAAAATTTCACAAATGCAAAACTCTTTTTTTCCTTATTTTTGGAGAGGTTTTTGCTATAGGAGCACGTGCACTCGCCAGAAAGACAGATAGAGCGATAGAAAGTGAAAAATCACCCCCCCACGGGGGGTATGGCCACACCTCAATCCTCTCTGGATCTTGGGCACGCATGCACATGCACCCGGCGCGATTTTAAGCCACCGGGTCTGGGACTCGCACCACAGTCAGCTAATTTGGAGTTTAGTGACATAGCCATTATGCTAATTGCTGGTCCCAATGCAAAACTCTTTTTTGAAGTGGAATTAGTGGATGTTGATTAAAATAGCAGTTTTTCAGATCTAAAGACATCAACAGGATAAAATTTGGCCTTGAAGAAATACGTAACTAATTAGAGGTTGTTACTATTTTAAGGGAGACTCAACTGGAAAATTCAAGGAGTTAAAATTTGTTACAGCTTTATCTCAACTTTTGAGTAATGTAATCTCTTATTAATTAATCCCTAAAGTCTAAAATATTTTATCACAGCTGTGTAAAATATTGGTTGAGATCTGTTTTTCCTTTTACCTCATGTTGTCAACTAAAAAGCTCAATAAAAATTTATTATCTTTTTTTTTTTTTGAGAGGTTTTTGCTATAGGATGCGTGCGCTCACCAGACAGACAGAGAGAGACAGAGACAGAAAGCGAGAAATCACCCCCCAGGGGGGATGGCCATAGCACAATCCCTTCTCCTCCATTCTCCTCTCTGGATCTTGGGCAAGCACGCACACGCACCTGGCGTGAGTTTTAAGCCACCGGG
>NW_006203419.1:703882-725044 GCF_000334495.1 Tupaia belangeri chinensis | reverse complement strand
TCGAACTGCGGTTGACTACGTGGGAGTCCAGCGACATAGCCATTACGCTAACTGCTAGTCCCTACAAATTTATTATCTTAAAATAAGTAAAAATAAAATAAAGTACTAAATTAAACAGTTGATTCCAAAATGTAATGAAAAGTACTAATGCTATGACTTCAATTTAATTCATTATTTTATCTTATTGTACTTATAAATTAAGGGTTTTTTGTTTATGGTTTTTTATTTTTTTTATTTTTATTTTTTTTCTGGAGCCAGAAGGAAAGTGAGAAATCACCCCCCTAGGAGGGATGGCCACATCACAAGCCCTCCTCCAGTCTCCTGGGATTTGGGGCACAAATGCACATGTGTCTGGCATGACTTTTTTTTTTTTTTTTTTTGTCTTATGGATTTTAAACATATACACTTGCCAGAGAGAGAGAGAGAGACAGAGGGAAAGTGAGAAACCACCTCCCAAGAGGAATGACCATAACCGCAATCCTGTCTCCATTTTCTTCTTGGGATTTTGGGCACGCACACACAGATGGCTGTCATGATTTTCAAGGCAGGGAGTTGAACTGCTGTTGGCAGTGTGAGAGTCCCGTGCCTTAAACACCACACCACCTGCTGGCCCACCTTATTATTGGGTTGTTAGAAAAGTCATGACACTAGGAAAATAAGTCATGACTTTTCCAGCAATTCAATATTATTATTTTCTTAATAATTTTATTTTATTCATCACTATTATTTTAATTGGAACCAACAGAGACACACACAGAGGAAGAGAGAGAGAAAGTGAGAAGCTGCCAGGTCCAGGACTTGAACCATAGTCAGCCATGTGGGAGTCCAACAACTTAACTACCACACTACCTGCCTGCCCCTCCAATTTTTTTTTTTTAAGTGTATTCATTTCTCCATGAGAGAGATAGGCAATGTAATCCTAGGAACTTTTTTTTTTTTTTTTTGAAAGGTTTTTGCTGTAGAGAGACAGAAAGCGAATAATCACCCGCCATGGGGGATGGCCATGTTGTAATCCCTACTCCTCCATTCTCCTCTCAGGATCTTGGGCATGCACACACACGCACCTGGAAGTGAGTTTAAGCCACTGGATCTGGGACCCGAACCGCAGTCAACTACATGGGAGTCCAGCAACGTAGCCATTATACTCTCTGCTGGTCTCCAATCCTAGGAACTTTTATAGGTCAATTTGCGTTGTCACCTGTGACTCTCTGAGCCTTCATTATTTCTATATATAATCCTAAATCTTCCTAGGATTACAGGTGCTTGTCCACTGAGATAGGAGTTTTCAAGCCAGAATCAGAATCCATTAATGGAGTACACAATCATTCATGACCAGCATTTAAAAAAAAGGAGGGGGGGATTAAAAAGAATAGGAAGGGGACCAGCTTGTGGTGGAGTGGTTCATGTGCTGGACTCTCACATAGTCAGCCACAGTTCAAGTCCTGGACTTGGCAGCTTGAAACTCACACTGTGCACGTGTGTGCATGTGTCCAAATCCCAAGAGGAGAATGGAGGAGAAGGGATTGTGGCATGGCCATTTCCTCTGGGGGTTGGGGATGGTTTCTCACTCTCTCTGTGTCTCCAGTGAGCGCATGTGCTCTGTAGCAAAAATCTCTCTTAAAAAAAAAAAAATAGGAAATAAGTGTATATCTCACAAAGGGTTAAAACTCTGGTCTTAGGTACCTATGCACACAGACATGTTTACATAGATATTTAGAGTACTGTGTACACACAGGTTTTTCAAATATATGTATGTGCAAACTATGTAAACACATTTCAGGGTATTAGATCAGGATATAAAAAACAGTCACTCAATGAATGAGCCAAAAGCCAACCACACAGTCATACCTGGGATAGATTTGAGTCTTCTGGTTAAGCCGTAAAGAGGTAGTTGGCTGACTTAAAGAGACAGCTGAAGAAAAGCAGCGAGATAATAAAAGCAACTTGTGATTAGATGGGGATGTGATATAAATGCTAGAACTATTTCTTCAGCTCTCTCCCCTCCATCCCATCAATAAACTCTCTCTGCTGACCCCTGCGGGCATCTCTGCAGTGTAGGATGTTGTAGACCTTCTCCTTCCCCTTGGGCTATTTGCTAGGCTTGCTGCTCCTGCCTGGGTTCAGGCTTCACCTCAAAAGTGAACTTTTTTTTTTTTTGAAAGGTTTTTGCTATGGGGCACGTGCACTCGCCAGGCAGACAGAGACAGAGAGACAGAAAGCGAGAAATCACCCCCCAGGGGGGATGGCCACACCGCAATCCCTTCTCTTCCATTCTCCTCTCGGGATCTTGGGCACGCACGCACACGCGCCTGGCTTGAGTTTTAAGCCACGGGTCCAGGACGCAAACCGTGGTCGACTACGTGGGAGTCCAGCAACATAGCCATTATGCTAACTGCTGGTCCCTCAAAAGTGAACATTTATAAAACCTTTAGTTTCATGTTCTCCAAACCATCTTGCTCTGCTGCCAGAATGATCCCATCATATTCTATTTGTGACTGCTCATAGTGGCATAAAGTAAAGGGAAGATGATGGACCTTGGTAGTCCAGGATCACCTATGATAGCTATTCTCCAAAAATGGCTACCAATACTCCATGCCTCCTGGTATCAAGTCCTGTCTCCCACATGGAACTTGTCTGGCTCTGTGACTTTTCTTGGCCAGTAAAATGTGGCAGGAGTGATTTTGCACCAGTTCCAGGCCTCAGCCTAGCATTCTTGGGAGCCTTGAGTTGCCTCGTGAGAAGTCCACCCACTGTGCTGGAGATACTGTGAAAAGGGATAGAGGACCATCGTCCAGCTGTCTCCCCAAGAGAGTAGACACGTGGGCAAAGACATTTCACGTGTTCCAGCTCCTGCTGCCATCTGCCTGTAGCCACATGAGACACTCCAAAGGAGGTCAGCAGAGCCACCCCTAGCTGTGCCCCGTCTCTCATTGTGAGAATTAAGTATGTTGTGTGTGTGTGTTTAATTGCCAGGGAGTGTGTGCACTCACCGGAGACAAGAGGAGAAAGAGAAAGCAGCCTCTCAGTGGGGTATGGCCACCATCCCCTCTCTCCAGCTTGCTGGGATTTTGACCATGCATGCATGTGTGGACTGTGTGTTCATCCCTCCAGGACCGGGATTCCAACTGCATCATTGGCTGTGTGGGATCCAGCTCCCTTTTCTTGTGGAGGAAGAGAGGTTTTTGCTATAGGGTGCCTGTGCTTACCGGGGAGACAGAGACAGACAGGAAGTGAGAGCCCCCCCAGGGGGGAATGGCCACACCTCAATCCCTTCTCCATTCTCCTCTAGGGATTTTGGCGCACACACACGCACGTGCCTAATGTGAGTTTTTGTTTGTTTGTTTGTTTGTTTTTAAGAATTACTTTGTTTTAACTTTATTTATTTTAATTTGACCAGAGAGGGACAGAATGAGAGCGAGAGAGAGAGAAAGGGAAAGCCAGAAAGCAAGCCATCAGGTCCAGGACTCAAACCGTGATCAGCCATGTGGGAGTCTAGCGCCCTTAGCCACCACGCCACCTGCTGGCCTCCAGCATGAGTTTTAAGCAACCAGATCCAGAACTTGAATCGCAGTTTACTGCGTAGGAGTCCAGTGATGTAACCATTACTCTGTCTGCTGGTCCCAAGGATCCAGCTTCCTTAACCACTAGGTCAGCCCAATATATTGTAGAAGTGATTTGTTAGTCTATATATGACTCAGAGTCAGCAAACCTGGTTCAAACTCTATCTCTGCTAGTCCTAAGGTGTTATCTTAATCACCTAACCACCTGGGGGCCAGCAGGTGGTGTAGTGGATAAGGGCACTGGGCTTCCACATGGTTGACTGCAGTTGGAGTCCCAGACTTAGCAGTTTGCTTTCTCACTTTCCCTCTTTCTCTCTCTCACTCTGTCCCTCTCCGGTTGAATGAAAAAGTAATAATAATAAAATAATTCTTTTTTTTTAAACCATGTTTCTTCTTTTTGGGGACGAGGGTTAAGGATTTATTCTTTCTTTTAACAAACATCTGCCATAGGGTCAGGGTGGTAGGTGTGGTTCCTGGTAGGTAGTGGGATGTTAATAAACGTTGGTGGTCTTTCATCTTGCTCTTTTGTCTCCTTTTTTCAATAAATAGTACAACATATCACCTCTTTTCCATTGAACCCCAGTTTCCCCATCACCTCCCACGGGATCTATTAACCCCCACATTTATTTTATCCGCCTGCTTACCGTGATACATTTCTGTCACTTCAGCCATCAACTTACACATGTGGACACATCATCTCTAAGCACAATTTGGTGACTTGTGCTAAAATAGTTATGTATTCCATTTTCAACTTCCAATGGCAGTCAACAGACAGTTTGCTGTCACCCTGATTAGATGTTGGCATCTGTGTAAATTTTTTTTAGGTTTTTGTTATAGGGCACATGCACTTGCTGGAGACAGAGAGAAGGAAATTGAGAAATCACTCCCAGGCAGGATGGCCATGCTGCAGTCCTCCTCTCAGGATTTTGAGCATGCATGAGCACATACCTGGCATGATTCTCAAGCCATGAGGTCCAGGACTAAAACTGTGTTCAGCCGTGTGGGAATCCAGTGCTTTAACCACCATACCACCCATTGGCCCTGAAACCTGTGTAAATTTGCCAGTTGTTGGAATCACAGCCATTCTCAGCTTAAACAGTCTTGCTAAGGTTAAGAGTTCTTTCTCTTCCTCAGGTCTTTTCAAAATGGCCCAGGGTTCAGAGAGCACTCTCAGGCCTGGTTGCAGGGAAAAGGGGCTATGTCTCAGGGCTGTGCTCAGGTGCTACGCTGTGTCTTGGGAGGCATTAATCCCTGCTATGACAAGGCTGCCTTGGGCTGGCCCCCAGGTGGGTGCACTCTGTCCTGCAGGATGTGCTGAGCCCAACCAGATGCTCAAAACCTCTGCGTTCTGCGTCTCCTTCCTGCAGGCCTCTACTGGTTCCGCCATTTGGCATCCAGGTATTCCTTCACTGAGGCCTGCAAGGTCTTTGGGATCACCTGCCTGCCACATAGTTAGGATCAGGCTCATTACCAGAGGGACTTTACCCTAGCACTTCCCTCAGAAATGCTATGCAAGGGGCTAGCAGGTGGCGTGGTGGTGAGGGTGCTGGACTCCCACATGGCCGACCACAGTTCTGGGCCTGGTGGCTTACATTCTTACTTTCCCTTTCTCTCCCTCTGTCTCTCTCTCTGGTCAAGTTAAAGAAATTGATAATAATGAATATAATTAAATAAATAGTTCTTTAAAAAGAAAGAAAGAAATGCTATGCAAGCAGGCCAGCTGCTGATGTGGTTAAGGTGCTGGATCCTACATGGCTGAGCACACGATTTGAGTCCTGGACCCAGTGGCTTTAGAAACACATGGGGCGTGTGTGTGCTCAAAATCCCAGCAGAAGAGGTTGTGGCATGGTCATTCTCCCCCCACCCCGGGGCGGGGAGGGGGAGGATTTCTCTCTGTCTTCCTGTAGTAAGTACATGGGCTTTATCGCAAATTTAAAATAAGTAAAAATTAAAACTAAATGTGGTAGGGGGAGGCCTTCCTCTAAGGGGGAAAAAAGGAAAGACAGAAATGCTGTCCCAGCTTTCCTGTGCTGTAGAGACCATCGTGTTGGGTCGACTGCGGGATCTAGTAGGGGTCAGCAAACTGAGCCAGGGACCAAATCTGGCCTGTGGCTTGTTTTGCAGGACCCAGGAACAAAGGCTGATTTTTACATTTTCAAAGGGTGTCAGGGCCAGTTGGTGGCATGATGATTGAGGTGCTGGATCCAACATGGCCAACTACATGGTTTTAGTTCCAGACCTGGCGGCACAAAAATCACACCGGACTTATGTGCATGCGTGGCCCAAATCTCAAAGACAGGACCAAGTGGAGGAGAAGGAATGTGGTGTTATCATTCCCCATGCAGGGGTGCGTTCTCACTTTCTCTCTCTCTCGCTTGCTCTCGCTCACTTGTTCTCTCTCTGGCAAGTGCACACGCCTCTAGCAAGTTAAAAAAACAAAACAAAACAAAACACAGGGACTGGCAGGTGGCGTGGTGGTTAAGGGTGCTGGATTCCCACATGGCTGACCATGGTTCAAGTCCTGGACCTGGCGGCTTGCTTTCTCACTTTTCTCTCTCTCTCCCCCTATCCCTCTCTGGTCAAAATTAAGAATAAGTAAATAAATAAAGTAAATAAAAAAGTAATTCTTAAAAACACACACACACAAATAAGTAAATCCCAGTGGCTCGTGAGAACTTCAGAGAAAGAAATGACATAAAACCATTGCAAGATGGTGACTCTATACTCATTTCTTGAGTGAGAAGATCCTCATATCAAATTTAAAAAGGCTTCTAGCAATTCAAGGGCCTTTTTCTCAACTGTGGACTGAATCCTTAACAATATTCTATTCTCTAGTAATGAATGAGTTCTACATATATGCAATATTTTTTTTTTCAAAGAGAGATTTTTGCTATAGTGTGTATGTACTCCCTGGAGAGACAGAGAGAGAAAGTGAGAGATTACTTCCTAGGGGGGATAGCCATGCTGCTATCCCTTCTCCTCCGTTCTCTTCTTAGAATTTTGGACATGCATGTACACGTTCCTAGGTGTGAGTTTCAAGGTGCTGGATTTGGGACTCAAACCATAGTCGGCTATGTGGGAATCCAGCGCCTTAACCACTACACTTGCTGATCCCCATATATGCAACATTTCTTTACAACACAGACACAGAATGAAAAGAATCTCAGAGAAAGGTGCTTAGCCCAGTGTTCTTTTTCTTCATTTTTTTTTTTTTTTGGAGAGGTTTGTGCTATACGGTGTGTACGCTCACCAGAAAGACAGAGACAGAGACAGTAGGCAAAAAATCACCCCCCAGGGGGATGGCCACCCTGCAATCCCTTCTCCTCCATTCTCCTCTTGGGATCTTGGGCACTCACGCACACGTACACGCCCAGCATGAGTTTAAGCCACTGGGTCCAGGACTTGAACTGCGGTCAACTACACGGGAGTTCAGTGACACAGCCATTATGCTAACTGCTGGTCCCTTTTGTCTTCATTTTGACACTGATGACCTGGAGGCAGTCTTTGAGAACCAGCAGTTGATTAGGATTAGAGGGTAAAAGTTTTGTTCAATCAGTGCTGTTTGTGTTCAGAACTTGAGCCTGCGGATGTTTGAGCTCATCCATGCTTGTGCTAATACCTCTTATTTATTGAGCACTTAGCATAATGCTTGGCACGTTGTAGTCTTACATGTATCATCACTTGTTGAATTTATTTTTAAATTGCCAGAGGGCACGTGTCCTCATCAGAGAGACAGCACTCCCCAGTGGGGCATGGTCACACCACAATCTCTTCTCCATTCTCCTCTTGGGATTTTGGACACACACGTGCACGTGCCTGGTGTGTTTTCAAGCCACTGAGTCCAGGACTTGAACCAAGCAGTCGACCATGTGGGATACAGCTGCCTTAACCTCCAAGCCACTTCTAGCCCCTCAAGGGAGACTTTGTGTCCTTCACTTTCTGCCAACGTCAAGAGAGACAAATGTCCCTTTTTGCAAGGCAGGTTTATTATTTTATTTCCCTTAAAGGAGTACAAGGAACTGAGTATTTTTTAACTGTCCCTTAAAGAGCACAAGGAGCTGCTTTGGGCAGGGCTCTGCAGAGCATGTCTGAAGTAGCCTTGCTGAGTTGAGGGTTTCAGCATACAAGGTGTTCTTGGCACCTGCCCAGATTCCCTTGCTTCTAGTGCATCCCCTCGCCCCCTGGTTTCTGCGAATGAACACAGAGTAGACCAGATGTCCGTTTTGATCTTCACCAAACTATGATCTTTGTACTGTGGAACTCTATGAAAATTGAGCACATAGGTGATTAGAGACTAGGTCATAAAAGGCATCGTGGGTTCCTCCTGGCTCTCCTTCTTGGATCACTTGCTTAGGGAAGGAGAGACCAGCTGCCATGTTGTGAGCACACCCAAGCAGCCACATGGAGGTAATCAAGGTCTCCTGCCAGTAGCCGTGTGTGTGTGTGTGTGTGCCATCTCGGGAGCATATCATTTTTTTAAAGAGGGATTTTTGCTATAGGACATGTGTGTTTGCCAGAGACACAGAGAGATAGAAAGCAGGAAATCACCCTCCGGGGGGATGACCACATCGCAATCTCTTCTCCATTTTTCTCACAGAATTTTGGGCATACACACACACAATGCCCAACATGTGTATGTGCGTATGTTTAAGAAATATTTTATTTATTTATTTATTTATTTGGAGAGGTTTTTTTGCTATAGGGCGCGTGTGCTCACCAGACAGAAAGAGAGAGACATAGAGACAGAAAGCGAGAAATCACCCCCCAGGGGGGATGGCCATGCCGCAATCCCTTCTCCATTCTCCTCTCGGGATCTTGGGCACGCATGCACACGTGCCCGGCATGAGTTCTAAGCCACCGGATCCGGGACGCGAACCACGGTCGACTACGTGGGAGTCCAGCGACATAGCCATTACGCTAACTGCTGGTTCCCTAAGAATTATTTTATTTAACTTTATTTATTTATTTAAGTTTGATCAGAGAGGAACAGAGTGAGAGAGAGGGAGAAAGTGAGAAAGCAAGCATCCAGGTCCAGAACTTGAAACACCCTTGGCCATTTGGGAGTCCAGTGCCCTTAACAATCATGCCACCTGCTAGTCCCCCACCCAGCGTGCATCTTAAGCCACAGGGCCTGGGACTTGAACCGCGGTCGACTATGCAGGAGTGTAGTGGTATAACCATTACGCTAACTGCTTTTCCTGGTGAACATGTCTTTTAGCTCCAGTCAAACTTTCAAATGACTGTAGCCCTGGCTGATAATTTGACTGCAATATCCAGAACCAGTACTGTCTAGCTTAGCACTCCTAAATTCTTGCCCCTGAGAAACTATGTAACAAAGGGACCAGCAGATGGCATAATGGTTACGATTCAAGTCCCCGACCAGGAGGCTTAAACTTCATGCTGGGCATGTGTGTGTGAGAGAGGAGAAGGGATTGTGGTGTAGGTAGCCCTCCTGGGGGGTGATTTCTTGCTTTCTGCCTCTCTGGTGAGCACATGTACCATACATCAAAAACCTCTTTCTCTGGGGTTGGCAGGTGGCATGGTGGTCAAATTAAATAAATTAAATAAAATTTAAATAAAAAGAATTTTTTTCAGAAGTTTTTGCTATGTATTCTTTTTAGAATTGTCATTTAACTTTCTTTCTTTCTTTCTTTTTTTCTCTCTTTCTTTTCTTCTTTCTTTCTCTTTCTTTAAATTTGACCAGAGAGGGACAGAGTGATATATATATATATATATATATAGAGAGAGAGAGAGAGAGAGAGAGAGAGAGATGGGGAAAGTGGGAAAGCAAGCCACCAGGTCCAGGATTTGAACCATGGTTGGCCATGTGGGAGTCCACCACCCCTAATCACCACACCACCTGCCAGCCCCAATAAAAGAATTCTTTAAAAATAAAATCTCTTTCTCTAAAAAAAAAAAAGACATTATATAATAATAAATGCTACTTGTTTTGAGCTGTTGAGTTCTGAAGACAGTCTATTATGCAGCAGTAGATAACAAATACATTTCCTCACAGAAAACTACACTTCACCAGAACAGGATGATTTATGTTTGTGTGAGTGTTTGGGTATATTATGAACCACTGGCAGCCTGACAATAATCACTAGGAGGCCCGTGGTTCAGGCAGGCACTGAATTCTTGTTTCTGTCCCTAGAGGTCAGTATTATCCCCAGGAAGAATGACATTGAAGGCCAAGCATTACCATGGCCACCATCCCTGGGTCTTCCAGTTGTGATTGGTTGCTTTAGATTGCCTGGATTTCTGTGTCAAGTTCTCAGATTGGCTAGCTTAGGTTAATAAGGGTATTTCCTTCCGGAACAAAGCATCTGATACACAGGCAATTTTGGATCTGGGGTTGGTCCTGGGTTCCACAAAGATGAAGCATTGCAACATCTTTAGCCTTGCCTGGAGGCAGACTGGGGTAAAATAAGTTTCCTGTTTCTCCTACTCATATGTCCTCTTCCTACCCTGTCACAGGTTATGCGTGACATTTTGGCTCTGGCTTCAGAAGGAGAAAGAATTGGGAAAAAAAGCCACTGAATCTGGGACTGAAACCAAGGTCAGCCATTGGGAGTCCAGTGATGTAATTGCTATGCTGTCTCCTGGTCCCTGGCAAAGCCTTTTTTATTAAAATTTTTTTTAATTTTAAATTTTTTACATTTAATCACTATACATCATTCTGCTTTCCTAGTGTATGCCCCAGAGGAGGCATCCCGTGGAGGACCACAATATGACACTCACCGAACATAGAATTACCAGAGACAAGACTCTGCATCAATTACCCTTTGCAAAATTCTTCAGAGTCCATCTTCAAGGTCTCTTTCACAATAAGCAGGTTACCAAATCTTTTCAGAACTCGTTGCATGACAAAGCATTTTCTTCCCTGAGTGATCTGTAAGCTTCCTTCTTCACAAGGAGGATGAGGTAAGAACTGTGACTCACTTGCTCCTTTGCCTCGCTGCTTGGAGGGTCCAGTGCTCCGTTTTGTGCTTAGTGGCATCAGCCTTCCCCAGGCTGGGTGCTGGGGCATCACCAGTCTTCCGGCTCACCGTGACTGGACTTTGCTTCAATTATCTCTATTTTCATTAGCTTCTTGGACCTTTTGTTTAAACCATCTGCCCTCCTTTGGATAGAGGTGATGGCTAGAAATGTAAGCCCCTCCTCATCTTTCTCCCAGTCAGTGGGGCTGGGAGGAACCTAGAGGGTGCATCATGGAAAAAGTCTACCAGGTGCTCATAGCCCTGCCCCTTTCTCCAAAATCCTGGAGCTGAGGGAAGCTTTGTGAGTGAGAGGTCCAGGGCTGCCTGGACCAAGGTCCAGCTCGCCACCTAAAGGCAGGTGAAACCATTGCTGTTCCCATTTGGTAGCTGATGGGGCCTGAGACTAAGTAATCAAGGTCCTCACACTAAGTGAGAGGAGAGAGAATGTGCTCGAGTGTGAAAGAAGAGAGGAAGACAGAACAGCAGTTGGGTGTGTAGGAAATGGCGGGATCCAAGGATCAGCCCCGGGATGGGGCTCCTGAGCCTCAACCATCAGTGTGGACGTCTCTGAGCACTTTTTCCAGAGGCTGACTTCTGAGGATGAGTCTGAGACCGGGATTGCACAGAATCTGGTCTGATTCCAGGAGGCCGAGACACAGGGAGGTGCTGAGAGGCAGGCAGCGTGGTCCGGCTGGCAGAACGGGAGGCCCCAGGGCCCTGTGTCTTCTTGTCCAGGGAGGCCCCAGGTCCCTGTGTCTTCTTGTCTAGGGAGGCCCCAGGGGCCTGTACCTTCTTGTCTGGGGTCTGGTTTTGGCTGACAGAGTGAGGTGTGGTCTCTGGAAAATAAACCAAGACAAGGTTAAGGATGTGGGAGATTTTGTACAGTCTTCATTGGAGTTCTCTGGAGCTGCCCTGCAGTATATGGAGATTGTAGTCCTATGTGATGATGGGAGAACTGGCAGATTGCCTCAGGGCTCTCAGAGCACCTTGACTACTTTTGCATAAATAGATCTGCTGGAGGAGTCTGGTATGCTGGCTGGAGAATAAGATTTTGAACTCTTCCTTTAGGCTAGACCCTCTGATCCTAGGTTTTTCTAGAGTATAAAACTGGGAAAATGGTAGTAGCCTGCGGGTTGGATGGTGGTGCAGCAGTAACGCAGCACTTTGCAACGCTGACTACATGGGAAGGTTTCTGGTTTGCAAATAGAGACCTCGCATCATCTGGTGCTACAGTGTCCCTGTCGCAAAATTCCCAAAAGACCACAAGGAGCCGATTCCGATGCAAATGCACAAGGGTTGCTTTCATTCGGGCTCGAGCCAGGGCTCTCAACAGTCACTGACACAGCCAACGGATTAGAGTTGTGAGCCCTGGTGTTAGTTGGGTTGGGTTTTCATTTGGCTGTTAAGGGGGGGAAGTCGAGGGGTGCTGAGGAATGCACTCAGGTGGCTATACATTGGCTGTAGATTTCAAGAAGCATAGTTGTCTTTTACTGATTGGTTTTCAGACTATTAAGTTGGGCAAGAAAGTTACTTCAAGTCTCTGGTATTTCCTTTGTTCTTCTCATTATGACCCTCTCCTACGTGATCGGCTCACTTCCTTGAGATGGTGCTGATTCTCAGCAAGGTGGGTTTAACAAAATGGAGTCACTCTGGTCTTTTAGTGCTGGCTGAGGCTGGGGGTGAACTGCAGTGTCAAGACCCTGTTTGGGACGGGGGCAGAAGATGGTGTAGCGGTTACGTCGCTAGACTCCCACATAACTGACTGTGGTTTGAATCTTGGACCCAATGGCTTGAAACTCACATTGGGTGTGTGGGCTTGCATGCCCCAGGTCCCAGGAGGAGGATGGAGGAGAAGGGATTGCAGCATGGCCATCACCCGGGAGGTGATTTCTCACTTTTCCTCTCACTGTCTCTGTCTCTCTCTCCAGTGAGTGCACATGCCCTAAGGAAGAAAACCTCTTAAACAAACAAAAAAAAGACCCTGTTGGGGGTTCTGTTTTTCTCTTTCAATAACTAACTAACTAACTAATTAACTAGCTAACAGCCTCACAGGGTGACTGCCACAGTCAAATATGATGATGGAAAAGAGACTGTGCAAATTGTTTGGAATCAGATTCAAGCTCTAGCTCTTTCACTTGTTTCCTCTCTCTCCTAACTCCAAGTTAGGGACAATGAATTACCTGCTCTTTACCAAACTCAGTACTTCTTCTTTGGGACACAGAAATGGACTGCATTTCCTGTCCGGGGTGTGGCCTGTGAAGAGTCCAGACTGCTGTGCACCACTTCCAAGTGTGTCCTCTAGGATCCTCCTTTGCACTAGCTTATAATAGGCAAAGCCCCAGTATGGCAGGAGGCACGGTTCCCACATTACTTGTGGCCACCAAGAGGAAATGTGCACTTTATGTGACAAGTAGACTGTTACATGTTTGAACCATTAGCCATTTTGGGGCCTTTTTGTTATAGCAGCGAGCATCATTCTAGCTAATACTTACAAATAACAGGGGTCAAGAGGTAGTTCTATGTGATGATAGGAGAACATGGAAAAGATCCTGGGTTCATATCTTTGGATCTCCTTGAGTATACCAGACACATGTACATGTGCCATGATCTAGGCTGGCCAAGACTGAAGGGTGGATCATGGCATGAAGACCCTGTTGAGAATGACTGTATCTGTCTCTCTCTTACTCTCTCCCTTTCTCTCCCCCTCTCATGGAAGAAATAAATACATAAACTTAAAAAAATTTTAAAAATAAATATATAAACTTAAAAAAATTAAAATGTAATACCAAGAAGTTGGAACACTCATAGAAAAATCCTAATGCCTAAACTATCAGCCTTTTTTGGGGGGGTTAAGTGATATTTTTGCTATAGGGTACATGTATTTACTGGAAAGACAGAGAGACAGAAAGTGAGAAATCACCTCCCAGGGGGATGGCCACATAACAATCCCTTCTTCTCTTGGGATTTTGGGCATGCATGCACCCACGCCCAACGTGAGTCTCAGCTCTGGGACTCGAACCATGGTTGACTACTTGGGAGTTCAGTGACATAACCGTTATGCCATCTGCTAGTCCCAATTCTCAGAATTCTGATCTTAAGTTTGTGTCCCTCTAAAACTCGTGCCTTGAGATTTGGTTCTGAAGGTATTAAGAGGAAACTTAACACATTTATGATGTTCAAAGGTGGGGCCTTTCGGATCGAAGAGGTGATTAGCCCTGATTGACTCCCAGTAGGTTTATAAAAAGAGAGAGAAGCACTCACAGAAACACACATCTCTGTCAAGGGGACCCCCTGCATCGTTTCTGGAAGCCACCAGCAGGAAAATTCTTACCAGGTGTGACCTCAAGACCTTGGCCTTCCAAATCAGGAGCTGAATAAACCTCTATTCTCATAAATATTCAAACTCAGATATTTTCTTTTGTTAACAACAGAATAGACTAGAACATGCCCTGTACACCTTTCCATGGGGTCTTGTAAAAAGCAACATCATGAAAAAGAACTTACCTTCCTTGGTGAGCTGGAGCTGGACAACATTTTTGGAGTTACTCTTAGGTGTGTCTTCTGAATCTCTGACTGCGGCTTTGCCTTTGACAGATTTGTGGCTCTTCTCAACTTCACGGAGCTGCAGGGAAAACAACCACATGGCTGGTTTTGGCCAGGGAGTGCGCGTTTGTGGCTCAGAGTCAGGATGGAGAAAGCTAGAGAAGGACCACATGTTTAGTTCCTAGGGACTACCCTAAATGGCCTGTTATTAGTCCTCATAGCCGATTGGAGAGGGAAGCCTAAGACTAATTTGCACAGTATTGGAAGGAACATTGGTCAAAAGACAGAAACTCAGTCTGTATTTCAATGATTTTTTATATCTGGGCAAGAGCACGGGGAGGTGAACAGAAGGAAATGTAAATGGAGCACCAGTAGCAAGACCAGATTAGTTCCAGAAGGGACACAAGAACGTGACCTTTAGGGTAAGTGTATATCAGGAGAGAGCAGTCAGTATTCGGGGTGTCAGATGGGTTGTTGGAAGAGAGGCTACCTGAGTATAAAGGGGGCTCTGGAGACCTCTGAGACTAGGGCCACAAGCGATAACGATATTTTGTGATCGTTTTGATAACAGTATATTTCTTAGTATTTATACTATTAGTTTTTAATCTATGGGAATAATTGTGGATATTGGACTTCATATGAGCACTGGTTGAACTCATTGAAGTTCTGTGATTTTTTTTTAGCAACCATTCAGAATTTAAGTCATTTTTGTTATGGATCCCCAAATATCCTTGTACTATAAATGCATGCTGTTGAATCTCATAAGGCTACTACCTAGGGTTCAGCTATTTTGGAATTTGATTTAGAAGAAAGTCATTTAGACCATACAACTGAGCTCACAGAGCATATTAGCAAAAGCCATCTTTTCCCCTTTGAGAACAAAATTCCTGACAGACTCACCGCTTGGATTTTCTTCCTCAGCTGGGCGTTAGCCCGGGAAAGGCTTTTGGAAACTGAGTTCAGGTAGTAGATGGCCAGGCTGCAAGAGAAATCATGCTCCCTGGGTCCTGTGATCTTGGAAAACAAGAGCTGGCCACCTTTCCTGGGCTTCAAGGCAGGTGTCCTGGACCAGGTGCTGAGGCTTTGCTCTGGGCAGAGATGAGAGGTTCTACCTTCCTACCTTCTCTTCTCAACATGGAGAAGGCCTTGGTCACCTTCACTTCCTCTCTGTTTTACTGAGTGTGGGATGACCTCTACCCCTCTAGCTCCTTAAAGGTTGACTAATGAACTCACCCCTCTGCTGACTCACCTGGGAGGTGGGCAGTGGCAGGGTTTGTGGGCAGTGGCAGGGTTTGTGGTCCCATTTCTTGTACACCTGCTCTGTGCCAGGCTCTGCATCCTGTACACACATACCTCATTGATTTTGATGAAAACCCCATGAAGAAAAAGGATGACTCCTGTGTTCAAAGACTGGTACCCCAGGATTCAGAAAGGTCGAGAAATTTGCCCAAGATCACCCCACCCATTGATACTCCTTGGATCCCACATTTAGAACCAAAGCTTTTTCTATAATCTTCAAGTCCTGAGCAGGGGAAGATGGAGATGTAAGTGGCCTACTCCAAGTTACCCTAGAAGCAGCTTCAGATGGCCTGAATGTCCCTTGTTCAGGGGGCACTGCCACTCTGCTGCTGGCCTTGTGATTGTGAGAGTCCAGCCCCCATTGGCTGGCTAGGGGCTGGGTATCCTTTGAGATAGCAGCCTGGGTTTCCCTTTCCTAGGACCTAAGGTCTGGGGCTATGACTTGGACTGTACTACCCCTGAAATGGTTTCCACACTAGCATTTTTTCTTGTGCCCACAAAGGTCAAGTTTAGTGTACGGGTTCCAGAATTTCCTCAGGAGGTCACAGGCAGTCCAGTAGTCACTGTCATGGTACCCCTCTTATGCCAGGATTAGAAGCAGAGGTTGGTTTGAAATAAAAGATTTAAGCCAATATTTATGTGTTTGCTACTGGCAATGGCAAGGTTCCAAGAGCAGACCTTTACACATGGGGGTTATGTGAATGAATGAATAAATGAAAGGATTCTGCATCCATTCTGCACCCCCCACCCCCACACTAGGGCTCTGGAATCCCTGTGAATCTGCATCCATTTCCAGAAAGCTCCTAGAGGGGCTGCTGAAAGGAGAGGTGCCTTGCCACTGTGGCCCTTCAGCTCCCCTCCAGGACAGCAGCTCTGGAGCAGCAGCTGGGAAACTGACCACAGGCTGGGGAAGCGGGGGATGACGGGGTGTGGGCCCATCAGAGCAACTTGGAGTTAAAGGTAGCACTGAAAAAGGGCTTCGGAGGCCACTTGGTACCCAAAATTCTGACAGAATAGAGAAATGGTGGAGAAGGGACTGCAGTGTGACCATGCTCCACCGGGTGGGTTGGGGGAGTACTTTCTTCCTCCTCTCCATCTCTCTCTGTGTCTCTGTGACTCTCTCTGGAGAGTGCATGTCTTCCTGAAATTAAAAAACAATAATAATAATAAAATTAGGAGGATCGCTATCTCTTTTTCTTGAACCTGGGTAGGCCTTCATGGCTGCCTTGGGAGGGTATGGCAGCAGTGATGGAATGCAACTTCTGAGGCTGGGTTATAAATGTGCTGTGCATATCCACTGTGATCTCTGGGGATGCCTGCTCTTGGGACCCAGGCAGCAGGCTGTGAGGAAGCCCAGGCAGCCGTGAAGAGGAACTGAGGCCACTAGTTCATGAACCATATGACAGTGTCCAGCACTTTAAACACCATGCCACCTGCTGGCCACTCCCTATATAACTTTCATCCACATGTTTGGAACCCAGTAAAAATGACATGTCATTCTAAAAATAGGAACAAATAAGACTGAAAAACAGGGGAAAAAATGACAAATAAATAGACCCATTGGTCTATTTTAGACTATCAGGTAATGGATTATCAGATAAGGATTTTTTTAAAAAAAGTGTAATTACTATCTTCAAAAATTACCAAGATAGAAAATTTCACTGGAGAGTTGGAATTTATAGAAGAGTCAAAATGTAACACCCATTTTGGAGAGCAATACCAAAAAAGATAGAAGAAACATACCTGTGACCCAGCAATTCCACTTCTAGATGGCTACCGTAGAAAAACTTAAAACTGCACATGGGGCCAGCAGGTGGCATGGTGGTTAAGGGCACTAGATGCCCACATGGCCAACCACATGGTTCAAGTCCTAGACCTGGCGACTTGCTTTCTCACTTTCCATCTCTCTCTCTCTCTCTCACCCTGTCCCTCTCTGGTCAAACTAAAATAAATAAAGTAAATACAGTGGGTCAAAATTGGCAGGGAATTGACTTTCTCCAGGGGCTGATGGGAGCTGGTCTGCAAGTGGCCAGATCTCTCAGCCTGATGCAGGGATAATTATGAGGCACAGTGTCTCCTGGAGCTCCCCAGCAGGATTAAAATCTAGTCATCATCCACAGTGGTAATCATGCATTCTCTTCCCTTCCCTGCCTCAATTCCCTAACTCCTCCCTCAATAAACTACTTGCATTTGCATTCTTCTCACAGGGTCTGCTTCTGGGGAATCCATACTTAGAGAACAAGAAAGAACCTTCCATGAAAGTCACAACGGCAAGAGGAGATTTCCAGGAGGCAGAGCCCTGGGCCCTGGCTTGCTTACAACATCAGCAGGATGGCTGGAATGATGAGGCCTGGATTGGCAAGGAACGCAAAGATCTTGCCCAGGAAGTTTGGGAAATCATTTTCAATGGTCTCTTGGAGGACGTCATACATTCTCTTTTTCCCACTGCAAAGAGGAGAGGACACATTATGGCAGGTTGCAAATCATGTGGCCTACACAACCATGTCCCTGCCCAATGGGCCCAAAGCTGGCACTTGGCACTACTTTCCTGGAAGAAGCAGAGCTCTGCTTCAGATGGACTGCAAGGAGAAGATGCCCCACCTAGGCTGCCATCTGAGCTATGCTTGTTGCTGAGTCAGCACCCTGGCTGACCAGCATCATGTCCTCTAGACCTTGCAACCTTGCAAACTGCATTGGTCTTCTGTGTTGACACCGTTCTCAACAAGAAAAAAAATGGATTTTCTTAAATATTGTTTTAAAACAATTTAAAAAATTATGTATTGAATTTTATTTACCATTTTTATTATTTTTTAACCTGCTAAAGGACATGTGTGCTTACCAGGGAGAAAGAGCGAAAGTGAGAAAGTAAGCCATCGGATCTAGACTCAAACTACGGTTGGCTATGTGGGAGTCTAGTGCTCCAACCACCACACGATCTCTGGCCCCATATATTCTGTTTTTAAAAGTTTGCTTGAGGCCAGCAGGTGGTGTGGTGGTTAAGGTCACTCGACTCCCATATGGCCGGCCAGGGTTCAAGTCTTGGGCCTGGCAGCTTGCTTTCTCAGTTTCTTCTCTCATTCTCTCTCTCACTCTGTCCCTCTTTGATCAAATTAAAATAAGTAAATAAATAAATAAAGTTAAATAAAAAGAATCCTTTAAAAAAAAAAATGTTTGCTGGGCCGGGCAGGTGGTATGGTGGTTAAGGGCACTGGATTCCCACATGGCCGACCACCACGGTTCAAGTCCCAGACCTGGCGACTTGCTTTTTCACTATCACTCTCCCACTCTGTCTGGTAAAATGGAATACTACTACTACTACTACTAAAAAATAAAATTGAATAAATAATTTTTAAAAATGTTTGCTTATCAGGGCTGGCAAACAACAAATAAAATAAATAATTTTTTAAAATTTTGCTTATTTATTTCTTTAGAAAGAGAGAAATCCTCAAAGGGGTATTCACACTGTGATTTGCTCCCAGCCTCAAGCAGCCTGGATCATGGGCATGTGCACACCTGTACCTGACACACACAGGGAGGCCTAAGGATACTGCTGCCTCAGTCACTTATATTGCCTGCTGGGCCCTCTCAGCATTTGATGTGGTCTACCCCTAAGTCCTGCCCCATTTGACTGAATTTCTGTGAGGTAACAGGTCTAAGCTGAGCATCAGCCCTAACCTGGTGTTCTCTTCTAGACCCTGGATAAAAAGCATTGAGAAAGAAAGCAAAATGCATGGCTCCTGGAGCATATGTCTTGGTGGGGGAGAAAGACAATAAACAAGATAAATAAGCAAAAGTTTTGAACAGAAACAAGATGTGTGTGTATGCATGAGAGTGTGACCTTTTAGTTAGGGTCTCTAGGGCAGGCTTCTTCGAAAAGGTGACCTTTGAATAAAGACCTGAAGCAAAGGAGAGGATGGCTGTGAAAATATCCGAGGGATGAACGTTCCCAACATGGGTGTGTTTTGATCAGAGCCGTGACAGGAAGGAGGTAGCAGCCATGTTTCCTTCTGAGTTCCATTTTCAGGTCCCTTGCCCGATCGGAATGTGGGTTATCAAGGAGGCAGAGGGAGGAAGTACCCCCCAGTGAGGCATGGTCACACTGCAATTCCTTCTCCTCCATTTCTTTTCCTTTTGGGATTCGGGGCACTCACACACATGGGCTTGGTTTGTTTGAAGCTGCTGGGTCAAGGATTTGAACCAAGTGATTGGTCATATAGGGTTGGCTCCCTTAACCACTAGGCCGTGGGCTGGTCCTGCAGTGGGCATGTCTAAGTGAGAAGGGGCAGCATGTTCCAAACCGCTTTACCACAGTACCCCCTCCCTTTCTTTCTTTTTTTTTTTTTTGGAGAGGTTTTTACTATAGGGCGCATGTGCTTACCAGAAAGAAAGAGAGACAGAAAGCGAGAAATCACCCCCCAGGAGAGATGGCTACACCACAATCCCTTCTCCTCTTGGGATCTTGGACATGCACGCGCATGCGCCTGGCATGAGTTTAAGCCACCGGGTCCAGGACTTGAACCACGGTCAACTAAATGGGAGTTCAGTGATGTAGCTATTATGCCAGCTGCTGGTCCCCCACAGTACCCCTTTTTACAGAGCAGCTAGAGGGCTTTGTTTTCAAAGGGTCACATATTTGGAAAGAGAACACTAGGTGCACATTATTTCTCAGTGCAGCTCCTTACCTGAACTATTTATCTTTTATACAACAGCTAGTCTCCTAAACTAGTCTTATTTAGGCTCTGAATCTACATTGTCGGCCAATGCTCCAAAGAGGGAGTTTGAGAATCTCGTCAAGAGTAGACTGCAGGGGCCAGGGGTGGCATGGTGGTTAAGGCGCTGGACTCCCACATGGCTAACTGTGGTTCAAATCCTGGACCTGGCAGCTTGAAAATCACACTGGGCAAGTGTGCGTGCGTGCCCAAGATCCTGGGGGGAGAATGGAGGAAAAGGGACTGCAGCATGGACATCTCTCCTGGAGGATGATTTCTTGCTTTCTGTCTCTCTGTCTTTCCAGGGAGCACATGCTCCCTATAGCAAAAACAAAAACAAACTAACAAACAAACAAAATCTCTCTAAAAAAAAAAAAAAAGATGTGAAACTGGAACAGGAAGGCCCTCTGAGCAGGCTGCCTGGGGGAGGGGCTACTCCTGTGTGACCAGGACACTGTACCTGAATGGCCCACAGTCAAAGGAGGGTGGGAGTGACATGATGGTATAGGCTACAGGCAGGAGGCTGAGGAAGAGCACCAGCAGCAGGAGGCCCATGTAGAAGTTGTTGGATCGGGAGGCCTTGAATACACGTGCATGGGGGACGTTGCTGCTCATCACGGCCCAGCACTGGAAATACATGGAGGTCAGCAGGCGCAGCACGTTAATGCCCACCAGTCCCGGAGCATAGAAGGAGCCCATCCTGGAAGGGCAGAAACCGGACACCTGGTTGGCCTGATAGCAGGGAAGGCGAGGGAAGGATGATTGAAGGAAGCAGGACTGATGAGTTAGGGCCACGAGGCCATGCTGATTTCACTACAGGGGAGGGGCCTCCCATTTAACTAGAACATTTTTCATTAAGCCATAGCTATCCAGTCCTTCAGGAAAAGTCACTCCAAGCTTCACTAGCTTGGACTCTGGACAGAATTTTACCAGGTCTCGTCACCAGGCATCTAGCAAGTCACACGATCATCCGTTTCTCCAAGGTCTCCATAACATTGCATTGCTGCTCAGAAAAGCACTTAAGTAGGGACCAGTATGTGATGTAATGGTTACGTTGCTGGACTCCCACAT
>NW_006203419.1:686115-702894 GCF_000334495.1 Tupaia belangeri chinensis | reverse complement strand
GAGGGGCCTCGCATTTAACTAGAACATTTTTCATTAAGCCATAGCTATCCAGTCCTTCAGGAAAAGTCACTCCAAGCTTCACTAGCTTGGACTCTGGACAGAATTTTACCAGGTCTCGTCACCAGGCATCTAGCAAGTCACACGATCATCCGTTTCTCCAAGGTCTCCATAACATTGCATTGCTGCTCAGAAAAGCACTTAAGTAGGGACCAGTATGTGATGTAATGGTTACGTTGCTGGACTCCCACATAGTCGACCATGATTTGAGTTCTGGACCTGGCAGCTTAAAACTCACACCAGGTGTGTGTGCGTGTGTGCCCAAAATCCCGAGAGGAGAATGGAGGAAAGGGATTGTAGTGTGGCCATCCCCCCTCGGGGGAGATTTTCACTTTCTGTCTCTTGCTCTCTCTCCGACAAGTACATGTGCCCTATAGAAAAATCTCTTTAAAAAAGAAAGAAGAAAGAAAGAAAGAAAGAAAGAAAGAAAGAAAGAAAGAAAGAAAGAAAGAAAGAAAGAAAGAAAGAAAAAGAAAGAGAAAAAGAAAAGCATTTGAAATTCTGTATTAAGAGAACTGGAGAGTGGCTTGCAGTTTGCCTTTGGCATCCTAAAAGTCTTGGCTAAATTTATGTCGCTTGCTCTAACTCCCTTTTCAGAGGAGGAAGTTCCTTAGTTCATTTACCTCCTGCCTACTCTCTTTCCTTCTTTCTTTCTATCCCTCTTTTTTTTCCTTTCTTCCTCTTCCCTCTCCTTCCTTCTTCTCCATTCTCTCTTCCTTCTCTTTTCTTCTTTCTTCCCTCTTCCTCCCTTTCTCTTTCTCTCCCTTTTTTCTTCTACCCTTGCTTTTCTCACCTCTTTTTCTCCCTCCTCCTCTACTTCCACAACAGCACATGGTGGGCCAGAAATTGTTCTGGCCTGTCCTCTACTTTTCGTGTGAAAGAAGGGAGCTCAGAGAGGCAAGATGGTATGCCCAGCCTCTCCCAAGTTGAGTGGCAAAGCCCAGGCTTTTGTTTTTTTACTCTCCAAATGAGATGATCCCCAGAAGAAATGGGTAACTCACCAGATCATTCCTTGATTGAAGATCAAACCCAACACATTTCCACTAATATCAAACTCAGCATATGAGGGCTGGAGAGAGAGAGAGTATGTTAGGTGCTGTTGGTCAAACCCCACTACCAGCCAAGTGGCCAAGTCAAAGCCACTCCAGCCCCGAGAGCCTGCTCTGGTAACCAGAGAGGAACCTCAGATTCAAGCTTCTATATTTTTTAACAGGCTTTCAATTCTTAAAGAAAAGTTTTGAAGTTCTCAAAGATGAAACATCTTTTAATAAAAAGAATGTGAGAGTTTCTGTATTTTAGGGCCTGTGGCTGGTAAGCATGTTCTTGGGAGGACTCTGGCCCCTAAGAAAATCTTTTTTAAAAATTTTAATTGCCAGAGGATGTGTGCACTTAGCAGAGAGATATGGAGAGACAGAAAGAGAGAGAGCAGGCCAGCCAGGTGGTATAGAGGTTAAGGTGGCTGGATCTCACATGGTTGACTATGCATTTCAAATCCTGGACCTGGCAGCTTGAAAAACATGCCAGGCCCAAGTGTAGCATTCATACCCAACATCCCAAGAGAAGAGTGGAGAAGGGACTGTGGCATAGTCATACCCCCTGGAGGGTGCTTTCTTACTTTCTCTGTCTCTGACTATCTGTGTATCACTCTCAGGTACATGCACATGCTCTGTGACAAATAGAGAGAGAGGGGAGAGAGGGAGAGAGAGAGAGAGAGAGAAAGAGAGAGAGAGAGAGTCGTCTCCAGTGGGGTGTGGTCACGCTGCAATCCCTTCTCCTGCATTTCTTCATTTTGTGGGGATTTTGAGCATGTAGGCACACATGCCCAGCATGACTTCTAAGCCACCGGGACAAGGATTCAACTATGGTCAGCCATATGGAAACCAGCTCCCCTATCTTAGGCTATGGGGCTGGCCCCAAAAGAATTTCTTTTATAAGAAAATATACCTCAACATTATAATCAAGAAGTAACTCAAATAATAAAATACAAGAAATAAAATGAGTCAAATGAAAATAAAAAACCCCAAGTCATCCCTCCAACTCTCCTGACTCCATTGTCCTCCAGTTTATGAAAAGGAAAAAGCTCATCTTGATTTTTGGCATGACTTTGATGTTCAGGATTTTGGCAATTTGTCAAGCATTTGAAAGAATACAAAGTTTGTGAGCACTGAGAGCTGGGGCTCCTCATGAAGCATGCTGAAACCGAATTTCCAATTTGCCTTCTAGAAATGAAGAACGTTAAAGCGAGAAGAGGAATGAGAAGTTAGGCAGGGAAGGTCAGGCACGCTCGGCTTAAAGAGGGAAATTATCCAAGTCCATGAGGGTTAAATCTTGGGAATTTAAATTTTAATACTTTAAAATATTTAATATCTTATCTACTGGGCTTTGTATCCTGCTTAAAAAATCCTTCCTCGCTTCAAGATTTTAAGTTTATATATGCTTTCTTTTAGAGATTTATGATTTCATCTTTTTGATGTTTAAAATTCTTATTGACCCATAGGACTAGCAGTTAGTGTAATGGCTATGTTGCTGGATTCCCATGTAGTCGACCACGGTTTGAGTCCCGAACCCGGTGGCTTAAACTCACTCTGGGCGTGCGTGAATGCATGCCCAGGATCCCGAGAGGAGAATGGAGGAGAAGCAATTGCGGCATGGCCATCCCCTCTGGGGGGGGTGATTTTTTTCTCCAAAAAAAACCCAAAAAACAAAAAAACTCTTATTGACTCAGGGGCTGGCAGGAGATGTGGTGGATGGGGCACTGAACTCCCACATGGCCAATTGTGGTTCAAGTCCTGGACCTGGTGGCTTGCTTTCTCACTCCCCATCCACCTCTGGTCAAATTAAAAATAAATAAATAAAATTAAGTAAATAACCCTAAAAGAACAAATAACCAAACTCTTGTTGACCTACAATTAATTTATCTAGGTAAAATAGGTGAGAGATACAGTCTTCACCGTTTCAAATCCATTTCAAATCCCCTACTTGCACCTAGTGATTAACCAATTGTTCCAACTTACTTTCATATAATCCTTTTCCCACTAGTTTAAAAGGCTCCCTTTATTATAAACTAAATTCTCATGTAGAGTGTACCTATTTACAGATGTTCTATTCTCTTTTGTTGGTAAGTCTGTCTAGTATTACCCATTTTAGTCATTATAGGTTCGTAATATATTTTCATACAATGGTAGCATTGTCTCTTTCATTCTTCAGGGCCCTTACCCAGGCCAGGGAGGGACACTGCTCCTACCAGGATGAGAGTTCCATAGGTGAACAAGATGTGGAACCTTTCACCAGAAGCTCAGTTAAGGAGGAGGTTCCTCACCCAGACCCGTGACTAAGGGGCAGGCCAGAGAGATGTGGTGGAAGAGATACCTATGGGACAGACAAGCGAGTATCTAGCAGACCAAAAATTCTGCTAGATCACAGGCCACCCTGAGGAGGACATGACACGTGTTTAAGAATTCACAATTGTGGGACCAGCAGATGGTGTAATGGCTACATTGCTGAACTCCCATGTAGTCAACCATAGTTCAAGTCCTAGACCTGGTGGCTTAAACTCACAACAGGCGCGTGTGTGTGCATGCCCAAGATCCTGAGAGGAGAATGGAGAAGAAGGGATTGCGGTGTGGCCATCCCCCTGGAGGGTGATTTCTCGTTTTCTGTGTCTCTGTCTCTCTGTCTTTCTGGACCTCTCCAAAAAAAAAAGGAAGAAAGGAAGAAAGAAAGAAAGAAGGAAAAGAATTCACAGTCATAGGGAAGAGAAGTATCCTAGGTGGAGTGAAGAAGAGTCAAGAGAGATTTCTCAAAGTAACATCCAGAAGATAGGACAATTATTCTTGGTACATTCTAGGACTTCTGGAACATTCACATCCACCAAACATCTGCTCAAATGCCTTCATTTCCCAGATAAGAAGGACACGTTATTAATTACACTGGAGAAAAACAGGAAATACAGAGCAGAAACTGGCATTAAACTTCCACAGAAATGAAAGGCATAGTGAAGAATCTGACTGCAATTATCAAAGAGGACGGTTGAAACGCCTTTCTGCAGAGTGTCGGCAAAATAGTGACCTACAAATCCAGCCTCCAGGTCCCAGCACCAGCAGTAATTCATGAACCGGACAAAACAAGCCCGAAGGAAGTCCCCCAGCAGGATGGTGATGTACGTTACCAGCATGTCAGACACTGTCAGCCTCATGAATTCCTGCAAGGAGTAGAAAAGGTGGCCATCAGGGTTTGACCTGGCCCCCTCTTCCCCACCCCCCCACTGCAGCCACACAAACGCTCCCCACCCACCTGAACTCACCATGTGACCCTCTGATTTTTCATGGCAGAGTGGTAGTGCAGAAAAAAGATCCCTGGCTTTGAAAATGCTTCCATTATGGGGGGCCAGCAGGTGGCATGGTGGTTAAAGTGCTGGACTCCCACATGGCTGACTGCAGTTCAAGACTTGGACCTAGTGGTTTGCTTTCTCACTTTCTCTGTCTCATCAAATTAAAGAATAATAATGGGGCTGGCAGGTGGTGTGGTGGTTAAGGATGCTGGACTCCCACATGATCGACCATGGTTCGAGTCCCAGACCTGGCGGCTTGCTTTCTCGCTTTCTCTCTCTCTGTGTTCCTCTCTGGTCAAATTAAAATAAATAAGCAAATAAATAAGGTTAAAAAAATTAAAGAATAATAATGATAATAAAAAATAAATAATTCTTAAAAAACAAAAAAAAGACCGAATTGTGGGACCATCAGATAGTGTAATGGTTACATTGCTAGACTCCTACATAGCTGACTGCAGTTCGAGTCCTGGACCTGGTGGTTTAAAACTCACTCTGGATGCATAGGCGTGCATGCCCAAAATCCCAAGAGGAGAATGGAGGAAAAGGGATTGTGGAATGGCCAGCTTCCCTGGTGGTGGTGGTGGAGGGTGATTGAGGAGACAAGAATCTCTCTCTCTCAAAAAAAAAAAAAAAAAAAAAGAAAGAAAGAAAGAAAAGAAAAGACCCAATTGTATGGCTCTAAAATCATCTTTAATCTCTTGCAGTTGATAATGATATCGACCTTGCAGGATTAGTGGGAAGCTCAGTGATTATGAATGCAAGTGTCCTGGTACGCTGGCAGTACCCAGTGTGTGGTAGTTGTCATCACTATGCACCAATATGGGAACTGAAGGCTTGTCCCTCATTTGCCCACCTGCTCTGAACTGGCAGCTGCCCCTGCTAAGACCGAATCTGACCATCAGTCACCTGGATAGCAGCTGGTTAGTTTCACCTCCTGCCGACTGGATATTCTGTTGGCGTGTAGAGACAGTAATACAGGTTTTGTGCAGCGGAGCACAATACAAGAGCCAAACATAAAAGAACAAAATTTTCTCTGCTTCCATAGAGTATGTATAATTTATTAAATTTTGGGGGAATTGTAACAATCTACCTTTGGTAGAGTATGTATAATTTATTAAATGTTGGGGGGAATTGTAACAATCTAACTTTGGTAGAGTATGTATAATTTATTTTTGGGGGGGGATTGTAACGATCTTAGGTTGCCATCACAACCTAAGACCCTTATTATACTAGATTTAGAGAGTTCCTAGGAGGCTCAGGGTCTGCTTTATTCATTTCTGTGTCATTTTTGCATAAATGTTTTATATCATTTTTGTATCCATTTTTTAATTTCAAAATTATTTTAGTCTGTGCTTCTATTGTTAAAAACTGAAGACCACAGATGGAATAATACAATAAGAACAGAAGTTTATTTGGCTTACAGCTTGGAGGGCTAAGGTCAAGGAGTCACATCAAGGGAGTCTTTTTGTGGTGAGGATTCTGTAGTGCTGAGGTGGTGCAGGACACCACATGGCAAGAGGGCAGAAACTAAACCCATTACCAACACGCTCGGAAAGACGTGAAGGGTCATTAGTGATGGGGAATTGGTGGATAATCAGGGAAGAGTGAGAGATATCTTCCAAAGAGGTGCGGGAGCAAATGAGAAATTCTACAGCAGAATATTCCAAAGGAATTATGCTGGTAATGAACTCTTCTGCCTTCTAAAGAGTTTGGAAAGAGCAGGTGGGGAGCTGAATTGGTCAGTACATTAAAGACAGGAGGATTTGAAGACTGCGGGGGAATCTGGACTGGAGGAGACAAGAAGTGGCAAGTCTGAGCCACCCATGAAGGAAATGGGGAGAAAAACCCCAGCACCTCACGCAGCAGGAAAGACGCATTGTTGCACTTGCAGGCAGTGTTGCGGGTACGTGACGTAATCCTCTCCTCCACGGCACTTCATCATCCTCAGTTAAAACCATATGGAGGGGGAACCAGCAGTTAGCATAATGGCTATGTTGCTGGACTCCCACGTAGTCGACCATGGTTCACATCCCGGACCCAGTGGCTTAAAACTCATGCCAGGTGCGTGTGCGTGTGCGTGCGTGTCCAAGATCCCGAGAGGAGAATGGAGGAGAAGGGATTGTGGCATGACCATCCCCCTGGGGAGTGATTTCTCGCTTTCTGTCTCTCTGTCTGTCTCTGTCTGTCTGGTGAGCGCACGCGCCCTATAGCAAAAATCTCTCAAAAAAAGAAAAAATATGGAGGGTCAGCAGGTGGTGTGGTGGTTAAGGTGCTGGATCCCACATGGCAGACTGCAGTTTGAGTCCAGACCCAGTGACTTGAAAATCATACTGGGCACTTGTGCATGTGTGCCCAAAATCCTTAGAGGAGAATAGAGGAGAAGAGACTGTCATCATCCCTCCTGACCCCCGCCCCAGGGGCTCATGTCTCACTTTCCCTCTCTCTCTCTGTCTCTTTCAGATGAGTGCAAATGTCCTATAGCAAATTTTAAAAAGAGATATAAAATAATGAAACTACCAATGACATGTATTTGATATGAAAAAGGATGGTAAAGAACTAGCAAAATGCTAACAAGGGTTGTCTTGGGTTCATAGGTTTTTCATTTTACTTTCCTCAACTTTCAATATTTATTTAATGAAATAGGTGGAGTGAGGCAGTGGTGCAGCCATAATGCAATCAGAACCACATAAGAAAGGTTCCGGTTTGTATCCTAGGTCCTCTGTGAGTATGCTGGCTGAGGCGGGGGGTGGATTGTGGTGCGAAGACCCTGTTGAGAATGCCTGTCTCTCTTTTCCTCTCCTGTGGAAGAAATAAATCATGCCTTTTGTGAGTGGATTTTTCAGGGACTCTGAAGAAGCAACACAATCTGCATCGCAGTGGGGTAGCAAGTGAATAGAAATCCTATGTGAGGAGGTGGAATTGAGGAAGATAAGGTAGCTGATCGCTGTGTTACCCATGAATATGTCAGCTTACTGCCCAGGAAGGCAAAGTACAGTTGGTTCTGATGTCCACACTGTGCAAGCCACAGAAATGGCAGTTACAGGGCATAAGAGAAAATGATAGCTCTTAATTTTTGAGACTCTAAGAAAAACTGTTCTTTCTCTTCACGGAAAACTGCATACATGCATAAACATATAAAATTCTGCATCTAAGTTTTCAGGGAATTTATTAATGATTTCCAGGTTAGCAACCCCAGGCTTTAAATAAAATCTGTAGTAAAACTCTGAATAAATCCAAGAGGTATTAGAACAACATGCAGAGTATACTAAGAAACTGTGGGGCACTGAAAAAAAATGGAGGGGGGCTGGCAGGTGGCATGGTGGTTGAGCCGTTGGACTCCTACAGGGCTGACCACAGTTCAAGTCCTGGACCTGGTAGTTTGCTGTCTCACTTTCTCTCTCTTTCTCCCCACTCTCTCGTCAGATTAAGTAATAATAATAATTAAGGAATTCTTTTTCTTTTTTTTGGAGAGGTTTTTGCTATAGGATGTGTGCACTTGCCAGAAAGACAGAGAGAGAAAGTGAGAAATCACCCCCCAGGGGGGATGGCCATGCCTCAATCCCTTCTCCTTCATTCTCCTCTCGGGATCTTGGGCACGCACGCACATGTGCCTGGTGTGAGTTTAAGTCACCAGGTCCAGGACTCAAACTGCGGTTGACTACATGGGAATTCAGCAATGAAGGCATTATGCCATCTGCTGGTCTCAAAATTTAAAAAGAAATTATTAAAACAAAAAAAAATGGGGAAGTGAAAAGGTATAACTTTCCTAAGAAACACTGGTTTGGAATTTGGACTGTAGAAACAGAAACATCAAGAAAGGAATAACAAAGGGTGTGTGTGTCACCTTTTCAGAGAGTATAACTACTCACAATGCCCACAGCTGTCTCCCAGCAAGAACCCCGGGGCACATCGGCAGGATGCAGGGGTGGCCGGGGGACACTCTCATTCCAACCCGAGGAGTTGTAATAGTTAAACAGAGTCCAGTGAGTGATGTTCTTTATTGTCTCTTCATTAGAGAGCTAGGACAGAAAATGGAGATGCTGGGTTGGAAAGAGCCAGCCAGCGATGGTCCAACCATTGCCATAGGAACAACAATTAAACACATGCCACGACCCTACCATCTGGCCTCCTACCCCTGGATAGAGTCTTTCCAGAAACGTTCTCCCTAGGCTTCCAATCTGTACAGGAGAGGGGAGTGACTGGCTGAAGTCCTTGGGTCTTTGCCATGAAGTTATATTCTCCTCTGTGCTAGTATGTGTCCATTGATCTATCCAGCCATCCATTGATCTGTTCAAGCATCCAGCCAGCCAGCCGGCCGGCCAGCCAGTCATTCATTCTTCTTTTGAGAATAATTTATTCAGGGTCTATTCTGGGCCGTGATAATACAGGAGTGACCAAGAAAGTCCATAGTCTAGTAAATCAGAGAAATGAGCAGACAGGTAATTACAGAACAGAGTAATAGGCATTGTGAGACACTTTCTCTAGGGACCACATCAGGCAACGGAGGCCACAGAAGACTTCCTGGAGGCAGTGACATCTGGGCCAGAACCTTGGGAGGTTTAACTAGTCAACTGGTTAAACATGGGAAGAAGGACAGCCAGAGAAAGGCAAGAGAGAATTTTGCCCTGAAGAAGAAATGCAAGACTTAGGAGAGTGGAGCAGTCTCCTGGGGTAGGAAGAAAACCATGCTTAGACTCTCCCAGTTGTTTCCTCTCAACCTCAGGAAAAGGTTCCTCCAGCTTCCTAAGGAAGAAGGGAGGATGGAGGAGAGGAGCATCATCATCTGGCCCTTCCGTAGTCTAATAGTTCAGCTTTCCTCTCCATCCATGGAATTTGGCCATCCTGCAGTCTCCTCTTTGCCCCAGCTGTTCCCTCTGCTCTTCCCTGGTGGTTCAGCCTTGTGGTTCCCTGGGCTGGTCCCCACTGAAGCACATCCCATGATGTGCTGTAACAAATGAATCTTTCTCCTGGCCCAGATTGGGACAGGACTGTGTCTTGCTCTCTGCTGTCCCCCAGGGTCTGGCACAGTGGGTGCTTCATAGCTGTCTAGTGAGCACTGATGCTCACCAGAGTCACCAAAGACATATTGCCTCACTGGACAATGACTTGATTGCTGATCACTTATGGCAGCTGTGTAATCACATAAAAAAAGCTGCAGATATGGGGCCAGCAGGTCATTTGGTGGTTGGGGTGCTGGATTCCCACATGGCCCGGACCTGGAGACTTGCTTTCTCACTTTCTCCCTCTCTCTCTGGTCAAATTAAAATAATAATAATACTAAATAAAATTTAAATAATTTTTTTTAAAAAAAGCTGCAGATAAAATATGTAGCTATGTAAATGATGATGTGAAATAAAGACAGTCTCAGAAAAAGACAATAAAGAACTGTAGCAAAATGACAAGAGTTGTCTTTGGGACACAGACAACTGGGATGTTTTTCATCTTTTTTCCCCTCAACTTCCAACATTTGTTTAATTAGCATGAATTATACATAATGCAATTATTATATTAAAATATGGTGGGACCCAGGGGATAGAGGGTTTGCGTTTTTACCTTGAGGTGGACGTCATCCATGAGGGCCAAGAGAAATGTGTAGAGATTCCCCAGGAAGAGGGCAAAGATGCGTCCCAGCTGCCACTTCAGTCCAATGCGTGGGTGGTAATTCTCCAGGGCAGCGATGGTTTCAAACAGAGGGGGACAAAACATCCCAAGCAGGGACATCACGATCTCCACCTGAAAAATCAAGAAGGCCTGGGTTACTTGTGTCATCAATATTACTTGCTTGGTCACCATCCCTATGCCCCCTGTGACTAACCATCCCAATCTCCCTACTGACTCCTTCCCTCCTCTGCTTCTGGAGGTGCCCAGCAGTCTGCACAACCTGGTGTGGGACACTGGCTGAGGCATCAGCATTCTCTGAGAAGTCAGCCTATTCCTGGACACTATAACTGCTCCACGACTGGTTGCTGTCACAATTGTTGCTCTTTGCATGAATAAAAACGACAAACTTTCTTTGAGGAGCAAATGAATGAACATATGGGGCAGTGCTTTGTGGTGTGGAAAGCTGTAAGCTGGGCAGGTGCTATGGTGGCAGCTCTCATCGCAAAACCATGGAAAACAGGAAGCTCGGATCACAGAAAGGAACTAACAGCAGAAGTCAGGAGTGTGGCATTTGGAGTCAGCTCTCTGGACTCGTGCCCCAGCTCTATTACTTGTTGGCTTTGTAACTCAGAAAAAGGTCACATAACTTCTCTGAGCTTCTTGTTTTTTCTTGTGTAAGATGGTGACAGTAGCCACAATCGGGGGATTAAGAAGAAATAATGTATGTAAACCTGCTAGCCTGGAATCTGGTAAGCCACAGGCACTAAATTTTGACTCTATTTCCCAGTTCTCCCACCCTACAGAGGGGTTCCCAGTGTTCTTATCTTTCCCATCTCCTAAACCAATTCTGACCGGTTCAGGAACTATATTGGGACCTCCAATCCATTGTTGGGAATGCCCGAATTGACATCATTGACATCCAGATTCACTGATCCAGGGTAGGTTAGACATAAGTTTAGATGTTCAGGAATGAGGCACCATAGAGAGACTTGGAGTCAGGTAGACACTGGGTCCTAATCCTGATGCCACTGCTAACAAGTTATATGTTTTAAACTTTCTAGTCCTCAGATAATTAATCTGGAAACTAAGAATAATGATGCCTATTCCTGCCAATGTGCTATGAGGCATTAACAAAATAATCTATACAGTGCCAGGCCTACTGTGGGCATTTGTTTAATAATTTTCTTTTGTGTCCTTCTCTTCCTCATTTCTTGAGCCCCTACTATTATATTTGTGAAACACTATGCTAAATTCTGGAGATAACAACAAATAAAAAAAGACACACACATATCCCATGTTTCTGCATTGGAAGAATTAATAGAGTCAGGATGTTAATCCTACCCAAATTAATCTAGAAATTCAATGCAATTCCTATCAAACTACCAGAGGTATTCTTCACAGAAATAGAAAAAAGCAATCATAAAATTTGTCTGGAACCATGAAAGCCCTATATTGCCAAAGCAGTACTGCACAAGGGGAATCAAGTAGGAGGCATCTCACTTCTTAACCTTAAAACATATTACAAAGCTGTGCTAATCAAAACAGCATGGTATTGGCACAAAAAAGAGGCAGATAGACCAATGGAATAGAATTGAGAACCCAAAAATAAACCCCAAAACATACAGCCAACTGATCCTTGACAAAGGGCACAACACAATCCAGTGGGAAAAAGAAAATCCAGTGGGAAAAAGAAAGTCTCTTCAGCAAATGGTACTGGAAAAACTGGACAGCCACCTGCAAGAGAATGAAACTGGGCCCCTACCTCTCACCACTAACAAAAAAACAACTCAAAATGGATCAGGATCTAAACATAAACCTCAAACTATAAAACTACTGGTAGAGGGGCCAACAGGTGGCATGGTAGTTAAGGTACTGGGCTCCCATTTGTCTGACTATGGTTCAAGTCCAAGATCTGGCAGCCCTCTTTCTCACATTCTCTTTCCTGGTCAAGTTAAAAATGTACTACTACTGATCAATAAAATTAAATTAAATATTTCTAAAAAAATATAAAAAAAAAACAACTACTGGTAGACAACACAGGAGAAACTCTTGGAGACCTTGGAGTAGGCAAAGACTTCTTAAATCAGACCACCAAAACACAGGCAATAGTCCCCAAAATAGACAAGTGGGACTACATTAAGCTAAAAATCTTCCGGACAGCAAAAGAAACAATGATTAGAGTGATGAGAAAACCCTCAGAGTGGGAGAATATTTTTGCAAACTATTCCTTAGGCAAGGAACTAATAACCAGATTATACAGGGAACTCAGTTTACCTGCAGAAAAACAAAACAAAACAAAACATTCAATCCAATTAAAAGATGGGCAAATGAGCTGTATAGACAACTCTCCAAGGAAGACATATGACGGCTGAAAAGCATATGCAAACACGCCCAGCATCTCTTATCATGAAGGAAATATAAATCAAAACCATGAGATACCACTTACCCACAGTCGGAAGGGCTAAAATTTTAAAAATAAACAACGGTAAGTGCTGGTGAGGCTGTGGTGAAAACGGATCTCTCCTACACTGCTGGTGGGAATGTAAATCAGGACAAGCACTTTGGAGAACAAAATGGAGGTTCCTCTGTAACCTACAAAGAGAATTACCGTACGACCCAGTAATTCTACTCTTATGTATCTAAATAGGAAAAACTCTCAGTTGGAAAAACATTTGCACATCCATGTTTACTGCTGCATTATTTACAATTGGTAGGACATAGAATCAATTCAAATGTCCAAAAATAGATGAGTGGATTGAAAAAATGTGGCATATGTACTCTATGGAATACTACTTAGCCATAAAAAACAATGAGACCCTCACATTGTCAGACTATGAAAGACAGGTTTTGTATGTCCCTGCTCAATACATACTGAGTATCTGTGCTCTACAGCAGTACTGAAAGATCGGAAGGAATAATAGCAGGGAGGACAACTGCAAGTACTAGAGATATTATGGGGGGAGGGGTAATAAAGGGTGAGTAATAGGGGGAAGGGAACAAGAAAAAACAACACATTTAATTCACACAAAAAATGAAAAATTGCTTGCTGCTGCTAATGTATATGACAAGGTCTTTGTCTTGACTGATGTGCATTGTATTCGTTCTGGGAAAAATCATGCTGTACACTGTAAGGAGGTATAGTGATTAAATGTAATTTATAAATATATATATATATATACACATACTCTTTCCACAAAGGGATTAGGATGGATGAAAAGAATTACATAACTAGTTAATCACTAGAAAGGTAAAACATGTTACAAGGGTAAGTTCAGAAAGTGTGTAATAGAAATAAGGATATAACATTTAAGCTCAGATAAGAAACTTCTGAAGTGAGCCAGGAGTGAGAAGGAGAAGGCGTTTCAGTAGAACAAGCAGAATGCCAGTGTATTTGCAGCTTAGTGAAGACGGAAAGAATGACTGGGAGTGTGGCTGGGGAGGTGTTAAAACAACTGACATGCTAATTATAATCCAGCTTTGTTTAGTTACAGAAGCCAGAATCCAAAGCCTAATAACATAGGATATAAGACGTCTATGTGACTTGCTTGAAAGAGATGTATTTTTCCTTTTCCTTTTCTTTCTTTTTTTTTTCTTTTTAAGGTTTTTGCTACAAGGTGTATGTACTCGCCTGAGAGAGACAGAGAGATAATGAGATGGAAAGTGAGAAATCACCCCTAGAGGGGATGGCCACACTGCAATCCCTTCTCCATTCTTCTCCTGGGATTTTAGGTGCACACACATGCACCTGGTGTGATTTTCAAGTCGCCAGGTCCAGGACTCAAACCATGGTTGGCCACATGGGAGCCCAGCACTTTAACCCCTATGTCACCTGCTAGTTCTGAAAGAGACGTATTTTCATTTATTAAAAAACAAGTCCGATAATTCAGACTTTCAATATTCAGCTGAACGGCATAGACCAGTGATTTCAGTATTTGCCCCCAACCTTCACTTCATCAGAGATGTCCTTCTTACCTCATTCCTTTCATACCAACTGACATTCTGCATTTTGGAGAATTCCTGGGATCGCTTCACCACAAAGTAAATGAGGTACCCACTTCCGCACAAACAGCAGATGATGAGAAAGTTGGCAAGGACACGAAGAAATCTTGTTAGATGAATATTTTCTTCTTTGTTACTCTCTTGTTCATCCACTATGGATTCCTTAATGTATTAAAATGAGATGTGAATAATGTCAGGCCAGGGATTAATAGGAATCATAATTGTTGGGTCTCTGAGAACATTACTTTCTATAATTTCATAAGTGAATAATACAGAGGAGATAATGTAATGTATTGTACCCTTTGCAGAATTATTTTCTTTAAGAGAATATATTTGTGGGACTAGCAGATGTTGTAATGGTAATGCCGCTGGATTCCCACATAGTCAACTGCGGTTTGAGTTCCAGATCCTGTGGCTTAAAACTCATGCCAGGTGCGTGTGTGTGTGTGTGTGTATGTGTCCAAATCTCAAGAGGAGATGGAAGGAAAAGGGATTGTGGCATGACCATTCCCCAGGGTGTGTGTGGGGGTGATTTCTTGCTTTCTGTCTCTCTGTCTCTCTGTCGCTCTGATGAGCACATGCACCCTATAGCAAAAATCTCTCTAAAGGAAGGAAGGAAGGAAGGAAGATTGTTATCATTGTTGTTACTGTTATTTTAGTACGTATAATAAAAAACAGATATATTTATTGAATACTCATCATGTGCCAAATGTACTAAATACTTTCCATGAATTATCCCTCTTAATCCTAACAACAAATAGAGTAATTACTATTACTACCCACATTGCAAATACTAAGGCTCATAGAGATTTTGGTAACTGATTGGGATTCTTTTAAAATTATAGACCAAACAGATTCAAATGAAATCTTAACAATATTGAATCTTCTAATATGGAGGTCAGGAAATGTTTTCTATAAAAAGTCAGGTAGTAAATGTTGTTGGCATTACAGGTCATATGGTCTCTGTTACAGCTACTCAACTATGCCATTGTAGCATGAGAGCAACCATAGATAAGATGTAAATAAGTGGGATTGACTTGTTTTAATAAAATTTTATTTATAATAGTAGGCAGTAGGCTGGATTTTGCCCCCATGCCATTATTTACTAACTCCTGTTCTAATCCATGAGCATGGTATATCTCTCCATTTATTTAGAGTTTCTTCACTTTTTTCAGCAACATTTGGTACTTTTTGGTGTAGTAAGCAGTCTTGTATATTTTTGGGCTTTTAACTTATTCCCAGAATTTGTTTTGCTACTACTGGAATTGGAATTAAAATCATTTTATGCTAGTATTTTGAGAGGGTTTTTTGCTATAGGGCGTGTGCGTTCACCAGAAAGACAGAGAGAGACAGAGAGACAGAAAGTGAGAAATCACCCTCCCGGGGGGATGGCCATGCCACAATCCCTTCTCCTCCATTCTCCTCTTGGGATCTTGGGCATGCACGCACATGCGCCTGGCGTGAGTTTAAGCCACTGGGTCCGGGACTCAAACCACGGTTGACTGGAAAAGTCATATTTTTTCATGCAAAAATGCATCATGACTTTTCTGACAACATAATATAGAAAGATTAAATTGATTTTTAAAATTATTAACCTTGTGTTCTGCATTAATAAGTCTCTTTGAAATACAAATAGTAAGTGGCAGAGTTAGAATGGAAAATGAGGTCTTTTAGAAACAAAAGTACCTGGGAGGGGATTCTTCCAACTAATTATCAGGTTCAGGTTCAGGTTTAACTATGCTATCAGGTAGTTAATAGGTTAACTCACATTATTCTCAAAACATCTGTCCTGTAATATATGTGTATTATGTCTGTTTTTAATAGACTCAGAGAAATCTTTCTCCTTTTCAGATGTTCAACAAGCCAGGCCCCATAGGCATTGACCTCCTTTGTCTCTCTCTGGTCGACCTGGAGGAAGAGTCAAAGCCCCAGTCATCCCTACTCTGCCATTGAATGCAGGTGGCTACAGGCTCTCAATCGCTGTGAAAAAAAGAGGAGAGGAGAACTGAGTCAGCTCCTTGTTCCACCTATGGCCAAGCCAACAGAATGTTGGGTCTCATGAAAGCCACATAGTGAGTTGTTGAGCCCAAGCCTTTTACTTAGTGGTGTCCCTGTTGTTTGTAGGCATCAATCAATGGGCAGCAGCCCACTCATCCTCTGAGAAAGGGGTGAGAGAGGGAGCAGCGATTAGTGTAATGGCTATGTTGCTGGACTCCCATGTAGTCAACCGCGATTCGAGTCCCGGACCCGGTGGCTTAAACTCACGCCAGGCGCGTGTGCGTGTGTGCCCAAGATCCCGAGAGGAGAACGGAGAAGGGATTGCGGTGTGGCCATCCCCCCTGGGGGGTGATTTCTCGCTTTCTGTCTCTCTGTCTGTCTGGCGAGCGCACATGCCCTATAGTAAAAAACCTCTCCAAAAAAAAAAATAATAAAATAAAAGAATGTTATAGCGAGAATAGAATCTGTGTCCTAGACTCCTCCTAGAAGCTTACTGGGCTTTTAAAAACAATGAATTACTGAAAGGTTTGGTTTGAATACTTAGAAAGACAGAATGACATATAATAATTTTAAATTCAATGATACTAAGGGGACCTTGTAACAAATATGCAGTTAAGCAATCTTTCAACACACACACATAGAATTTTTTTGTAATGTACTATTTTTTTATTTGCTTTTTCTTCTATTTTATAATTTATTTATATATTTTTTTGAAATTTTTGAAATTTAATTTATTTCTTTTTGTATATACATTCAATCGCATTGTTTAGCTTACAATGTGAGCATTTCAATAT
>NW_006203419.1:683679-685475 GCF_000334495.1 Tupaia belangeri chinensis | reverse complement strand
GAAGGAAGGAAGGAAGGAAGATTGTTATCATTGTTGTTACTGTTATTTTAGTACGTATAATAAAAAACAGATATATTTATTGAATACTCATCATGTGCCAAATGTACTAAATACTTTCCATGAATTATCCCTCTTAATCCTAACAACAAATAGAGTAATTACTATTACTACCCACATTGCAAATACTAAGGCTCATAGAGATTTTGGTAACTGATTGGGATTCTTTTAAAATTATAGACCAAACAGATTCAAATGAAATCTTAACAATATTGAATCTTCTAATATGGAGGTCAGGAAATGTTTTCTATAAAAAGTCAGGTAGTAAATGTTGTTGGCATTACAGGTCATATGGTCTCTGTTACAGCTACTCAACTATGCCATTGTAGCATGAGAGCAACCATAGATAAGATGTAAATAAGTGGGATTGACTTGTTTTAATAAAATTTTATTTATAATAGTAGGCAGTAGGCTGGATTTTGCCCCCATGCCATTATTTACTAACTCCTGTTCTAATCCATGAGCATGGTATATCTCTCCATTTATTTAGAGTTTCTTCACTTTTTTCAGCAACATTTGGTACTTTTTGGTGTAGTAAGCAGTCTTGTATATTTTTGGGCTTTTAACTTATTCCCAGAATTTGTTTTGCTACTACTGGAATTGGAATTAAAATCATTTTATGCTAGTATTTTGAGAGGGTTTTTTGCTATAGGGCGTGTGCGTTCACCAGAAAGACAGAGAGAGACAGAGAGACAGAAAGTGAGAAATCACCCTCCCGGGGGGATGGCCATGCCACAATCCCTTCTCCTCCATTCTCCTCTTGGGATCTTGGGCATGCACGCACATGCGCCTGGCGTGAGTTTAAGCCACTGGGTCCGGGACTCAAACCACGGTTGACTGGAAAAGTCATATTTTTTCATGCAAAAATGCATCATGACTTTTCTGACAACATAATATAGAAAGATTAAATTGATTTTTAAAATTATTAACCTTGTGTTCTGCATTAATAAGTCTCTTTGAAATACAAATAGTAAGTGGCAGAGTTAGAATGGAAAATGAGGTCTTTTAGAAACAAAAGTACCTGGGAGGGGATTCTTCCAACTAATTATCAGGTTCAGGTTCAGGTTTAACTATGCTATCAGGTAGTTAATAGGTTAACTCACATTATTCTCAAAACATCTGTCCTGTAATATATGTGTATTATGTCTGTTTTTAATAGACTCAGAGAAATCTTTCTCCTTTTCAGATGTTCAACAAGCCAGGCCCCATAGGCATTGACCTCCTTTGTCTCTCTCTGGTCGACCTGGAGGAAGAGTCAAAGCCCCAGTCATCCCTACTCTGCCATTGAATGCAGGTGGCTACAGGCTCTCAATCGCTGTGAAAAAAAGAGGAGAGGAGAACTGAGTCAGCTCCTTGTTCCACCTATGGCCAAGGCAACCGAAAACCTATGGCCACGCCAACAGAATGTTGGGTCTCATGAAAGCCACATAGTGAGTTGTTGAGCCCAAGCCTTTTACTTAGTGGTGTCCCTGTTGTTTGTAGGCATCAATCAATGGGCAGCAGCCCACTCATCCTCTGAGAAAGGGGTGAGAGAGGGAGCAGCGATTAGTGTAATGGCTATGTTGCTGGACTCCCATGTAGTCAACCGCGATTCGAGTCCCGGACCCGGTGGCTTAAACTCACGCCAGGCGCGTGTGCGTGTGTGCCCACGATCCCGAGAGGAGAACGGAGAAGGGATTGCGGTGTGGCCATCCCCCCTGGGGGGTGATTTCTCGCTTTCTGTCTCTCTGTCTGTCTGG
>NW_006203419.1:663350-683591 GCF_000334495.1 Tupaia belangeri chinensis | reverse complement strand
ACATCTGCCCTCTGCCAGGTTCTTTTTTTTTTTTTTTTAGTTTTCCAAATAATTTCTTTTTATTCTATGATAATTTTAAATTCAATGATACTAAGGGGACCTTGTAACAAATATGCAGTTAAGCAATCTTTCAACACACACACATAGAATTTTTTTGTAATGTACTATTTTTTTATTTGCTTTTTCTTCTATTTTATAATTTATTTATATATTTTTTTGAAATTTTTGAAATTTAATTTATTTCTTTTTGTATATACATTCAATCGCATTGTTTAGCTTACAATGTGAGCATTTCAATATGTGAACATTTCTCCCCAGTCCCGTTGATCGAAATATCTTCAACCGATCTCTGCCAGGTTCTTGGGAGAGGAAGTCAGTAATGATCAGACAGGAGAAATATTGAACCATCAGAAACTTGGAATTTTTTGTTCGTTATTGTTTGTTTGTTGTTTGAATTTTCTATAGGGCATGTGTGTTTGCTGAAGAAAGAGTAAGAGAGAGAGAGAGAGAGAGAGGAAGAAAGTGAGAAAGCACCCTGCCCCTTCTGCCCCGAGGGGAATGGCCACACAGCAATCCTTTCCTCTCCTCTCGGGATTTTGGACACACATGGACACATGCCTGGTATGGTTTTCAAGCTGCCAAGACTGGGACTCTGGGACTTGAACTGCAGAGTTGACCTTGTGGGATCCAGCCAGCTTAACCACAAATTGGTCCTGGAATGGTTTTTAAAGTCATGGGGGAAAATATGATGTACAGTGCTTCAACATCACAGCTTCTGCCTTCATTCATTTGCTCATCCTCATGTTTGTCATTTTATATGACCCATAGTTCTGTAGACCACATCAAATCGCTATTGGGAAGAAATGAAGATAATTAAGTGTGGATTGTGAAAAACAGAGGGTTGGTTCCTTTATTCTCATACCTTTAAACTATGTTTCTTAATTATATCAGGAGATATAATTAATTAATTCTGTTAATTAATTAATTAATTATGTTAATCCCCTCTAGGAGAGGGAGCAGAATTTTAAAACTCCTTAGGTGATTTTAGCATACAAAAAAGGTTGAGAAATGAATCCATAGCTTCTTCTAGCAGAAAGTTATCCTACAAAGAAATATACAAGACCAGATCCCAGCATCCAGGATTTTCTGCCATATATATATATGTATATACATATGTATATACATATATATGTATATATATATGTACATGTATATATACGTATATATATACATATATATATGGGGGTTGGAGGGTTTGTGCCCTCTCTAACTGCATCACAGCTGTTGGCTTTTTGGATTTGTTATTTCACAGGGGTTAGTTGGCTTTTGGGTTCATTGTGAAAACATTCCATATCCTTATACTTCTCTGGGATAATAGCAGGAAAAAGTAACAACATGAGAGCTAAGAATGAAACCAAGCCTCCTATCTCCGTGTTTTTTCCTTTTGCTTGAAAGAATTAAGGCAGCCAAATATCACCAAGTGATCACTGTCGAGTGCTGGGCATAGTTTGTGAGTGTCTATATACACACACACACACACACACATACATATATATGTATATATACACATATACATATATATATACATATATATACACACACATATATGTAATTTTTTAAAGAGAGGTTTTTGCTATAAGGTGTGTTCACTTGCCAGAGAGACAGAAAGTAAGAAATCACCCCCTGGGGGAATGGTCACACCGTAATCTCTTCTCCATTCTCCTCTTGGGGATTTGGTCATGCATGCACACACGCCTGACATGAGTTTTAAACCACCGGGACACAAACTGCTGTCGACCACGTGGGAGTCCAGCAACATAACCATACACCATCTGCTGGTCCCAGAGTCTCTGCCATATTAAGAAACAGATGGTGGATGCTGTGGTTTGAATTTATGTGCTGAGATTTGATTCCTCTAGTGATGATATTAAAAGGATACAGACTTAATCCAACTATGATATTAACAGGTGAATCTTTTGGGTGGTAATTAGGATTAAATAAGGTCATCAGTTGTGGGATTCTGGTAGCTTTGTAAGAAGAAAAGAGACTGAGCAGGCACAGAGACATAGACACAAGTTCTTGTCAAGTGAGGCCCTGAGCCACATGTTGACTCTTTGAAGAAGGCATTTACCAGATGGAGCCCCATGACCTTGGACCTCCAAAATCATGAGCTAAATAGACCTCTACTCTAGGACTATGCAGTATGGTATTCAGTTATTAAGCAATGGAGGACAGGCTAAAACAGTGAGTACCAGCCAAGGGCTTTCTTTCTTGAGGGCCAGAGAATTGGGCTTGCAGTTCTTGTGAAGCTCTTGCCACAAATGAATTGGGTTTTTATTTCCTCAGCCCCAGCTGGGAGAAGTCTCCCAATAACTAGAGAACTGCTCTGGGTACCTACCTTGAAGCTGGTGGTGATGGAGACATATTTGTTGTCGGCCGTCTCTGAATTCCCAATCAGGTAGTCCCAGCTGGTGAACATCTTGAAGCTGAACGTGAAGTTATCATTCTCCCCTTCACTCGTGGTTCCCTGGGTATTGCTGGCCATCCTGTTGGGCACATACCACTACTGTTTGCCTGTCTTGTTTCTGCTGTGTCACTGCCTCAGCCTGACATGGGCATAGGTTGCAGATGAATAAGTAGCTGCCAACCAATGACAAGAGAAGCCAGGCAAAGACTTACACCAAGACAACTTCAATGCTAGCCAGGGTAGCCTTCCCCTCCAAAGTCAGAGTTCCCCACAAGTGCATAGTGTCAACTGGGTAACAGGGAGCCTACAGGTTAACCAGTTTTCTACCCTTATAGCTGATTTCCTGTATGAAGTTTGATTCGTTAGTTTGAGAACTCCTTTTTTTAAAAATTTTTTTACTGTAGGGCATATGAGCTCACCAGACAGAGCGAGAGAGGGAAAATGAGAAAGCATCCCCCCAGGAGGGATGGCCACAGTGCAATACGTTCTCTTTATTCTCCTCTCAGGATTTTTGGGCATGCGTGCACATGTGCCGCACATGTTTTTCAAGTTGCCAGGTCTGGGACTATGAACCACATGGTCATCCATGTGGGATTCAGCTGCCTTGACCACCATGCCACTGGCTGGCCCAGTTTGAGAATTCTTCACAGGGACTTCTATTCTCAAAGAGGAACATCTCCTTCTAAGTCATCTATGTTCTTTCTTTCATTTTTTAAAAAAATAAAACATACCTATTTATTAAACAACTCAGTAAACCCTGAGGTAGTTGGCAGGGCAACTAGGTTATGTTCACATCATTGTCTTAAGCAAGCTTAACTGAAAGTACCTCCTCACCCACTTAATTCATTCTATCTGCCCTCAACCTCTTTTTGTGCTCCCTGGGGTTCAGCCCTTGGGGAATCACAGAATTCCAAGAGCTCTCTCAGATATTGGGGGGAAGGGAGGGTTTGAGTCCTCTCTAACTGCATCACAGCTGTTGGCTTTTTGGATTTGTTATTCCGCAGGGGTTAGTTGGCTTTTGGGTTCATTGTAAAAACATTCCATATCCTTATACTTCTCTGGGATAATAGCAGGAAAAAGTAACAACATGAGGACTAAGAATGAGACCAAGCCCATCTCCTTGTTTTTTCCTTTTGCTTGAAAGAATTAAGGCAGCCAAATATCACCAAGTGATCACTGTCAAGAGCTGGGCTGAGTCTTGAGAGCAGGAGCATCTTCCCCTGAGGTGACCCAATAGAAAGCCAGGCCAGGCTGTCCTTTAGAGGTTCTAACTTGGCTTCAAGAATTCTCTACTCTATTTTAGACACGGCTACCATGCTCCTCTAGGAAAAGCAACCCCTTGAGACCCTGCTGGAGGGTGAGTGGTCTCAGTGGGCCAATTTGTGCAGGAGACTGTGTGTCTTATACCATACTCCCTAGCCATAGCTGGTGAGGTCCTCTGACTCTAAGGCAAGCAATTCATGGTCCAGGCAAAATATTTTCTTCAGAGAATATGAACTAAGAGTCACCGACAGGGCCAGCAGGTGGCGTGGTGATTAAGGCGCTCAACTCCCACAAGGCCGACAGCAGTTAAGTCCCAGATCTGGTGGCTTGAATCTCATGCTGGGGGCGTGTGTGTGTGTGTGTGTGTGTGTGTGCCCAAAAATCCTGAGAGGAGAAGGGATTGTGGCATGCCATCTCCTGGGGGGGGGTGATTTCTCACTTTCTCTCTCTGTGTCTCTGGCGAGAAAACATGCCCTATAGCAAAAATCTCTCTAAACATAAAGAGTTATGGACATGTTAGAAGATAATTTCTGACCACAGAGAGAGTTGGGTCAGAGTGGCTTCCAAGGTTAATCACAGCCCATTCCATTTATTTAGCAAATGTTTACAGTTGATATCTGCGTAAAGGCCAGGCTTGGTTCTAACATGCAGGCTGTAGTTACAGAAGAGGAAAAGAGGTTTCAGAGGAAGTTGAATTCTAGAGGAAAGCAGAAATAGCCTTTGCAAACTTCCAGCTTCACCTTACCAAATACTATGTTCTCTCTCGAGCCACACTGGCTTTTTATTTATTTATTTATTTATTGAGAGGTTTTCGCTATAGGGCACGTGTGCTCGCCAGCCAGACAGAGAGAGACAGAGAGACAAAAAGCAAGAAATCACCCCCCAGGGGGGATGGCCACACTGCAATTCCTTCTCCTCCGTTCTCTTGGGATCTTGGGCACGCACGCACACGCTCCTGGCATGAGTTTTAAGCCACCAGGTCTGGGACGCAAGCCGCAGCCGACTACATGGGAGTCCAGCGACATAGCCATTACGCTAACTGCTGGTCCCTCGAACCGCACTGGCTTTTTGACAGTTTGGAGAACACATCAGGGTAATTTGCTGCCTCGGGACCTTTGCACAGGCTCTTCCATCGTCTAAAATGCTGGGCCTCAGATTTTCAGCAAGTTTGTCAGTCGCAGCCTCATCTAGAGGAGTTTCTATCCTATTTCCCAGAGCTTCCCAGAATGCCTGGTTAATGACTTATTTTTTTTTTAAACATATATTACAATCCACATTCGCATTGTGTATTGGTTTCCTTGTTTTCTCTCTAAGTGCCCCACAAGAAGGTAAGCATGTAGGAGCCAGAAGAGTGAGCTGTTTGTGTGAAAGTCAGAGCGTCTAAACAAGACAGTCATACTTACGACCTAATGACAATCATCAGGCTGTAGCCAAACACGCTGATCCCCACCATAAAGTAAGCCATAGGCAGCCTGTACCTCAACCACCCGATGGTCCTCTGGTTGTTGTAGTAGCCATAGAAGAGAGCGGAATACTTGATGTAGCCCTGGAGGAAGCAAATCACAATGCTCCAGGTGAGTAACAGCAGAGCAGGCAGTCATCAGACACTCCCATCTACCAAGAATTTCTCCCAGAGTTTTAATTCAAAGGGATATGTTCTTGTTCTTCTTCTTTCTCTTCTTCATTCCCTTCATTTCCCCATTACAAAGAGTGGATGAAAAAGTAGGGGTGAGAAGTGAATGTTGTAAACATTTGGGATAAAATTCGGGACAAGGTATGTGTGTGCCTGTGCAGAAGAACGCATGCCTGGATAGCTCCCAATTAATTTTTTCCATTCCTCAAGTCTTAATTTAATGCTCCAGAAGTAGATGGGACTTTAGGAGCTTTTTTTTTTTTTTTTTGAGAGGTTTTCGCTATAGGGCGCGTGCGCTCGCCAGAAAGACAGAGAGAGACAGAGAGATAGAAAGCAAGAAATCACCCCCCCCTCCAGGGGGGATGGCCACGCCGCAATCCCTTCTCCTCCATTCTCCTCTCGGGATCTTGGGCATGCATGCACACGTGCCCGGCGTGAGTTTAAGCCACTGGGTCTGGGACTTGAACCGCGGTCAACTACATGGGAGTTCAGAGACATAGTCATTACGCTAACTGCTGGTCCCCTAGGAGGTTTTTAATATTTCAAACTTTATTAAAAAATTATGCACAATAAGGCTCACAGTCTAACTTGAATTTCAAATTTTCTTTTATTTTATTTTTGTTTTTGGTATAATTGGTTTTAGGTATAAATAGCTCACTTTTGGGGTATAATTATTGGGGTGTAACATTAACTGAGATTTTTAGGGCTTCTTATATGTCTTTGCTACATATAAAGCAAGGGATTATTGTTGAATAAATTCAGTTTGTTTCTGGTAAATAGGAACAGAGATTCTTGGGCGAAATAAAGGACAAAGGAAGTCCTTAGTAGTAAATATAGTCAGGCATCCTTGTCCTGACTACCTTGGAAAAAATACTCGGATTAACTCTCATGCATTTCTGAGGGGGTTCAAGCCTAGCTTTGAGAGGGAAGGACAGCAGCAGCTACGGCTTGTTGTGGGAGGCACCAGTCATGCCTCTGAGCCTCGGGAACCCCTTGGAGCGTGGCATGGACTCAAAGAGGAGGGAAGGATGTTCCAGCAGAGGAGCATGAGCACAGGCGGGGAGATGCTGAGGAAGGGCGGTGCATTCAAGGACTTCCCCCAAACTTGATGACACTGGTACGTTAAAAGTGTGAGATGTTGGACAGACATGGAACTGAAGAGGTGGGGAGCACCCAGGTCATGAGCAGTTCTTCTGCAAACCCAGCTAAGAACACTGGCTTTTATAGCATTTGGAAATGAAAATCCATGCATGTCTGAGGTTGGAGAATGATAGCCAGATTTGCATTTTAGAAAGATCACTTTGGCAGCAGAGGGAATGGAGATTTTAGGAGTCAAGCTGAAGAAGAGAAGAGAGGTAGAAGATGCTTTTATTTATTTATTTTTTTTTGGAGAGGTTTTTGCTATAGGGCGCGTGCGCTCACCAGACAGACAGAGAGAGACAGAGAGACAGAAAGCAAGAAATCATCCCCCAGGTGAGATGGTCACACCGCAATCCCTTCTCCTCCATTCTCCTCTCGGGATCTTGGGCATGCATGCACACGTGCCCGGCAAGAGTTTTAAGCCACCAGGTCTGGGACGCGAACTGCGGTTGACTACATGGGAGTCCAGTGACATAGCCATTACACTAATTGCTGGTCCCTGAGAGGTAGAAGATTCTGATAAGCAGAGGTAAACAGGATGGAGAAAAACATTTTGCCCACTGCTGGATCTTATTTGATTAAAGCACTGTTTTTTTTCAATAATTAAATGCAATTTTCACATGTACCCATGCCATCTTTAGCCTTACAATCACAAAATGGAAGTGAATTAGGATATTGGTCATAGTATCTCAAAATCTCAAAATCTCAAAAAAAAAGAAAAGTCCACGACATGATCTTCCTGAGTCTGGATAATCATCGATTTTTTTTTTTTCTTCTCAGACATTCATTGGATCCTCATTTCCAAATGTAATAAAATCCAGCATTCTTAACTGGGTTTTAAAAGGTTTAAGAAAGGGCCAGCAAAGAGACTGCGGCATGGCCATCCCCTGGGGGGGGTGATTTCTCACTTTCTCTCTCTCTCTCTCTCTCTCTCTTTGTGCATGCACATGAGTGCCTGCCCTATAGCAAAATTAAAGGAAAAAGAAAAGGTTCAAGAAATATTTAGTAGGTAGGCTCAGACTTAGAGATTGATTAGAATGTAGAAGGTGGTGGTAAGGAAAAGGGAGAAGCATTTCATACTAGAATGCCTGAATGATGGTTCTGTAAAGGAGAGGAAGAGAAACGGTTGTTGCTTGGATAGATATTGAATCTGAGAAGCAGTTTGAACATTTAGTTGAAGATGTCATGTGATTCGAGGAGAAAGGCTGAAGTGGAGACAGACCTGGGGGGCTTAGTGTGGATCTGGAGAGAGAAAGCCACTTTGTGAGGTGACTTAAGAGCTGGCAGAGGAAGGAGCCGGGGTCTCATGGGAAGCTCACATCCCTCAGACTGAGGCTGGAGAGAAGATACCAGGAGAGATCTGGGGGAGACTGTTGAGAGATACGGTCTGTGAATTCATTTAGCCAAGTGCTGGATTGTATTTGATTGCATTTCAATAATTAAATGCACTACTTCACACTTACCCAAGTCATCTTTAGGCCTTACGATTACAAAACGGAAATATATTGGTATGTTGGCAAAAGTACCTCAAAATCCCAAAGGACGGAAAAGTCCATGGCTTTTTCTTCTTCAGCCCGAGGTACTGTCTTTCTGGGGATACTTCCATAGGGCATGCCCATCAGTACCTTGCGTAGGGGTAGAACATGGGTGTAAGCAAAGGAAATACAAACACAGAGACTTTCATAAACTGGGTTAAATATTTCCCTTCTCAGAGTAAGACACACCCATTGGTTTCTGTAACGTGTACCACTTTTCTGATTTTAAAAGTAATACACACTCTGGCTGACTCCATGACCCGATGGTTAAGGTAGCCAGATTCCAGAAGGCCAACTACACAGTTTGAGCCCTAGACCTGGTAGCTTGAGAAATATACTCGTGTGTGTGTGTGTGTGTGTGTGTGTGTGTGTGTGTGTGTCCAAAACCCCCAAAGGAAGGAGGGTTGTAGTGTGACCATTCTCCAGAGGAGGTGCTTTCTCTGTTCCTCCTTTTCTCCCTGTCTTTTGTCTTCTCTGGTGAGTGAATGGAACCTCTAGCAAAAGGAAAAAAAAAGTTAACACATGGTCTTCGTAGAAAATAAGAAAAAGCACACAACAGCATTTTTAAAAATTACCCATCACCTCTGCAACCCTAAGATAACAACTACTGGGTATTAATGTATTTCTTCTTAATTCCTTTTGAGTTTTCTGTATATTTTAGTCTGGTTAGTTAGCTTAATATAATTTTATTACCAATTTCTTTTTTTCATTCTCTTTTAGAGAGAGATATTTTTGCTGTAGGGTGTACATGTTTATCAAAGAGGCAGAGAGACAGAAACCGAAAAATCACTCCCCGGTGGGGGGATGGCCACACCCTTCTCCTCCATTCTCCTCTCATAATCTTGGGCACATGTGCACACGTGCCCAGCATGAGTTTAAGCCACCAGGTCTGGGACTAGAACCACGGTTGACTACATGGGAGTCCAGTGACATAGCCATTACGCCAACTGCTGGTCCCAGTGCCCAGTGAGTTTTTTAAGCTGCTGGGTCTGGGACTTGGACAGAGGTCAACTACATGGGATTTGACCATGCCAGGCCCAAAATTCTGAGAGAAGAATGAGAAGAGATTGCAGCATGGCCATTCTCCATGGGTGGGGGAAGGAGGGTGCTTTCTAATGTTTTGTCTCTGGTGAACATACACACTCTATAGCAAATTTTTTAAAGAATTATTTTATTTAACTTAATTAATTAACTAATTTGAACAGAGAGGGACAGAGAGAGAGAAGGAAAGTGAGAAAGCAAGCTGCCAGGCCCAGGTCTCGAACCATAGTTGGCCATGTGGTAATCCAGCACTCTTAACCACCATGCCACCTGCCAGCCCCCCATAGCAAATTTAAAAAAATGTATTGAATTTATATTTTAATCAGAAAGGATTGACTTTTTAAAAAAGAATGATCTATTTTATTTTATTTATTCATTCATTTATTTTTAATTTGACCAGAGAGAGACAGAGACAGAGAGAGTGAGAAAGCAAACTGCCAGGTCTGGGACTCTAACCACAGTCAGCCATGTGGGAATCCAGCACCTAAACTACCACACCACCTGTCTGACCCCAGAATTAATTAATTTTTTTGAGAGGTTTTTGCTATAGGGAACGTGTGCTCGCCAGAAAGACAGAGAGAGAGACAGAGAGACAGAAAGTGAGAAATCACCCCCCAGGGAAGATGGCCATGCCAAAATCCCTTCTCCTCCATTCTCCTCTCAGAATCTTGGGCATGCATGCACACGCGCCCGGTTGAGTTCAAGCCACTTGGTCCAGGACTTGAAACATGGTCAACTACATGGGAGTCCAGTGACATAGCCATTACACCAACTGCTGGTCCCCAGAATTGACTTTTTAATATAAAGCTTTCCCTTTCAAGAATGTATCCTTCCATTTATTTGGTCTCCCTCTCTCTCTCTCTCTCTCTCTCTCTCTCTCTCTCTCTTTTTTATGTCATAGGGTGTGTGCACTTGCTGGAGACAAATAGAGACAGTGAGAAGGAAAGTGAGAAATCACCCTCCAGGGTAGATAGACACACCTCAATCCTTTCTCCTCCAGTTTCCTCCTGGGATTTGGCGGATACATTTTGCAGGGTTCCTTAACTACCACCTGCCAGCCCCTATTTTGTCTCAGTTTTGACCAGTAATACTGTATAACGTTCTTCATAGAAAACTTTTAATTTTGACCACCTGATTCTTGGTTTTACTATCACAGGCTTTAATATGTCACCATTTACTATAACATTATTTTTATTTTTTAATTTGCTAAATTTATTACTAGCTATTTTATAGACATATTGCTATTTGGAATGTGAAAATTCCATTTTGAGCTGGATAGTGACAGTATAGAGAAAGGTTTCAAATGTCTGTCTATTTAAAGTGACTCCAGGGATCAGCAGGTGGTGTAACGGTTACATCATTGGAATCCCACATAGTCGACCACAGTTCAATTCCCGGACCCAGTAGCTTAAAACTCATGCTGGGCATGTGTGCGTGCATGCGTGCCCAAGATCCCGAGAGGAGAATGGAGGAGAAGGGATTGTGGTGTGGCCAACCCCCTGGGGGGTGACTTTTTCCTTTCTGTCTCTCTGGCAAGTGCACATACTCTATGGTAAAAATATTTCTTAAAAAATAAATAAATAAGTAAAATAAAGTGACTCCAGCCATCTCACTATATTCTTTTACTAAATTCTAGTAATTTTTGGCAGAGTCATTAGGATTTTTTGGGGTCTAAAATCATATCACCTACCAACTAAAGCATTTTTGTGGTTTTTTAGTATCAAATGTATAAGAGGTTTTGGGGCTGGCAGGTGGCATGGTGGTTAAGGCGCTGGATGCCCACATGGCTGACCATGGTCCGAGTCTCAGACTTGGTGACTTGCTTTCTTCACCTTCCCTTTTTCTCTCTCTCTGTCCCCTTCTGGTCACATTTAAAATAAATAAATAACAATGAAATAAATAATTCTTTTAAAAATGTATGAATGTTTAATTTTTTCTGACTTTTTGCACAAAGTGGGAACTTCAAAATAATTTTGCAAAGTTGTGAGGATAGGGACGTACCACCTTGTTCTTGGTTTTAGTAGCACAGGCTCTGATATGTTACTGTTGACTGTAACACCATTCCTATTTTTTAATGTATAGGCTCAACACTTTTAGATAATTTTCTTTTTCTTTTCGTGTGCTTTAAATTTAGGTTCTTATTGAAAATATGTTGTGTACAAAACAGCATCTAGATAACACACACATGTAGTTGATTACAATGAAAATGAAATGAACTATGTGTATCTACTACCTATTTAAGAAACAGAAAATTACCACACCCTGGATAAGCGCCTTTTGAACCATACTGCACTTCCACCCTAAGACACAACCAACATCCAACATGTATTACATTTTATAATCATCATCCCGTTTAATTTTCTTTACTTACTGTTTAGCTTTGCCTGTTTGAATATATGTAGCATCACATGTAAGCAATCTCCTGTGAATTGTTTTTTTCATGCTATACTTTGTTTTGTTTTTGCCATAGGGTGCGTGTGCTTGCCAGAGAGAGAGAGAGAATGTGAGAAATTACCCCCCAAGGGGGATGGCCATGCTACAATCCTTTATCCTCTACTCTCCTCTTACGATTTTTGGGCACACACACCTGGTGTGATTCTAAAGCTGCCGAGTCCAGGACTTGAACCATGGAGTTGGTCATGTGAGATCCTGCGCCTTATCCTCCACGCCACCTGCTGGCCCACAACATTACACTTTTGAGATCCATTGATATTGACATGTGTAGCTACAGTTCACTTATTTTCACTGCTATGTAAGGTTACATTGTATGGACATACTACAGTATATTGGGTTGCTGAAAAAATCATGATGCATTTTTGCATAGAAAAACACAGTAAAATAAATCATGACTTTTAAGACAACCTACTATTTACACACTCTACTCTTCATATACATTTGGGTTGTTTCTAAATTTTACTCTTAAAAACAATGCTGCCAGCGGGACCAGAGTTGGCGTAATGGCTATGTTGCTGGACTCACGTGTAGTCAACCGCAGTTCAAGTCCTGGACCCAGTGGCTTAAACTCACACCGGGCGCGTGTGCGTGCGTGCCCAAAGTCCCGAAAGAAGAATGGAGGAGAAGGGATTGCAGTGTGGCCATCCCCTCTGAGGGCTGATTTCTCGCTTTCTGTCTCTCTGTCTCTGTCTTTCTGGCGAGGGCACATGCCCTATAGCAAAAACCTCTCAAAAAACCCCCAAAACAAACAAATAAAACAATGCTCCTGGGGTTGGTAGGCGGCGTGGTGGTTAAGGGCTCTGGACTCCCACATGGCCAGGTGAGGTTCAAGTCTTGGACCTGGTGACTTGATTTCTCACTTTCCCTCTCTCTCTCACTCTGTACCTCTCTGGTAGAATGAAAATAAATAAATAAAATAAAATAAAATAAAGTTAAATAAAAAAAAATGCTGCCAAGAAAGGCAGAGTAAGTTGCTTTGTATGAAGTTCTCTCACTGAGAACAACTAGAAAAGTGGACAACAATGACTTGTGTAGCCAAGATCTAAGATTTTTTTTTTTTAGAGGTTTTTGCTATAGGGCGCGTGCACTCGCCAGACAGACAGAGAGAGACAGAGAGATAGAAAGCGAGAAATCACCCTCCAGGGGGTATGGCCACACCGCAATCCCTTCTCCTCCGTTATCCTCGTGGTATCTTGGGCATGTGCGCACATGCGCTCGGTGTGAGTTTAAGCCACTGGGTCCAGGACTTGAACCGCGGTCGACTACGTGGGAGTCCAGCGACATAGCCATTATGCTAACTGCTGGTCCCAAGATCTAAGAGATAAAGAATTCTGGAACAGTGAGTCTGGCATGTGGCACAGCTATTCACCATGAGTCACTGCTGATTTAAAAAACAGCAGCTAAGAAATTTTTAAAAATTGCATAGATTTTGGAAAAGTCAGAGGGCTAAGCGTGAAGATAAATGGGACTATATCTGGTAAAAACCCGGGTTTTTCTTTAAGGCCTGGGTATGCTACTCTTTGTGAAATTGAAAAAATATATAGACTAATTCTCTCAGGGATTTAAGCCCAGCCTTTTTTCTCTCTTTGTTACAGGGTGCACACACTCAACAGAGATAGAGACAGAGAAAGAGAGGGAACGCGAGAAAGCACTCCGTGGGGGGTGACCATGCTGCAATTCCTTCTCTTCCGTCTTCCTCTCTGGATTTTAGGCACACATGCACCTGGTATGGCTTTTTTTGTTTGTTTGTTTTTGAGAGTTTTTTTATTTTTTTAATTTAAAAAAAATTTTTTTTGCTACAGGGCATGTGCACTCACCAGACAGACAGAGAGAGACAGAGAGACAGAAAGCGAGAAATCACCCCCCAGGGAGGATGGCCACACCGCAATCCCTTCTCCTCCATTCTCCTCTCAGGATCTTGGGCATGCACGCACATGCACCCAGAGTGAGTTTAAGCCACCGGGTCCAGGACTCGAACCGCGGTCAACTATATGGGAGTCCAGCGACATAGCCATTACGCTAACTGCTGGTTCCCAACTGGTATGTTTTTCAAACTGCCAGATCTTGGATTCAAACCATGCAGTCAGCTAAGTGGAATCCAGTCTCCTAAACCTCAACTCCATCTGCTGACCCTTCTCTTACTTTACCCTTAAAAATTTTTTTTTTAATTATTTTTTAGGGACTAGCAGTTAGTGTAATGGCTATGTCGTTGGACTCCCACGTAGTCGACCGCGGTTCGAATCCCAGACCTGGTGGCTTAAACTCACGCCAGGCACGTGTGCGTGCGTGCCCAAGATCCCGAGAGGAGAATGGAGAAGGGATTGCGGCGTGGCCATCCCCCCCGGGGGGTGATTTCTCGCTTTCTGTCTCTCTGTCTCTCTCTGTCTGTTTGGCGAGCGCACGCGCCCTATAGCAAAAACCTCTCAAAAAATTATTTTTTAAAGCCCAGTTTTGATCTTGAATCACCTAAATTGCTGACTGGATTGAGGTAATTCTAGTTAGTTCTTCAGTTAAAAAAATAAGTAAATCTCAATATTTTTTCATAGACAATGCTTAGCACTCAGTCAAAAATAACCAGTTATAACAGGAGATAAGACCTGGTCAAAAAACAAGAGAAAAGAATTCTGCCTAACAAGGACCAGCAGATGATATAATGGTTATGTTGCTGGACTCCCATGTAGTCCACTACGGTTTGAGTCCTGGACCTGGTGGCTTAAAACTCATGCAGGGTGCATATGCATGCACATGCATGCCCAAAATCTCAGGAGGAGAATCAAGAAGGGATTGTGGCATGGACATCCACCCTGGGGTGATTTCTCACTTTCTACCTCTGTCTCTCTGGCGAGCACACGTACCCACCCCATGGCAAAAAAAAATCTCTCTTCAAAACAAAACAAAACAAAAAACGCATTCTGCTTAACATAGGGTCATCCTGCAGCATGGTGGTTAAGTTAGCTGGATCCCACATATCCAATACTGTGGTTCAAGTCCTGAACCCAGCGGTTTGAAAAACATGCCCGATTGGGACCAGCAAGTGGTGTAGTGGTTAAGGTGCTGGACACTCCCACATGGCCGACCATGGTTTGCGTCCTAGACCTGGTCACTTGCTTTCTCACTTTCCCTCTCTCTCTCTGTGTGTCTCTCTCTGGTCAAGAAAAGAAAAGAGGGAACCAGCAGTTAGCGTAATGGCTATGTCGCTGGACTCCCACATAGTCGACTGTGGTTCACGTCCCGGACCTGGTGGCTTAAAACTCACACCGGGCATGTGTGCGTGCATGCCCAAGATCCCGAGAGGAGAATGGAGGAGAAGGGGTTGCGGTGTGGCCATCCCCTCTGGGGGATGATTTCTCGCTTTCTGTCTCTCTGTCTCTCTCTGTCCGGCGAGCGCACGCGCCCTATAGCGAAAACCTCTCAAAAAAAGAAAAGAAAAGAAAAAACAGAAAAGGAAAGAGAAGAAAATAAAAGAAGAAAAGAGAAAAGAAAAGAAGTGGAGAGGAGAGAAGAAAGAAAAGGAAAAAAAGAAAAGAATGATCCTTTATAAAAGAGAGAGTACTTTGTTAATATATTGGGTCACTGAAAAAGTCATGATGCATTTTTGCATAGAAAAATATGCCATAACTTTCCTTATGATGATTATGATAAGCCTCAACACTATCCAAAAAGATATAGGAAATTCTTATCTTACCTCTGGGATTATGACTAGACCAAATATTAAGCCAAAAAGGACAAGATTAACCCCATACATCCATCGGAGAAAGATGAAATAGGATGCCACCGAAGAACCAAAGTGACCTGCAGAGAAAAGACAATGGATTTAAGTGTTGCAGAAGGAGGAAACTGACACTACTGAGCAGTTTATGTCTGTGATGGAGTCCAGTTTTACATCAGCTTGTGCTACAAACATTCTGATCTGATCTTCATTTTATTTTTCTAGATAAACACCCAGAGGCTCTGTGAGATTAACCAATCTGCCTAAATTCTCACAATCAGAAAGTGGAGAATTTAATTCTTGGTCTGACTACTCCAAACCCGTGTTTCCTCCTCCCCTATACAACAGAATCTATGAAATAATCTAACCAGAAAGTCGGGGAGACAATCTGAGCCTTTTGGAAAACTCTTCTGTAAGCCAGCTAAAAGACGAATGCCAAAATACTCACTTTCAATATCCTTGATCTTCATTTCCCAGGGGATACACTGAGTCTTGAAATTATGAAAGTCTCTTTTAAACTTGACCCATTTCTGAAAGAAAACAGGCAACACCCTCAGGTCATTTGTCTGATACTTGGAGCATGAAAGAGCATGTTGGGGGTGGCAAGATGGAGAGGCCATATTGAGGCTGACATGTCAGTGTGAGGTCGACTTGCATTAGAGTTTAGCAACAATTCCTATCAGATGTAGGTACTGGTTGTCTATAAATGAGGCCATCAGACTTGTGAAATTTCTCTCTTCCCTTTGATCTTTATTTTAAGATGCAAAAGGTTGTCAAAGGTTGCTAGCCCCAGTTTGATCCCTATATGAGTCAGGATTCTCCAGGAAGACAGAACTAGTGGGATCTGTATAGACATGTAAGGAGGGATTTATTGGAGGAATCTGTTCACACATTATGACAGCTAGAAGTCCAGCAACAGGCCACTTGTAAGCTGGAGATCCTGGGATTCTAGTAGCACTATACAGGTCAAGTCCCAAGGCCTCAGAGGCAGGGAAGTGGATGACACACAGTCCAAGGATGAAAGCCCATCTTACTCTCTATCCAAAGAGACTCATCCATCTTCTGTATTTGTCCTTTCCAAGTCCTTTGATGATTGAATGGTGCCCACTACACTGAGGGCAGATCTTCCACATATAATCTACTCACTCACATGTTAATCTCTTCTGAAAACACCCCCACAGACACACCCAGAATAATGCTTTGTTGGGTTTCTAGATATTCCTTAGTCCAGTCAAGTTGACAACCCAAACTAATCATCACAATTCCCAAACCAGATATTATACACAGAATTTCCTTTTTAATTAATTAATTTTTATTAATTATTATTATTGTTGCTACTAGGTTTTAATTTGTTATAGGGCACATGTACTACCAGAGAGAGAGAGAGACAGAGAGAAAGACAGAGAGAGAGAAAGAGAGGGAAAGTGAGAAAGCAAGCCGCTAGGTTAAGGAGTCAAACCACTCTCAGCCATGTGGGAGTCCAGTGCCTCAACCATCACACCACCTGCTAGTCCCTGTACACAGAATGTCTAAGCTTACATATAAATTGTTCAAACCTCAAATTTTATCAACACTATAGACAAATGCAATGTGTTGCTCTTGCCCTGGTTTCTCTCTCACTCCACATCCGCTTTGGAAATTTTTGTGCTAAGATATGGAGGCTTCCAAGCACCACTGGCAGACTGGGCTCAAGGACTATAGGAGATGGGGCCTTGCTTCAAGATGGCAGCCCAGTGCAGGTCGACCTAAGTCTGGGGAGATGACAGTCTTGCTTATCTGAGAGATGACAGGAAGGCATTTGGCTTTCTTCCACGGTCTGTTCCCAGCCCCGACACTCAGTTTGTAACAACCAGAAACCTGAGTAGCTGTCTGTCTGATGGCTAGGTGTTGATTTATCAATTCTCCAAGGGGCTGCTCTCCACCAACTACACCCCCAGGAAATAAATCCATTTTGTAACACACACACACACACACACACACACACACCACTCACAGAAAACAACAGACCAAGAGGTAGCAAGGAACAGATCCTAAGGTGAGTTTCTATAGTTGAAAATCTCCTGGGCCAGCAGGTGGTGTGGTGGTTGAAGTGCTGGACTCCCACGTGGCTGACCACAGTTTGAGTACTGGACCTAGTGGCTTTAAAATCACACACCCCATAGAAAAAAACTCTCAGAAAAAAAAAAAAAAGAAAGAAAAAGAAAGAAAGAAAGGAAAGGAAAGGAAAGAAAGAAAGAAAAGGCACTGATGATGTGGACTTCAAGCCTCCACATCAATTATTTCTCCTGGTGCATGAATAGTCCAGCATCTGGTGTTCAATATCAGTCTCATAAGCTTTGTCAATATGAGTCCTCTCCTGAGAGATGGATCCCTTGAGAGCATGCTGATAAAATCAGTATAAATATACATTTGCAAGGCTGAGGACCAGCATGAGTGATGAATATTGCCAAGTAAGGCCCCTAGAGGCACAGTCTGCTGCTGGGCCCCTTGGCAACCACCTGACAGTCTCTTAAAGCTCTGGGCACCAGGACTGAAAAGCAATCCCCTGGACCTGGGGTAGAGGCAGGGCAGAGGGAAGCCTCGGAGACTCTCGGACTTGAAGCTCTTGTCTTTCAGTGGCTTAGAGGATTAGAAAACTGGGCTAGGGTATGGAGAGAAGACCCAAACCCCTTCCTCAGGGCTGTGTAAGATGGTAGCTGCTGGCCCTGAAACTGGGTCATTAGTTGTCATGTCATCTTGCTCCCCAGCTCTGTATAAGAAAAAGGTTTCAAATAATGGTTGAACAAGACCCAGGCAAGCTATGTGTCCTGTCTGTAGAAGAAATCCGGGTCTGAGTGACCACAATGAAAACAACCAGTGAGGCCTAAGAAATATACAGTACAAGGATTAGCAGATGGTGTAATGTTATGTTGCTGGACTCCTTCATAGTCGGCTATGGTTTGAGTACCAGACCTGGCAGCTTGAAACTCATGCTGGGCACATGTGCGTGCGTGCCCAAAATCCCAAGAAGAGAATGGAGGAGAAGAGATTGTAGCATGGCCATCCCCTCTGGGAGGTGATTTCTCACCTTCTGTCTCTCTGTCTTTCCATTAAGTGCACACGCCCTATAGCAAAAATGTCTCAAAAAAAAAAAAAAAAGAAGAAAGAAAGAAAGAAAGAAAGAAAGAAAGAAAGAAAGAAAGAAAGAAAGAAAGAAAGAAAGAAAGAAAAGAAAAACATAGTACAGCAGAACAAGGAAAAGGGGACACCATTTTTTGAAACTTGTGGAAAACACTTCCTCCAGGACATGTAAATAAATTCTAGGAAGCAGTTATGTGCATCCTTTATAGAACCAAGGACTATGGCTTCTCATGTAAAGGCTAACAATTGGAAAATTTAAAAGGAATATAAGTGAGGTATGGAAGGATTACAAGGAAACTAAGAGTTCAGTTCAGTAATGGGATGAAAAGAAACATTAAACATAGTAAAGACTATAATAGACACACAGGAAAATACATTCAATCATGTTGAGAATGAACCTGAAAATTTTCTGAGATTGTAAAGAGAGAGAAAGCAACTAATTAAAAAATAATGAGACAGAGGATAGACAGTGGTACAGCATTAAAAACGTGATGCTCTGTGAGGTTGCCCCATGTGGGAAGGTTCCAGGTTTGTGTCTGGAGACCCTGAGTACAGTGGACAAAAGTGTGTCCCTAATCCAGGACTGGCTGAGGTGGGACGTGGGTCACAGTGTCAAGACCCTTTTGGGGGTACTGTCTCTCTCTCATTCATGGAAAAAGAAAATCAATGCGGGAAGAAAATTATGGAGTAAAGAGAATGGGCAGTGATGCTTTCTAAGGAGGAAGGTAGAACTACTTAACAGAAACATGATCAAATAGCATCATTTATCAAAACATAGTTGTCAAGGTACCTGCTGTACAACCTTGTGTCTAGACATAACAAGATTGCATTGCACATTTAAAAAATTGTTGAGACGATAAATCTCAAGTGGTTTTTACCCCACAAAAAATATAGTGAATACAAATTAAAGGAAGAATAACAACTCGTTTTTTTTTTACCCATTAGATTACCACAGAATTTAAAAGATGGTAACATTCATAACTAATGAAAAGAAATCATTCTCAGACTTAGTTCATTTCAGTTTGAGTTTCTACATGGTAGGGGGAATAACCTGGAATATGTATTGAAATCTAAAATATGCATACTTTTGAACTAATAAGACAATTTTGAGGACTCTGTCTTGTTGTAATAAAAAACATATGTATCTGGGACTAGACAGTGGCACAGTGGTAAAACATGCTCTGCAAGGCAATCTCAAGGAAAGTCTCTGGAGGGTCCCCTGAGTATGCCACGCATGCACTTATCCATGAGCAAGGTCTCATTGGGTCTGATGGTGGATTGCAGCTTCTGGACCCTCTCTGTGTGCCTTTCTTGCTCTTGGGAGAAATAAATACACAACCTTAAATGAACAAACCCTTCCATGTACACCTAACATAAGTGTATAATGGTGTTTATTGCAGCATTGTTTACCATGTTAAAAACTAGAAAAAAGAGAGATACTAAAAAAGCACATTCTTCAGTTGAAAAAAGATCTGAGTGTGCAGTTGTTAAGTAACAAATAACTTGTAGATAAAATTAATAAGATGACCCATAGATATCTGTCAGGCTATTATAACTGGCAAAGGAGAAAAAAAAAAATAGTATGAGGAATAAGAAGATTCCGAACCAACAGATACAGAAGTCATTACAAAAAGCTATGGGAACCAGCAGTTAGCGTAATGGCTATGTCGCTGGACTCCCACGTAGTCGACCGCGGTTTGCGTCCCGGACCCGGTGGCTTAAAACTCACGCCGGGCGCGTGTGCGTGCGTGCCCATGATCCCGAGAGGAGAATGGAGGAGAAGGGATTGCGGCGTGACCATCCCCCCTGGGGGGTGATTTCTCGCTTTCTGTCTCTATGTCTCTCTCTGTCTGTCCGGCGAGCGCACGCGCCCTATAGC